>NW_022196148.1:0-600000 GCF_008641045.1 Pistacia vera | reverse complement strand
GTAGAGGTTATTGCTATTACAGTCTTAAATCTGTTCTATAATGCTAGCCTTGAGAAGCCTGGATATTCATTAACATGCCTGGACATTTCAAATATTATTTAAAAATAATTTTTTTTTTTCATGAGGCATACTGCCTACTTGCAAAAGACAGGTGTTAAGCAACAGTGGAAATCGGGGGCATACTTGATTCTCTTTGATATCAATGCAATTATGACCATATTAATGCTGGCATTATATATATGCTGAATGCACATCTTTGTTTATGTCCATGCTGGATAATTCAGTTTGTGAAAGTTGTAATTTAGTCTTGGGGCAGATGTATTTTACAGATTAGTATGGAATCTTTCACACTAATTTGTGATCTTCTACGTAAATAATGTTCAGGAAAGAACAGTAAAATTCAGCTATTAAATTGCTTGGAATTGTGAGTTTAATTTGAATTCTAGATATTGTAGTGTAGAATTAAGGCGTAGGATTTTCGCATACTTTCTCATGTATGTGATTGTGTAAGTAAAGAACCAAGTGCTCTGTATTAACGTTTTGTCCTGTACTACATCTACAGTCTGAGAAGAATGAACTTCGTGAAGAGAAACTCGTTCTGAAGACAGACAAAGAAAAGATTGAACAGCAGTTGAAAGCTAGGGCCCTTTCAACTGCTGGTTATATGCCAGCCCACCCAGCGGCGTATCATGCTGGGATGAATAAGATGGCTGTATTTCCTAGTTACGGTTTGATCCCCATGTATCAATATTTAACTCCATCTTCGCGTGATACATCTCATGATCATGAACTCAGGCCCCCTGCAGCGTAGCTTTTTTCCTTGGCAGTTGGCAACCTGCCTAATTCAAGTTATCTGAATAATTTTTAGATGATCTTAATTGTTACCTTCCAAAAAGTTCTGTTGTCCTCCAAGGTGTACATACTATTGCTGGTTCAATTTGCCTGATTCTTTTATGTAACTATTGGCAAATGAATGGAAGGGGGTCTCCATGATTTCATTCTAATACCTTTGTTAACAGCTCTTTTTGGTCTGCAGTTAGATCTGAGAAAGGATGTTTACTTATTGCAGGTAATCCACACTAATCATAAGTATCATATTTATAATCGAAAATAAAGATTTAAAGATGAATCTTTTATATTGATATTTAAGGGGTTGGGTTTCTTTTATGATCGTGTTTATCTACAATCTACAGGGAAGTTAGCTTTAATATCTTTCCTGATAGTGACAGGTTCGCATACTGGAGACATGAAGTCAAACTTCTTGTCTTTTGAGAGACAAATATATTGAGATTAAAATTTCATTTCAAATATCGCTTACGTAGAGCAACAAAGCTTAACACAGCTTCCCCACTATATGAATAATGGAAGTATATTGAAATTGCCCAAAACTACTAAAACTCTTATTTTGACTATGCCCGCTGCTTCTATTCATCTTCTTCAGTATGACATCCCTTCGCTTGTCAGAGAAATGATTTTTCTTTATGGTTCACCTTGTGGTATCTCCCTTTCAGTTGAAGTGGTTTTCTGTAGTTTGGGGTTGTTCTCGTCGTATGTGGAAGAATAAGAATTCCCTTCTGTTTTGATGTGAGCTTCCTGATCACCTTCTTTGCCCCATAATAGCAAATACAAACCAAAGATGACAATAGCTGCACCTAGTATGCTGAGCAAGAGTCACAAGTAACCTTTTAATGCAAAGTCTTTAATGAAGATTGAAAGCTACAAAATGAGTGTGGGCAAATTTACCTTCCAGTGTAAAGCTGTTCACCAAAAACAAAGTATGCTAGAGCTGCCACTAATACCGTAGAAAGGGGGTTGAACATGGTCACAAAAACTGGCCCTCTTTCTTCTGTGCACCATAGTTGAAGGAAAATGATTAAACCAGACGCCACCACTCCCTGCCATTTATAAACCATAATCAGAACTCTAATTAATTATAAGAAGACCGAGTCTTGTTAAATACATTATAAGGCTATCCGGATACTGCCACATACACCATAAATGGTGGACCAGAAGTCGATATTGAATCCAATCCTCCAAGCAGCTGGTTTGTGTTGGATGATGACTGTGAAGAATGCTGATTGTGATGCCCCAAGAAAGCACATCCATGTTGTCAGTGATAGTTGAGCGGGATATCGCTTCAATGTGAATGCCTACATGTTACCATAGAAATTAGGATCTATTATTAATTCTATATATCCACCTATTGAAGAAGTCGCTGCTACAACTTTATACGGTTGTTATCAGTTCAAACATTTGAGTTCAGATTGTTTTCTGTTGTCTGCTAATTTAGAATGCTATTAGCTGCATGCGTCAAAGTGATTTCTTATTCTATCATAGAGAGTTTTGCGGGTGAACTTTTTTGTTATTTGTTTTGTTTTGGAATAGAAAAATTAAGTTTTGATTGAGTTGGAAATGAACCTGCATAATGTACCAAAGAGACCAAGTTACACAGCTTGCAATAGTAAGAATTGAGCCCTTCAACCAGTGCTCATGGATAGCAGTGTTTCCTTCAATATGGATGTGATGAGAATGCCATAGATTTCTCATGATAGGGCCCTTGTATATTGTCATGATCATTACACCGGCCAAGGAGATCATTGTTCCTAGAAGTTTTGCAATACCTCTAGAATTTCGAAGATCAAGTGTCTCTAACCTGTAGATCGGCGATGGTCAGATACTTACACACTTGATTTCTTTATGAAATTTAGATGGATATTTGTATATTGATAACAATGGAAGCCAACCTGAGTAAAATCGCAGTTACAAAGGTTAGGGAAGCTGCAGTGTTGATCACTGATGCAACAAATGTTGGAGAGGTGTACCTCAAGCTTGCAAAGTACATGTTTAAAGTCAAACCGACCCTGCAATCATAAAACAATTTAGCCTTGTAATTTGTAGTTTAAAGTTACTTAGATCCATAACTTTTACTAGTCCTTACCCGAGGAGTGAGAGAATAAATATCTCCACAAAAAGAGGTATTGTCAGCTTTGGAATTGTTTTTCTGCGATAGATCAGAAAGGAAGGATCAGCACTATGCATAAGGAAATTAAAATATTGAAAATTTCCTCAGAAAGATCATCAACTCAAATTTTTTTCGATGTTTATAGCTATAGCCAACTTAATGATCAGCTAAACCAAATCTGTAACTTCAGCATTTTGTTATTACCTATGAACATTTTATAGAAATTTAATGTGTACCTTTCAAGGAAATAGGCAAAAGGGAACATGACAATGCCTGCGACGATATGCCGGTAGGTAATATAGACATGAGGATTCATGCCATGATTGAAAGAAGCTTCTGTGATAAAATACAGAAAAGTGTAGCCAATCTGAGAAATAACCATAAGGAGGTGTGGCTTGAACCTCATGTAAATGTCCGAGAGGGAACTTGCTTTAAGTGCCATAGCCTCCTCTTTACTTCTTCACAAGCTGCAGGAAACAATAACATGCACTTGTTAATATAGAAGATGAATGAGAATGATGGAGGAGTTAGGCTTCTCGATTCTTTTTGCATGTTGTGTTAAGTATCGTGTTCCAGATTAAATTCCCTTCAATATACTGATAGGTGAACATGACTTCATGTTAGAGTAGATATGGGCAGAAAGAACTTATTCCGAAAATTCCCTTACCAAACTAATATTATAACTTGTTAAACTAAATAACACTATTTTATCTATATATCATCATGAAGCTCATACTCGTTTATGATGATTCCTTTTTCAGATTAAAAATTTGATGCTTAGTCAGTTATTCTGAATTAGTGGACTACTATGAATTGTTTGCTTATTATCTTATGTACTTTTAATGGTGGACTGTCAACTACATTGCAACTTGAGTTTGTGGATCGATGCATGAAATATAATCACATCCCAGAATAATCTCTTTTCGGATACGTCTCAGCGCTGGTACATATTCTATATTTTTTTTAAATTCCATTTTAATCAAAAAAAGTCTTCTGTCACACATTAATCCTGCAGCTATAAAGTTTTCATGATGATAATAAAACCTGGGGGAAAATTCATGGTGTTTATCAAACTTTTCAGAAAATCAATCAGTATTGAGGAAGATACTTAAATACTGTGCTTGCAAAATGCAATGGACAATTTTATGCATTTTTTTTCCGAATTTCTGAGCTGCAAAATTTAGTGTTAACTGAAACTGAGAAGTGAGAACCTATCTTAAACAAGATACTTAAATTAAAGACGTATGAAAGGCATCAAATTACAGTCATTTTCTTTAATATCCTGATGTTTTCATGCAATNGAAAATTCATGGTGTTTATCAAACTTTTCAGAAAATCAATCAGTATTGAGGAAGATACTTAAATACTGTGCTTGCAAAATGCAATGGACAATTTTATGCATTTTTTTTCCGAATTTCTGAGCTGCAAAATTTAGTGTTAACTGAAACTGAGAAGTGAGAACCTATCTTAAACAAGATACTTAAATTAAAGACGTATGAAAGGCATCAAATTACAGTCATTTTCTTTAATATCCTGATGTTTTCATGCTATACATAAAGCATATATATCATTCTCATTATATTCCTTCAAACTTTTTGTGGGTTTATAGTCTTAACATATTCTTGCTACTTCCCCAGACTTCTCTTAATGTAACTAAATATATGGAAATGCTTTCATCATATATAGAATCTAATTGCTTGAATTTGAGGTAATAGATATTGATCATGATTCTATTAGCAAGGTAAAGGAATATTTCAATTTTTGATAGAATTGAATATAATATATTGATTAATATTCCTACTTTATGCCACTATATAAGTGACCACAAAACCTGCATCAAAACTAAAGAGGTGTTCAACTTCTGTAACATCAAAGAACATGTTGATTATATCTGCAATTTGTTTGATTCTCAGGACCACTTTAATGAACCCCCTGATTGAGTGGCTGCTAACAAAAATGTTCTGCAGACAGAATGAACAAATTCATCTTTTGTTTCACTTTTTCAAAAGTGTCAGGTACATATCAGTAAGTATATAAATATATAGAACGTGATCAAAATAATATGCTAAAAATGTAGAAATAAAACATAATAAACAACGTAGAGCTGAATTAAACTAAAGAGTAGATGGGTAAGAGATGACTTTACTTTAATCTAATGGCAGAAGTATCCCAAATAGTGCAACTTGAACAAGCGGTGGTTTATTGCCTGCAGTACTGTGCTTGTAATAGCTTCTTTATTCTGAATCCAGCAATGCATGCCATGTATAAAAACCAAATCGATCCTTAGAGAGTGAGAAAGAAAGTGATAGAAATTTGGAATTCACGCCTGTATTTATAAACTCACAAATAAGCCATATGTCTAAAAGCGAAGGCCATTTGTCGCCACAAGCCAAATCAGATTGCCACCATTTGAGACAGGTCAGCATGCATGCTTATCATTTTGTCCAGTGTTTAATAGTTGGTAGCACCAGAGATGCATGGTCAACCTTTGGACCGTGGCATTTACTTTGTTTTAGTTTATTGCTGAATCAATGGTTGGATGTTAGTGGAATTTTAGGAAGATGATTGAACCAGGTCGATAATATGAACAAGACTTCAACTATGTTTTTCATATTTGTCATCAATCAAATGGAGACTGACACTCCCATTTAATTCTGTTTCTCCATCAAAGCCTGAGTAATCCCCTGCAAGGTGGTTCATATTTCCTGCAAGAAGTTTTCAAGGAGTTTAAAAATTATAGATATTTGACATTGTTTAATCATTTTATACTTATATAACAAATTATTATCTTGTATTAACATAATTATTCGTAAACTCTTTTATATACGATAATTATGAATGAATTATGATGGAGATTTGAATTATCATTTTTTATGTCGATATCATAATCTCCTAGATTCAAATTCAATAATCAATCTGATTAACACTTTGATTCATATAAAGCGACATAGATACGCGGGTGTTAAGGTAAACTCAACAATTTTTTTATTTTTATTTTTATTTTTTATTTTTATGAATAATATTTATAAATTGTTCATATGAATTAATACGAAATTATTATTTTGTTATCAAATAATTCATTCTCGATCATTGAAAATTTATTAAGTTAATTTTTTATATGAATTTTTTTATCTTCTTAAAAAATCATGTACAATAAGAATATGGGAATTAAAAAGCAAAGGAGAACCTAGCAAATTCTTGGTTTCCACTTGCTTTTGTGGGAGCAGCTATTCCTTTAAATTTATTATTATTATTAATAAACACTAACATAACCCTTGCAGCTTCCCACCATCAATAATTCTCAATCCCACTCTTCATTTAAATTGAATTCCATTTTCTCAACATGAATTAGTGCTGGTAGGTTACGAGAACTAATTGATTGAAGAACCACCCAACACAGTGCACCAAGAAATAGCTTGCCTTAATTTATAAGAATGACTTAATAAAAACAAAAAATGGCGCCTTTCATCTGTTCCGCTCATCAAACAAATATATGCATGGCGATTTGATTTTGATAGTGAATGCTAAACAACTGGAAGTCAGAGGAGGGTCGGTGATTAGAGGAAGAGGGCAGTTGAATGCTGAATATAAATTGTATTATTGATGGATTATCCAGTCGAATCAGCATAAGAAATAGAAAGCAGACGAGGGTATCTGAATAGTGTCAACAAGCACCTTCTGTGGCGTGTATTGTTTGCAAGCTGGAAGAAAAGCAATGGACCCCAAGCACACAAATGGCCGACCCAGGGTTGGTTTAAAAATGATATTTTTCAAGATAAACTAATAAATAAGCCTTATTATTTCCCTTCCTTTATTAGAGTGGAAATATCGCTTAATGGCCACTCAAAATTTTCCTGATAAATGTGCTCGGATTTTGAGCTTTTTAACCCACTAACCAATTCCTTTATCGTGACCCTCAATAGAAAAACTGTATATTTGATCACAGTTAGCAAATCTTTATTCGTTAATTACTCAACCCAATTAATTGCTCAACAAGGAGGCTTGTGTCATTTTTAATTGATAAAGCTCATGTTACATATGCAACAACCAAGAAGACGACAGGAAAAAAATTGGATATGATGAATGAGGAAGTGAAAGCAATCTATGACTTTTCGAGTGTAGTAATGCTATATTCTTGTTTTCTTTCTATTGACACTATGAACAAATCAAAATTTCAGTAAGACTGATGAGTTTCAATGAGATTCAAGATATCAACAGGCTGTACATCGAAAGGTCTAACCTGCAGCTAATATCCAAAGCATAATTAGAGATGATATCGCAATTGTAATCCAGCTGAGGAAGGCCAAGGCAACTGACATTTGATATTTTTGACATTCCTCCGTCATACTGCAATGTCCCATATCATGAAAATATAGCACTGTGATGCCGCCTGCAGCACAAGCAGCAGCAAGAGATAATGTAGCTGTCACCTGTAACAATTCCACATCATATGGAACTTTACAACCATCATAAACACAAAATTGTATTGGATTTCATTAAATAGCCAAGAACAATTAAAGGGTTATGGAGACTAACCCAGTCTCCTACTACAAAGAGGCTGACTAAAACAGGATTGTGAAGGACCTTCTTTCGCATTAAGGCATATGAATCTATGAAGGCAAGCCCAAAGCTCCAAATAATTTGCAAACCCATTGAAGCAATCAGGTAGCTGCAGAAAGAACAAGATCTTCAGCATAAAATTTTATTTGTATCAAACCAAGGTTAAAAAAGCCACCACATTGTATATGATTTATAAAGTGCTCAACAGTAGAGAATTAGTTACATGGGCATCATCTCTATTTTAAAATGTATCCTTACAGAGATGTTGATTCACTAAAAATATTGATACTAACAGCTGGGTATTAAAAAAATGGTCCAAATGAAACAAGTTTTATAAACTTCAGTGCTTATAATCTTGTACATGTTTCATTAAATATATTTTTGCTGTAGAAGATAAGCCTACAAGAAATATTGTCGAAAATAAATCAACGGTAAAAGATTAGGATAGACACCAAATTTTGGAACATAGATGTAGCATCTGTAGGTGACAATATCTAATGAAAAAATTTAAGGTAGCAGGGCAACAGGACAGGTCAAAAGAAATAATCAAAATCATGATAAGAGCAATAAAGAGAGCCATTAAACATCAGCATAACATACTCCTTGCACTCCACAAAATGCCATCTGATAGATGTCCAAAAAGAGTCAACTACAAGATTAGTGGTCACAAAAACAAATTGCCACTTCAGCTCACACATTAACTAGCACTCTGATTATTCACACTACGCAGGTTTTACATCCATTTAGATGATATTCCAAAAAATCATCACTTTTTATTTAGTCTAAATCATTTTGTAAATTTATTACTCTGATTTATCATATAAAAGTCATTTCTATGGTGAGTATTATCAACATCTAATATGGTTTCAAAGTGCAAACAAGAATGCAGATATTGTCTAATATGTGAATCAATAGTGCTTGTAGTGATTGCTTTGCTTCTAAAATCGTCTCTGTTCACTAGTTTTGCTTCATACTCTACAGTCCATCATTCTATTGTTGCTGCTAGTTTCATCTTAAGAACATCAAGTATAATGGTGACTATGCCCAAGCTAATAGTCCTTCGTGACCCTGGAAATTTTTTATCAAGAAGTACATCTGATAGCATTTTAGCAGCTTATATAGTTGCTGGAAATTACCTAGCCTACAATGAATTCTGCCGCAATCTTGTCACTATAGAAGTTCTGTTTCAGTAATTTATGATCATGACGAAGAACATAACATAATGCATATAAGAAACAATATGTAACTCATAGATTCTAGCACAACAGGTTCCAAGTGTGGATGACAGAGAAGCAGAATCACAAATTCAACTCAATTTGCATCATATATGTGGCACTCAGGGTCTCAGCCTCAACATCACAATCCCTTTTGAGATGCTCCATATATTAGAACAACTAAATATGGCATTCCACTCTTCTACAGCACACAAAAGCAAAACCATTTTTTCTTATCAACATTTCTGAGTATCAAACTAAAGAGAAACACAAAAGCGGTGGAACAAGTAATTTATTCATACCATGATCAGAGGAATGTCAAGTATTACAAAACAGGAAATTGTTTCCTCTCTTTTACAAATCAATACCTGACATATATTCATCATTGCAATGGAAATAAGATAACTTTTTGTTGCAGAAATCATTTTCTTCCTCCCCATGACCATAAATCAAATGCAAGGAAATACGCTTAAATCATCAAGCAGTCAATTTCTCAAGCACCACAAATTATCATTCAATTTAAGCCATGGTAAGTGTGGAGACCTTCTTGAACAGAGAAAAAGGAATCACCACCTTGGAATGTAAAGGAAATTACAAAACTTTGAACCAAATAATCTAGAAAACTATTCACTCATTTTGCCCCAACCAATTTACTGATGAGAGACTACATTATCACAATAAACAGCTGCAGCGCAAGTAGTGTAGATAATTGAATTATTAATGTTCACTATTCAGTACAATATTGCGACTTTAACGCAATATATAAAGCATCACCAAGACAACAATTAACCAGTTATGAATCATTTATCAGGCTCAACAATACATACGAATCAAACTAATAACAAGCCAGTCAGAAATTTGATCCAATAACTTGCTTCTACCAAAAATTTCCCAATTAGTAACCGTAGATGCCTACACCAATCAATGAAACTCACTTCTGATGGATAAAATATATAAGCTGAATCTCCAATAACTTATATAAACAAAAAAGAAACATAAACTTTATCATATAAAAGAACTGGGGAAAAGTCACAAGGAAATACCAGAAAGCTGTAAAATTAACGAAAGCGGTAGTGGTAGCCATGGAAGCAATTGATCCAGCTGCAAAAACACACTGTGCGATCCTTAGAAATAGGCCAGTCAAAGTCCCGGGTGTCCCAGCAAAATCCTTCATCTTTAACCTTCAAATTCCCCCGAAAAGAAAATCTGTAACCCCTGCTGGATCAGAAAAGTAAAACCTGTAAGAAGAAACTGAAAAGGTCGAATTGGTTAGAATTTTGATGACATAACTATCGGAACAAAACTAAATATGGTTCGTAAAAGCAGTTACCCAACACTGTTACGAATTAAAGCCGTTTATAAACTGCGGCTGATCTAACTACTTCCTAGTTTATGTTGTACTTTACAGGTAAACCAACGCTACTCCACGCGCTTCTGTCACAAGTGTTCCTAAGCTGTTTTCTAATATACTGGAGACTTGGAGCGTGTTCTCAAAAATGTCTTCATTTAGAGTGGGTAAAATTTTCAACCATTGAGAATTGAATGTTATTCTATTTATTTGTTTAGTAGTTAATTAATTTTTTAAATGTTCGGTGTACAGAGGATGTTTGACTTGGTGACTCCGGATTCCGGAATTGGAAGGAGGCTTTGCCAGAGCCAGACAATTAAATTTCCTGTACTTAATATTCAATCAACCAATCATCTATAACCAGTACACGATAATGCATATTAATAGTATTACTAAGATGAAAATTAAATTAATAAAGGTATCAATAAGTCATAATTAAAAATTTCCTAAAAAGTCTGTGCACCCAATTCATTGTTTATACAACCAATATTATGATTTGAATAAGCTTGGATAGTTTCACTAGACCCATTTTATTTATTTATTTATTTTTTTTTATCACTGGGTTGTTTGGTTAATTTACGCATACTTTAATTAATCCTCTATGATTTTAAAATTATTGATTGGGTAAAAGCCCTAGTGACTTTCTCTATTAGTGTTTAGGAGGACTCAAACTAAAAAACTCATGAAACTTTTTTTTACTCTTTTGTCATCAGACCACTCAGTAGTGGTTAACTGGACCAAAATTGTCATTTGCTAATACTCACTTCATTGGGCTATAACTTTTGGCTCAAATTTCACATGAATGGAAGTGTTTGTTCTCCATTTTGCGATGCTTGACAATCGTATGCGTTAATTAATGCAGTAATCATATCAGCAACTATAGATCCAGAAAATTGTATCACTACCATAACCTTGGCCCTCATACCAGATGATAACAATATTTTCATTTGTTTTATGGGATCAACCAAGTTGAACTTTCATAAATGTTGATGTATAAAATATGTTTTCTCAACAAATGATGTACATGGCTTTGGTTGAACTGAAATTCATATTTCTTCTCATCTAGATTCATTGCCTATTAATTGTTGTCAAAATTCATTTGTACATATTTTGGTACATATCGATATGGCCCTGATGATCTGAAATATGGTATGGATGCTATAAAACAATTAATTCCTCATTATTTCACCGCAAAATACTATTATGTATATCACTCAATTTCCAATGAATACGAGGAGCTCTAAAATTTTGATCAACTCCATCATTTTTATCTACTAATAATTAAAGAATAGTGTGATGTAAATTTTAAACTCAATTTTATTGCATTTATTCGATGTAAATTTAACACTTTGATTATAGAATTGCTTAGATTATGAATATTATAAAGTTTTATGAAACCGAACCATCATATTATATGAAATCAATTTTTTTATTTATTTAAAGTTGATATATACTTGAATAAATAGTATAAATATAGAGTCAAAAGTTAATAAGGTGATAATTTCTTTTGCAACTGTTTTATTACTTACCAAGGTGGCTACATATTTAACTAGTAATTGTAATCTCTTATTATTGTCATAATCAAACTGAAACAAGCATATATATATATAAGACGTAGATGATGTATTTTGTAAAACTCGTAGGAGAGTTTAAATAGTTGCACCAAGTTTCTTCATTTATTGTTATTATTAGTATGAAGTTATAGATTTATTGTAATTGCATGAATTCATAGCCTATAATCGGCAGGACTGGGCTTCTCATGGAGTCCTTTGGAATAAAACCTACCAACATATTCACTCACTAGTACCTCTTTATACTTAGCAGGATTTTCTTCAGATATCAACTCCTTAATGGGACCATACAGCCTTGCCGGTGGAGCAAATCGTCCCGCGAAAAAGCATATTGCAGAAACTCTTGATTTACGGCTTGGGAACACTCTGTGCACATTGCTTTTGAACTTGTCATTTGATATAATCTGAGACAAATGAAGCAGTAATATATAACATAAGTGCTTAAAATATATAGAATGATTGAAAAAAAAAAAAATGTACTTAAGATTGAAAAAAAAAAAAAAAAACCTGGAGAAGATCCCCAATGTTGACCACTAAGCTTCCTGCAATGGGCTGAACATCAACCCATCGATTTTCATGTAACACTTGGAGGCCGCCTGTTTGATCTTCGGCGAGAACGGTGAGAAAAGTATTGTCTGTGTGCTTGGTGACTCCCATGGCTAACTGTGGCTCAGGGCATGCAGGGTAGTAGTGGCACACAAGGGTGCGCCCTTTGTTACATTCCATGGATATCAGGTGGTCTGATTTGAGACCAAGACCCTCAGACAACAACTCGAGAAGTGTGTCTCCTACCTTTGTAATTTCCTTTATGAATTCAATTGCTTCATGTCTGCAATTAAGTGTCCAAAACTTAAGGAAATAGTAAGCTGTGTTTTGATTATTATATCAAAGATATATAGTTATAAAACCTGGTTAAAATAACATTTTAGGAGGAAAGTGTAACTTTGACTAATGAATAAATAAGTATAAATTACCGGCATGCATCAGGCAATTCATTGGGGTCAACGTGATCAGAAGTGAGCATAGACACAGACAATGTGTCCCTCCAGTCAGCCCTTTGAGATTTAAACAAATCATAATTGCTGTTAAATCTCACTCTTCTTGCTCGATCACGTGAATAAAATTGTTTTTTCACATCAATATCTTGTTCATTAAACCTGCGAACCCCTTTTATCATATTATCCAATACGCTAATGGGTATTCCATGGTTCACAACTTGAAAAAAGCCCCACTCCTCGGATGCACTTCGAACTTGATCAACAATGTTGTGGCGTCGATCAGTGAGAAGGCCGTCAAGATCAATCACCGGCAGTCCAATGTGGGTCCGGGGGTGATCTGCAAGCTCATCGTTTGATTTTGATCGCCGGAACATTTTAGGGATGGTCACTACCCCAGAATCTACTAGTCCTTGGACACCAAGCTTGGTGTCCTCAAAAGCCGTAAGCTCTTTCACTCGATCATATTCCAACTCAGATACACCATTGTTTAAGATTTCCATTTCTCTTCTCTAATCAAGATAACTAATCTATGAAGTATGTAATTTTCTTCTCGCTTATGATAGGGTTAACAGCATGCATAGTCTCCTGATAACTATGTGTATATATATAGTTATGTACGCGGCTACCAGCAAGAATAATATTAGCCATAAAGTTATTCTCTTTGTTCAATATAATTAATTTATAGTACAGACGGCAAATTATTTGTCAAAAGAACAAATGCAAACACGAATTGTATCCTTGGTAGAATATACAAACATATGTGAGTTGCAGTCTAGAAGCAAACTTGTTGAGTCCGGGGAACAAAACAAATTTGATGTTAAATGCTTATCCTCAAGATAAACGCCTAAAAGTTTCTATCCAAATTTCCCCAAGAAACTGAACACTCACCTTGTTTTAAAGGTAAAATACAAATTAAATCTGCAAGGTAAAATACAAATTAAATGCAAACACGAGTTGTATCCTTGGTAGAATATACAAACATATGTGAATTGCAGTCTAGCAGCAAACTTGTTGAGTCCGGGGAACAAAACAAATTTGATGTTAAATGCTTATCCTCAAAATAAACGCCTAAAAGTTTCTATCCAAATTTCCCCAAGAAACTGAACACTCTCCTTGTTTTAAAGGTAAAATACAAATTAAATCTGCAAGGTAAAATACAAATTAAATGCAAACAGGAGTTGTATCCTTGGTAGAATATACAAACATATGTGAATTGCAGTCTAGCAGCAAACTTGTTGAGTCCGGGGAACAAAACAAATTTGATGTTAAATGCTTATCCTCAAAATAAACGCCTAAAAGTTTCTATCCACCCAAGAAACTAAACACTCACCTTGTTTTAAAGGTAAAATACAAATTAAGTCTGCAATTGGTGGATTCTGTTTTTGGTGGTCCTCGATTACTTATTTATTCATTTCAGAACTAAATTTCAGATGTGTTTTAGGAGTTTTCATCACTGAAAGTAGGACAAAAATGTATCAATTTCTTTGAATTTTTTTAGTAAATTACACGACGCCTTTGAGATTAACATTAAAATTCATAATAATAATTAAAAAAAAAAAGTTTGCTTGTGGAGTTTACCCTAAACCATTCTGAGATTCCAATTTCCAAAGATACCTCATCAAGCAGGAATCCAAGACGGTTAATTAGGGTCATTCCTCCTATCTTTTTCACATGAACTTCTACGTGACTTTGTATGTTGTGGGATCTTTTTCGGGTTCAACGTTTAGCCAACACAGTTACTTCTTGCTTTCATCTTAATCAAGGAAAAAGAAATCAACAAAACAGTCGGTTTCTAAAAAGGGGTGATGTTACCGCATTCAAGGAAATCATAAAGACCAAAAACAATCATGCATAATGGTACAAAAATAGTAATATAAAAACAAATTACAGGAGAGAGAAGCTTGCCCTTGGATTGTCAATAAAGCTACCTAGCCTGTCTTGAAGTTATTAATTATTTATATTTTGATAATAATTAAGACCTGGTCCAGAGGAAAATTAAAAGAAATAATTACAAACTAAGGTTAATGACAAAAGTATCTTTTTGCTATGAATCTTGACATTGTTATACAATGTAATTTAAATCAAATATCGATGGGTGAAAACCAGGCCAGTTTTTTAGGTGTTCCATAGTTGGAGAAAAAATTCAGTATGTTAAAGAGTTTCTGACATCAGTTAATATATCACCAGCCGTCTGATCATGAGATCTTGTCTCTGTTAAGGGTCTTATGTTAATTTTAAGTTCCTACAGTTTCAGGGATCAGGACACAGCAGCGGATAATTGGGATTCTAACGTGAAGTATGGACTTAATTATGCTGCGGGAAATTAACTCATCAGTGAAATGTCTAGAATCTTGTATTCACTCATGGTCCCGTACACACTTACTTTTTGGCCTTCAATTTTCTTTTGATTTGTCACAAACTTTCTCTAAAAAGAAATTGAGAAGAAGTTCCGATCAGCATATATACAAGCTACCGCTGCCTATACGAAGTTATACGAATGTCTATTGAAGTGACAATATGGCAAAATAATCCGGAGTCAAACTGCTCTTATTCTCAAACACCTGTAGAGATATCGTGTTGAGGTTGTTTTAGTGTTCTATGCATTGAAGCTGCATAATTACCATTTCTATATTTTACATGTTAGAATTACGTTAGAGATTAAGATGGACCAGTGTCGGTATCGCAGTAAGTAGAGTAGCTGAGAACAAATAAAGTAGCTGATATCGAGTGCAACTATCCTGGATTCCCGGATATTTGCGTACCCAGTTATTATAAGTACAAAAGTACAGATAACATAGAAGTTATATTAAACAACTTTGTAGTAGTTGTTTGGAATGACTGTATTATAGTAAAACAATAATACTGCTAGCTTCATTGCTTGAATTGGTCAAGGGTAGTCTTTCCATCCAGTCCCTTATATGAAAATTTGCCAAAATATTCACTCACCATAAAGTTTTTGTAAACAGGTGGATTTTCTTCTGATATCAACTCTTCCAGGGGGCCGTAGGATTTCTCGTGTACACTACTACTTCCCGTAAAAAAGCAGGCCACGGTCACCCTAGGGGCAACATTATTGGCTAAAACTCTGTGATCAACGCTCTTAAACTTGTCGTTTGAAAGAATCTGTCAGTTGGTTACATTAAATTAAAATTACTAATATATTAAGATCTTGATGACCATATAATTATACTTTTAATTGTAAAAGACTTACCTGGAGGTAGTCCCCTATATTTACCACCAAGGCTCCTGGAATGGGTGGAGCATCAGCCCACTGATTTTCATGCAAGACTTGGAGACCGCCAACGTGATCTTGCAGTAGAACAGTAAGGAATGAAGGATCCGAGTGACTGCTAGCTCCCATCGTTAGCTTTGGCTGTGGGCATGCCGGATAGTAGTGGCAGACAAAGGTGCATTTTCCAGCACATTCCAGGGCTTTTAGATGATCAGGTTTCAGGCCTAGAGCCTCCGACAATAATTCAAACAGAGTGTCTCCTAACTTTCTGACATTTTCTGCATACTCCGTTGCCGCATCTCTGCATATTTGAGTAAAAGATTGAAGCAAAAATTAAACTGGTTTAGTTTTTGTTTAATAAGGAAGATTTCAACAACTGTTACCAATTTAGGTGATAGGACATCTGGTTCAAAACAAATGCACTAAATATATTTGTATGACAAAAAAATGATATGTTTGTTTAATTCGAATATAACAGAAAACAGGACTAGAATTGCAGAAAATTTAAGTCAGAACGGAAATCAAACTTGTAGCATGGATAGAGTATCGTTAGTTTTGTTAGTATTAGGACAAAAACACAAGAAGAATAATGTCAAAATTTGAAGTAAAATTGGTTCTGTTTCAGTAAATGTTCACAGGAAACTTCAAATTGTTACTCATGCACCATTTCATCTGTCAAAGCGTTTATATTCGTTACGAAGCTGTAATCCCATCCCTTTAACAGCTTTGCATATATTGATTGTATTAAGAAGCTCAAAAGATTGTAGACATACGGAAATGAGCTCTGATTTTTGAGAGATTTCAAATCCTCGTATTATTTTAATTTATTTTCATCTTTCGCGTTTTCGTATCTTCAAAGGCGGATGCATAATTATCTAAATCCAAAAATTTTGTTGATAAAGCAATTAAAGTAATCAATCAAGATATAGGCAGAATTGAGGTTTTACCTAAGAGCAGCAGGCAGTAGCTGAGGATCAAAATTCTCAGAAGCAGACATGGAGAAACTGAGTGTATCCCTCCAATTAGCGGCTTTTGATCGATACAGATCAAAGTTGCTATTGAATGTCACTTTTCTCTTCACATCACGTGTATACCATTCTTTCTTCACCTCAACATCTTGTTCATGAAACTTACCTACTCCTTCAATCATCCCTTCAAATACATTGAAAGGGATCCCGTGATTTACAACCTGAAAAAAGCCCCATGTCTCGGATGCACTCCTAACTTGATCAACAATCTCCTCGTGCTTGCCACCAAGATCTATAAGAGGAACCTGCAAGTCGTTCTGGTGATTATTTGACTCGTGAACAAGCTCATTAGGAGAAGGTGGCCGAAGAAATATCCTTGGAATATTCTCAATTCCAGCATCTACTAGTCCTTTGACACCAGTTTTGGCCTCATCAAAAGCTTGAAGCTCTCCAGCTCGATCATAATCAGACACAGTTTCAGAAGATGGGTTTCTACCGACTGAGATATCCATTCTCTATTTCTCTGTTTTGGTAGATGCAAATAATGGTCTGATGCATTATTAACTTTAATTCCCTCTATTTAAGACAAGGCTAATGATTATAGATTTCCCCAATTTTAGAGAGTAGTTTGGCACCAGAATAATTATTTTTCTACCTATTCTTTATAATTTTAAAATTAATTTTCTCATCAAATGCTTTTGTTTTCATTGTATTTTTCATTCAATTTAGTCTTATTATGATAGTTTTGTTTTAAAATCATAAATGGGTATAAACAGTTAAAAAAAAAACACTTTATCATAAATTCAAATAACATGACATTATTGGTGTTGTCACTAGGGGTGGGCGGGTCCGAGTACTCGCCCAAATGCCATGGAACTAGAATTGGCTAGTTCTTGGGATTTGGAACCCAACCTGAATCGGTTGATTTCGATTCTTAAAAGCCTGGTACCAGAACCTGAAATCGGGTCCCAAGTACCCAAAAAAATTAATTACCCCTTACTATTCATAAAAATGATAAATGTACCCTCAAAAAGTTTATAAAAATTATAGTTTAGTCTCGATTCCTAACTAGATATCCGAGTCTCGGTTTCGATTCTAATTTCGATTCTTACAATGATAAAACTGATATCAAAACCGCATAATACTGGTTTCCATTTTTTTGAATTAAAACCGACCTTATGAGGGCGAACTCCGAGTAAAAACCGGAATCAAAATCCTAAGTACCCATAGTTCTGTCCCACCTATTTTTTGTTCTCACCCCTAGTTGGCACACAGTTTCGTGCACTTCAAATAACGGGACACTTGTTATTGGTGTTGGCAAACATTTTCGTGCATAGCTACAAGCATAGGGGCTTATTTGGCTATTACCATCACAATCGTCTGTGGGGCACAATTCTTTGCGTAGAGGCCATGCCAAGCCATAGCTTCCACACAGAAGATGACTGAATAGACTTCTATGCATCTATTTCAAATAGAAAAAACTTCCTTCAACTACTCATATGATTTTTTCATGAATATATTTTGGAAGTATCCTTCTATTGATATATATAATTCAATTTTATTTTTTATCGAATTAATTTTTTTATATTCAATTTTTTATTTAGATTGTGACATGTCATTTCAATAACTTGAATTTTAAGAAATGGGTGTTAACGGTCAAAAGACGCTTTGTTAAGTTCAAACAGCTTGACCCTTAAGATGATGGTGTCGGCGGGTAAAGTCATTTTGTGTAGGCCATGTATACCTCCATTTGTAGGCCATGTATACCTCCATTTGTTCCACGCGGAAGATAACCGAATAAGATATATTGTCTCGACTCTCAACGAAAACTTTCTCTTGTCTTTATCTTTATTGAGTAGATAATATGATTTAAAGAAAATAGTTGCAGGATAAATGACAAATCTTAATCTGTGTCTGGAAGAATCACGAGGAATGTACCAAGATCTTGTAGTACCCCAGTTTTTAACAGAGTAGCTACTGCGGGAAGAAATTAAATTTAACTTGCTACATTGCAAATCGGCAGTCTTCCACAACTACATTATTATTTTCTCTAACATATTAGTCAAAATGTAGACTTTGTAACTAATGGCAAACTTTATTCAAATATTGTACAATTATTAATAGTTTGTACAACATTTGCAAATTTTATTCAAATATTCTCCATCTTCATAGCTTGAACTGATAAAGCACAGACTTATCACCAACAGCCCCAGAAAAATATGAGCTCAAATATTCTGAAATAAGAAAATCCCTGTAAACAGGTGGATTTTCTTCTGACGTCAACTCTTTGATTGGCCCATAGAGCTTTGGGGTTTCAGTAGCATGTCCAGTGAAGAAGCATGGCACAGAAATCCTTGAAACAGATCCACTGGCCACGACTCTGTGGTCAACGCTTTTAAACTTGTTGTTTGATATAACCTGAGTCAATTTTAAGAAGTTTAGAAACATTAATTTGTGATAAATGATCGTGGAGATAATCATGATGACAAAACTATCATTATAATTGCAGAAGACAAACCTGGAGAAAGTCCCCAATATTTATCACTAAGCCTCCAGCAATGGGGTGAACATCAACCCACTGATTTTCATGAAAGACTTGAAGACCACCGATTTGATCTTGTGATAGAATAGTAAGGAATGAAGGATCAGAGTGTTTGGTAGTTCCCAAGGTGAGATCTGGGGCGGGGCACGGTGGATAGTAGTGGCAACCAATATTAAATCCTTCAGTGCATCCCATCTCTTTTAAATGTTGAGGTTTCAGACCTAGGGCCATAGATAACAGTTCAAATAGAGTGTTCCCCAGTTTTGAAACATTTTTTATATACTCCATTGAACTGTCTCTGCAAAAACAACTCTATATATGTTAAAAGGAAAAGCAACCGTATTTGCTCAGTGTAACAATGTTGAGTAACTCAGAATTGAACAAGCTCTAGGATTGACCTAACAGAAACAGAACATAAAACAACTCATAAACTAACTGCACCTGATAATAAAACCTTAATCCAAAAGAACTTACAGAATTGATGAGATACTTTTCCCAAAAACAAATACATATATGTTAAACTTGATATCCTCTGAATTAGCAGTTATGGGCACACAAGTGACATCTGTCACCTTTCCTAGGCAGATTATAGTGCAGTCAACAATGAGCTGAATTAGAAATCATTTGGAGATAGTAGCTATACCTGCAAACTTCTGGTATTTCAGTTGGATCAAAAGGCTTGGAAGCTAATGTAGAAATAGCAAAAGTATCCCTCCAATTAGCTGTTCGTGATTGATACAGATCCATATTGCTGTAGAATCTAATGTTTCTCTTTGGGTCGCGAGAATATAACTCTTTCTTCACCTCGAGGTCCAGGTCATGAAATTTTCGTGCCCCATCAAGCATTTTCTCTAACACATCTAAGGGAATCCCATGATTTACGACTTGAAAAAGGCCCCATGTCTCAGATGCATCCCGGATCTGATCTACAATCTTCTGTAGCCTATCTCCTCTTATCCCATCAAGATCTACAATCGGTACTTGAAAGTTACTCTGATGAGTGGTCAACTCCTCGGCTAGCTCATCATCGGGTCGAATGAATATCCTGGGAATTTTCACAATCCCGGCATCTACTAACCCTTTAACTCCAGCTTTTGTGTCATCAAAACTCTTAAGCTCTTTAGCTCTGTCATAATCTGATGATTTACTGCAATCCAAGATATCCATCCTTTGTTTCATTCATACAGGAAAAATGATGAGAATGAAGATTAAAATGGGGTAGTTAATAGACTTTTGACTGAGATTCAGATAAATACCATTAATATACATTATCTTCTTTAAGTCAGGTAATGAATGAATAATTAAAAAGAGATAAAACATAATTATATGTTAGCTTATTAGTCACGTGGCATCAATAGAGATAAAGTCTAGTACGGTTCGTTTCATTTTTCAGAATTATGTCACATTTGATTTGCAGAGATGAAAACGACAGTAAGCAAGAAATCAAAAGTTTACACAGCTGCAACATGTTGACCAGTTCATCATTCACCTAAGTTCCAGACATTCCATTTAACTTACAGGGGTTGCAGGCTAGTTGCAGCCTACTTTGTAATTTATTTTGTATTATTGATAGCACAAGCATGTCAGCGTAATAAATATTACATAAAAATGCAGTGAGAAAATTTATCGAACACTTGATAAGCGGAAGTAACCAAGAATTTTGAGCTTCTAGCCCCTGACAAAACAATAGACAAGAAAGTAAAGAAAATACGTGGTTTGGTCAGAATTCCCTATATCCAGGGGTGATACTGATAGTTTTACCATATAAAGAAGAAATAGTATTACAACACTCTCAGGTTAATGGAAATTATAAATTTTGTCACTTGACCTACTGCAGGAAGAATTAAACATGACAATAAATGGCCGTCTTCCACAAGTACATGATTCTCTTTGTGTATTTTAACGAACCATAAGAACCGCAATTGACAAAAGCTGTTCTCCCAGCTGATACACCAAGATATGTGCAGCTGCTGTAGACATGCTGTATCATTTATGGATATGCCTGATCTGACATTAATGCTTGAAATATCTATCTTTATTCGGAAAGACTTCAGAATAGCAGTCCTAATATATTTTCCATCTTCATAGCTTGAACTGATAAAGCACAGACTTATCACCAACAACCCCAGAAAAATATGAGCTCAAATATTCAGAAATAAGAAAATCCCTGTAAACAGGTGGATTTTCTTCTGATGTCAACTGTTTGACGGGCACATAGAGCTTTGGGGTTCCAGTAGCATGTCCAGTGAGAAAGCATGCCACAGAAATCCTTCGAACAAATCCATTGGCCACGACTCTGTGGTAAACGCTTTTAAGCTTGTTGTTTGATATAAACCTGATTCAGTTTTAAGAAATTTAGACACTAATTTGTAGTAAATGATGGTGGTGACAATGATGACGACAAAATTATCATTATAACTGTAGAAGACAAACGTAGAGAAAGTCCCCTATATTTAGTTATTTACCACTAAGCCTCCTGCAACGGTTGAACATCAACCCACTGGTTTTCATAAAAGACTTGAAGACCACCGATTTGATCTTGCAAAACAATAGTGAGGAATGAAGGATCGGAGTGTTAGGTAGTTCCCAAGGTGAGCTCTGGCTCGGGGCACAATGGATAGTAGTGGCAAGCTATACTAAATCCTTCTGTGCATCCCATCTCTTTTAAAAGTTCAGGTTTCAGTGTTAAGGCCATTTGATAACAGTTCAAATAGAGTGTTCCCCAGTTTTGAAATATTTTTTATATACTCCATTGAACTGTCTCTGCAAAACAATTTTACAAATGTTGAAAGGAAAAACAAGGAAAAACAACCATACTTGCTCAATGAAAAAACAACCATTTTTTCATTTACGTTTATTACATCGATCGACTCCTTAAAAGCACAACAATTTATGAATTAACTGTAACAAAGATCTTATTACTTTTATTTAAAATTAACTATTTAGAGAACAGTGTTATAAATGATTAAAATAGAAATTATAATAACAATCCCTGACGGGGCGATTCTCTTAACATAAGATATGTGTCAGTTATATGGCTTTTAAAATAGAGTTTTGCTAAGATGTGAAATTGTGAATTATGATTTCTGTCACCTTTCCCTAGCAATTTACAGTGTAATCAACAATTTGTTGAATTAAAATTCGCATGGTAGTGAACGAAATAGAGAAGCAACAGGAACAAAATAATAATAGTAAAACAAAACAAACTGTAAACAAAGAAATTATAGGAGCGATTTACCCTGGTTCACCCAATGTGGGTTACGTTCAGCTGAGTCAATATTATTGAAATATGCCTCACCTCTCTCGTTTACAATGAATGAATTGCTCTCACTCACATAACAAGAGAAAAGAATGTTTATATACTAGGTTTAAGAGATTAAACTTAGTTTTACAAGAATTCCTATTCCTAAGCCCAACCCAAAAAGGAATTAATAACTTAAAAGGAATCCTATAACGGTTATACATGGAAAAGCCCAAAACCACCTACGGGCTCGGGGGCGCTGCCCCTGCGACCCCTGCCCACTCATCGGGGAGCGGGACACTCGCCCGTTGACCGGTCAGTGGGACCCCCGAGTGCGTCTCCGTTACCCATTAATGCTGAAGTAGTCGACAACCCCAACAGGTAGTAGTAGCTATACCTGCAAATTTCTGGTATTTTACTTGGATCAAAATGGTTGGAAGCTAAAGTAGAAATAGTCAAAGTATCCCTCCAATTAGCTGTTCGTGACTGATACAGATCTAAATTGCTGTAGAATCTAACGTCTCTCTTTGGGTCACGAGAATATAACTCTTTCTTCACCTCATGGTCCTCGTCATGAAATTTTCGTGCCCCATCAAGCACTTTATCTAACACATCTAAGGGAATCCCATGATTCACGACCTGAAAAAAGCCCCATGTCTCAGATGCAGCTCGGACCTGTTCAACAATCTCCTCTAGCCTTTCGTCTCTGATGCCATCAAGATCTACAACTGGTACTTGAAAGTTGTTCTGATGAGTGTTCAACTCCTCAGCTAGCTCATCATCAGGTCGAATGAATATCCTGGGAATTTTCACAATCCCAGATCTACTAATCCTTTAACTCCAGCTTTTGTGTTATCAAAACTCTTAAGCTCTTCAGCTCTGTCATAATCTGATGGTTTACTGGCATCCGAGATGTCCATCTTCTGTTTCATTCATACAAGAAAAATGATGAGAATGAAGATAATAATAGTGAAGTTCATTGACTATCACTGATGTTTATATAAACATTATTACTTCATGTTATCTTCTAAAGTCGAGTAATGAATAATTAAATAATTAAATTGTTAGCTTATTTATCACATGGTATCAATCAGTCTAGTACAGTTTGCTTGATTATTCCGAATTATGTCACATGCGTATTAATTTATTGGCAGGTTCCAAAAGTGTGTCCCATATCTCTTCTTATCAACTTAAAAACCACGTCTTATTACCCAAATGCTTGCTCTTGCGTATTTACCCATCTCAATATTCAATCCAATAGTGTAACAATTTCAGAAAGAATCAGACACAGATTATAGAGAATACCCCACAATGACTACCTATTTTCTTGGCTGTCATGAGTAGTCCCTTGGAAATTACTTCATCCGCTAAGCAAACGTCCATGGGTTCTGGAAGGACTCCAGAACAACACTCATATGTCAATTGTTTGTACAACATTTGAAAATTTCATTCAATTAGTCGATCTTGACAGCTCCAATTGACAAAGCACAGACTTATCAGCAACTGCCCTTGAAAAATGAGCTAAAGTATGCATTAAAAGAAAACCTCTGTAAATAGGTGGGTTTTCTTCTCATGTCAATTCTTTGATGGGCCCAAGAGCTTTGGCGTCGCAGAGGCATGTCCTGTGAGAAAGCATGCCACGGAAACCCTACCAATACCGATGGAGACGACTCCATGGTCTACACTTTTAAACTTGTTTGATATAGCTGTTGGATAGTGCCTTAAATCTCATACTGCTTGCGAATTCTCCCGTTTAAATAAATTAGTATATTGAGCTTTAAAGTATTTTAAAAAGTGTTAGTTAGACACCAAAAGAATAATAATTGTAGGTTATTATTAAAGGTGTAATTGAGCTTTTTTGGGATAGTGTATGGAGTTTACAATTTTTTCACTTCTAAAAATTGTATAGTTGTAAATTTTTACTTAGTGGATTATTTGAGTGGATGGTGGAAATAAGCTAAATTGATTGGACCAAACCACTTTAAAATTCTTTTATTTTGATTTTTTTTTAATTTTTTAGTTGCTTGCCTCAATTTTGCATTTGAGTTATGCGAATTTTTTTCAACAAGGGGTACTGGAAGAAGGCAAGCTGGAGAGGAGGCCGGATTTAAGAATAGATTGGCGATTATCAAGTATCTCAAATTTCTTAGAGGTATGTCTAAGTTTGAGGTTCATTTATTTGATGGTAAAATTAATTTTATGTTATGCCAAAGTACGATACAATACCTTTTGGTACAATAAGGTATTGATCAAGCATTAGAAGAGAGTAAGTCAGAGAAGATGTATAATAGAGAATGGAATAGAATTCAAAGTAGAGTTGTCAGTACTGAGTACAATCAGATTGACCTTAGCTCTAGAGATAAAGTATAGCGTGCTGACTGAGTCTACACCAAAGGGTTTGTGGGAAAAATTGGAGGGTATTTATGCATCAAAATCGTTGAATAACAGATTGTGTTTAAAGATGGATCTATATTCTCTGAAGATAGATGAAGGTACGAGTCTCCATGATCATTTAAATGAATTTAATAGGCTAGTATCGCAATTGTTGGCTATTTCTGATGAGTTAAAGGATGAAGAAAATGCATTGATATTGTTATCATCTTTCCCTAAATATTATAGACCTTTAGTTCAAACTTTGTTGATAGTCAGATCTACTTTAAATTAGATCATGTGACTGCCTTGTTGTGTGAGAATGAAAGGTTTATGGGATCAGAGAACTCATCACTTAGAGGAGATCT
Source organism: Pistacia vera (assembly GCF_008641045.1). NCBI lineage: Eukaryota > Viridiplantae > Streptophyta > Magnoliopsida > Sapindales > Anacardiaceae > Pistacia > Pistacia vera. The sequence continues at coordinate 574,626 of NW_022196148.1, read as the reverse complement.
ACTAGTTGTAAAAGGTTCTAATTGAGCGAGGACTCAAGAGACAATTAACTGATAAATCAGAAGTCAGAGATTACAGTAATAAGGAGTGTTATTATTGTGGAGAGAAGGGACATATCCAACCACGGTGCAAAAAATTAAGGGAGGATATGCTTGCTTTCAAGAAGGCTCAACTTATGAAGGATTCGAAGGATGATGCTTGGGTTGCTGATAATGAAGGTGAATTTTTAGTAACATGTCAAGATGAAACTCAAACTTCAAAGGGTGAAAAAGGTTGGGTTTTAGATTTTATTATATATATGCATGTTTTTAATGATAAAGATTGTTTTGTTGAATTGTAAGAAGATGAAAATTATGGAAATATTGTTGTTGGTAATAACAAGAAAGTGAAGATTGAAGGCGTTGGTAGCGTTCGTCTCAAGCTTCATAATGGTGTTGTTAAGAAGCTTCGTCATGTGAGGTATGTACCAAGTTGTGGTCACAATTTGATTTCTTTGGATGAGTTTGCTTCTCGTGGGTATACCTACATTGGTCAAAGAGATGGATGCGAAGTGTATAAAGATAATGTTCTAATTTTGCAAGGCAAAAGGAATGAAAAACAACTATATTTGCTTGATAAAGGAGTGTGTTTTAAGAAATCAAGAGATAAAGTTGTTCCAGTTCCTGTTATGAAAGAAAAGAAGATTGTCAATAGAGTAAGATTTTCGGATGCTACTGTGATGTTTGGGGATTCAAGTCAAGGGAGGAATTGTTGGGATAGTGCCTTGAATCCCATGTTGCTTAGGAATGGGAGTTGCAAGGGGACTCTCCCTTTTAAATAGATTAGTAGTTTGAGCTTTTGAATTTAAAATATCTCAAAAAATGTAAGACAAACACCAAAAGAATAATCATTATGGGTTGTTATTAAAGGTGTAATTGGGTTTTTCGGGATGGTGTAAGGAGTTTGCAATTTTTTCTCTTCTAAAAATTATACAGTTGTAAGCTTTTGCTTAGTGGATTATTTAAGTGGATAGTGGACATAGACTAAATTGATTGGGTCGAACCACTTTAAAATTCTTGTGTTTTGATTTTCTTTATTTTTTAGTTATTTGCCTTAATTTTGCGTTTGAGTTGTGGGAATCTTTTTCAACAATAACCTGAGTCAATTTTAAGAAACCTTAGAAACATTAGTGATAAATGATGAAAATTGTGGGGATGATGATGGAAAACTATCATAATAATTCTAGAAGACAAATCTGGAGAAAGTCCCCTATATTTACTACTAAGCCTCCGGCAATGGGGTGAACATCAAGCCATTGATTTCCATGAAACACTTGAACACCGCCCATTTGGCCTTGTAGACGCATAGTAAGGAATGCAGGATCAGATTGTCTAGTAGTTCGCAAGGTCAGCTCCGACCGAGGGCATATGGATGGTAGTGAGACAAAATTATATCTTTCAGTGCATCCCATTCCCATGTCTTGTAAATGTTCAGGTGTCACAGTCCTAGACCAACCGATAACAATTCAAATAGAGTGTCCCCCAATCTTGTAACATTCTTTAAGCACTCCATTGTAGTATCTCTGCAAAACAAGTTTACATGTGGTAAGAGGAAAGATTAACCGTAGTTGCACAATGTAACATTGTTGAGTTGCACAGAATTGAAGAGAGAGCAGTGGTAAACTAATGATGTCAAAACACATCAGAACAGATATCTAGAGACTCATAAATTCAACTCAATAAGATCATATCTGACAAAAATAAAAAATTGCAGCATTGCTGGAGTGTACATTTTCTAGTTAAAAGAGAGTAAAGCTACACAATGGGAAAGACGTCTGCTAACCCCATTGGGACACCCAATTCCTCGACATATAAGTTACTTAAATAAAGTTATTTTGGACAGTATGTTAATCATCCAGATGCAACTTACAGACTTTAAAGCAGTTAGTCTCATCGTATTTTGACTATTTAATTCAACTGGTTCTGATGCAATGCTTAGGCTTTCCATAAAGTTGCAAATTTTCGTATGTAATTGTTCCAATAAATAGATATCATAATGCTGCCCAAAATTTAATTGAAAAACGTTTGGAGATGGTAGCTATACATTGGTATGTGCCTGCAAACTTCTGGTATTTTACTGGGATCAAAATCGTTGGAAGCTACATTAGAAATAGACAAACTGTCCCTCCAATTAGCTGTTCGTGATTGATGCAAAACTAAATTGCTGTAGATTCTAACTTTTCTCTTTTTATCATGAGAATAGAACTAATTATTCACCTCAAGGTCTTGCTCATGAAATTTTCGTACCCCATTTAGCACGTTTTCTAACATATCTAAGGGGATTCCATGATTTACAACTTGAAAAAAGCTCCATTTCTCAGATGCAATCCGAACCTCAACGATCTCCTCTAGCTTATTTTCTCTAATTCCATTAAGATCAACTACTGGGACTTAAAAGTTGGTCTGTTCACGAGTAGTCAACTCCTCAGCAAGCTCATCCGGTGGTCAAACGAAAACCCGAGGAATATTCACAACACAACCCCAACATCTACAACCCCTTTGACACCTGTTTTTGTCTCATCAAAAGCCTTGAGCGCTTTAGCTCGATCATAATCCATTGCAGTTTGAGGAGAAGATTTACCGGCATCCGAGATCTTCATTCTCTTTTTCACACAAGAACGTTGATGAGAATGAAGATGGAAATGATGCGGTTCGTTGACTTCAACTAGATATAAATGGTTAGAGTAGGTCTCCTAAAACCAATCAATTATTATAAAATTGACTATTTGTAATAATGTTTATTGATCAATAAAAGACATTTTATTCTATATTGTGTAAATCATATTGTATATATTGTTATATATCCTTAGGATTGTAGAACTGTAATAAGGGTATCAAGTGTTTCAAATCTTGATAGTGAGAACCCTATGATCACATATGGTAGTCATTCTAGAAATGTCCTTAACCCCAGTATTATTCTGACCAAAGACACAGATAATACGGTAAGACTATCATAGTGTTGAACGACCATGTCGAAAAGCAGTGACTAATCTCACCTGTTAAGGGTGTTTGTCAATAATCTGGTGTAACACATGGGTGTTTGCTATAGTTAAGTTCACTAGACTGGTCCACCAAAAGATTCCATATAAATGGTAACCCTAGTGTCTATGGAATAAATCTTCTAACGAATGGTAGTGCATTTAATCTTTAGACTTAAGAACACTAGAGTGTCTTGTGCACCGATTGGTGTAGTTTGATACTAGTCCAACGCAGTTCTATTTAAAACTGTCAATACGGTAGTGATTGACTACATCGAGGAGTGTATCGAGACTATGGCGGATCGACAAAGGCTTCATCACTCCCGGTTACGGGAGAAGTTATCTCACTATGTAATTCAGTAAATGACAATGACACTAAAGCTGTGGCCACAGTGGGATTGAGTTATTGCTCAATCCAATTTATTATTTTGGTCATTGGTCTAGTAACTGAATACAAACATATCGAGAATAACTGAGGTTGACACTATTTCTGTACCTCAGTTTCGATGAGATGACAAATGATGAAAGGATTTGATTGCACAGTAACTATATCGTTGATAGGTAGCTATTTCATTGAATCCGAAACTATCAGGTGGCCACGATGCCTTGCTAGAGGCCAATTTTGGTCTGTGTGTAGTGAAACGATTAATTGGTGTTAATTGCGATACTACTCACTGCCGGTATGATGAGGAGCCTACGAGTCGCACACTTAAAAGATAATTTAAGAATCAGTTTGTGCAATGGGCATTTTTCGTCTTTTAGGATGAAAGAGTATTTTTGTAATCTTACAGTACAATTAGATTTATTGAGGTTGTTGCCTAGATTTAATGTTAAATCAAATCAGTGAGATTATATTTAAATATATGTACGCATATGTTTAAATGAATTATTATTAATTAAATTTTAATACATTTTAAATGTATTAATTGATTTTAAGTATAATAATTAATTAAAAGAAAATACCAAAAGGAGAGTGTTTGGGCAAATGAATTAATTTGGGTTAGAGCTCAATCCTATTCTTTGAAGGATTAGGGTATTGACATACGTGCTATATAAGTGCATGTGTATTGAAGGAAATATGTGAATTCATTTTTATTCATTGAAGAGAAAAAGGCAGCCCTTTCTTTCATTCTCTCCCTCACCTTTTCCTTTAGTGCTTGAATCAAAAAATTTTCTTTGATTCAAGTTGATTCTTGAAGCCAAAAGAGGATCTAGCAAATTCGTCTTTGGTTCCTCAGATTGTCTTCATATCGATCACCATTCATTCAGTTTTACATTGAATCGGTAGCGAAGTAGATTAAGAAACATTCGAAGGAGCCTCCAAATGTGTATAAGATCTCTAATCCTTGAATGGATCGTTTATATTTTCTGTAGAATTTTAACTTAACATGTTAACTATATAATTTATACCCAGATCTTGTCATAAAAGAAATCGATTTATCCTTTTAATTTTTGTTTTTCTCTGCGTTGGATAGATCGATTCCTACCATAAATATCGTTAGATGCTTACTAATTAACAAGACAATTTCTTTTTCTCTCTTTTTTATGGATCAATCAAGAGGAGAACGAGAGAACGAAAAAGGAGAGTGATGTTTACTTTACTGGCCTTTCAACATATTCCCCTCCTTCGACTTGGTGTTCATGATTTTGATCCACAAATAAAACCAATTCATATCAATCAGTTATTATGAAATACATTGTCGCCGATCACCAAACTATGGATAAAAATTTTACAATATTTTCAATCTCAATTCAGGTCTGGCATCCAGATTCTTAAACATTTCATGAACAAGCCAACCTCATTTATTTAAGGCTACCTTAGCAACTTGAAATGAGTAAGAGCAGAATTTCCATCAAGTCCTTTTGAATCATAGTAGGCAATAAAGTCTTGTAGTGTGGTCTCACGGTATACAGGAGGATTTTGTTCTGATAACAGTTCCTTGACTGGGCCATAAATCTTGGTCGATGGGTAAAAATGTAGTGTCAAAAAGCAAGCCACAGATACCCGGGGGCCTATATGATTTGCCAATACGCGATGTTCCACACTTCTGAACTTGTCATTAGATATAAGCTGCACCCACAAAAGAATCCTGTCAAGAGGTTTCACATAACAACTTGCTTTCCTCTGTTATTTAGTGGATTGGAAAGAGATGAACAAAATAAATGCAATGCCACTAAGATAAGACATTAAACTTCAGAGTACAAAATCCAGAAAATGAGATAATCCAAGAGTGTTTAAATTCATTTGGATTGTAAAACAGAACAACATTTTCAAAAAGGATTTAAATTTTCTTTTGTGTGTCAAGATTTCCAAACTTCTTAATGCATAAAACTAATGTTCAAAACTCAAGTCAATTCAACCAGCTACACAAGACATGCGATTTTAGCCCTTATAACCAACTTATAAACAATGCTCTCTCATCAAAATCATTGATATTCTAGTCCTTCACAAATTTTATATTGAAATGAGAATAGCCAGTGAATTTCAGATCAATCCATAACAGATTGGTAAGAGGCACACTAACTGTTGATATCCTTCTATCAGACTTGCCTGTAAAAGATCTCCAATGTTTATTACCAGAGCTCCAGGCACAGGAGGAACATCGATCCACTGATTTTGATGGAAAATCTGGAGTCCACCAATATGGTCCTGAAGTAGGATGGTGAGAAAATCAGGATCAGAGTGTTTGGTAGTGCCCATAGTAAGTTCAGGCTCTGGACATGCTGGGTAGTAGTGACTCAGAAGACAATGCCCTTTCGCACATTCTAAATTTAGTAGATGGTCGGGCTTCAGTCCAAGGGCTTCAGAGAGTAATTCAAGCAAACTAGTCCCTAATTTATGAACACGCCTAGAGTACTCCATTGTTATATCCCTGCATATTAGATACTCACAGTTAATACTAACCATTTGAGATGATTCAGTCCATTGATATAAATCAGCTCTCTACTCGTTTTACAATCACAAACAATAATCAAGGATCCGATAATTCGCGCATCTAATAGTTCATTGACAAAAATAGCTAACTATAGCTAACTTCCAAAATTTGGACATAAATAACCAAATTTAACATAGATCTCACTATTATGCTTTAACAAAATGCTAAATATGGTAAGATTACTACTAAATTGCTAAACATTTTAAGGTGAATCCATTCACATTTCACATGAACGTAATGCTAAAGCAGCTAATCGTCTCTAAAGTCCCAGTACTTCTCTGATAAAAAAGGGAACAAAAAAACACTTAAATAGATATATATACCTGCAAACAAGAGGCAGCTCTTCAGGATCAAGAGGCTGAGGCCCCATAACACAAAAAAGTGTATCCCTCCAATTAGCAGACTTTGACTCATACAAATCAAAGTTACTCACATACTTCACCTTCCTCTTCATCTCTCTACTATAATATTCCTCTTTCACTTCACTTGGAAGCTCGTGAAACGCACGTGCCCCCTCCAACATCTTCTCCAACACTTCCTTCGCTACACCATGATTAACCACCTGGAAGAACCCTACCTCCTCTGCCGCTCGCCGAACAAGAGATACCGCCTCATCTCGTCGGAACTCAAGATCACTAAGGTCGACCACTGGAATAGTGAATTGCGTTCCGGTTGTTTCCCCGGCGATATGGTCTTGTGAGCGGATGAAAAATCTAGGGAGTTTGGTGATGCCAATATCAACGAGGCCTTTGACGCCAGCCTTTGACTCGTCGAAGGCTTTGAGTTCTTGGTATAATCTGTCATCCGTTGGTGAAGATTCCTCAGTAAGTACCATTTTGGTCTGGTTTTTTGTTTTTCCTGTTGGGTGTTGCTTTAGGACACAATTCGGTTGTAACTGTGAGGCTTGGATAGAAAATCAGTTTGCATCCCACAGTTTCCTGTTGGGAATTATGCAGATTTTCATCAAAGTGTCCCCAATGGTTTCATAAATGCGTCAAACGAGTATCAAAACTGTGACGCTGTCTGAACTCCGTTAGGGTGTGAAGGTTAGAATCGTCTTTTCAAATTTTGTCTAATTTTTTTTTCTTTATCTTTTATCTTTTTTGTCTTTTCTTCCCCGCCTCCCTTCCTTCTCATTTTCTTCCCCACTTTTTTTTTTTTTTTTCTGTATAAATGAACCTAATTAAAACCCTAACACGAAACACATCAAAGTCAAATTAAACCCTAAATCTAACACCCAATCACAAATCAAACAAAACAAAAAAAAAAAAGAGGCTGGACGGAAGAAGATCAAAATCTTTTTATTTTTTCCCTTCTGTCACTTTCATTTATGTTGTTAATGCGATTTACGATTAACAAATATTGTGTTATTGTATAAATGATTGTGGTTGATTTGGTGGTAGTTTTGTGAAGTAAGGGAAAGTAACGTGACGGTGCTGGGCAGAGGGAGATGTTTGGGTGGATGGCGGTTCTGGCAGAGGAATTGGGTGGTGGGGTTTCCTTTTTCTTTTCCTTTTTTTGGAAAAGCTTTTAATTTTTAATTTTATATTATTTCCTCATAGGGTGTTTGGATTGTAAAGTAAGAAGAAGATAAGGGAGATGTTTGGGTGGGTGGCGGTTCTGGCCGAGGAATTAGGGAAAAGAAGAACAATTTTGAAGAAGAAGAAGAAATTAAAGATTTTAACTTATCTTTAATTTTTAATATTTTTTAATTTATAAAGTTTTTATTTACTCATACAGTAAAGCATCTCTATAGTGATACTGTATATAGGAATAAACTCTATATAATCATAAAAAATTATAGTCCTAATTTGAGATAATTATAAATAAGAATAAACTTCACATCATAATAAGTTATAATTTTTCTAATTTTCACCTTAAGGAAAGTTACCTCTACATAGTAATAATTATTTATATATTATAGAAAAATATATGTTATATTACATTAAAGGTTTAAGATGAAATAAAATATCAATCTAAAGTTGTTTAGGACAATGATTTATGTTTTTGAGTTATTACCATATCTTTTATCTTGCGAGTACGTAATAACTCGCTAGAATAGACAATTTTTTGTTAAAGCCAAGATATTTTTAGCTTCTCAAGCATGTTTAGAGCTTCATGGAACGAAACTTTTTGTATTTCCATACTATCATTCTCATGATTATTTCATTTCTCTTCTTGTCTAATTGTAGCAATGCTTTTTTCTTTGGTTAAAACATACACGATTTGTTACTTATTTTAATGATCAAGGTAGACAATTATATCCATTCGATTAATATAGTGAAGTTGTCGAATCTTATCACTCAATTTTGCAATGACTCATTTATTTTCCTCATCCATTTCATTTGTAACTTTCAATTCATCGACATTGAGGGTCCTAATTTTGCAATGCTTAAAACCATTGGCAATTGTCTATGGCTTCACATCAATTGACCATGCATTAATTGTATTTACAGTTCCATTAATGACACTTATCTTTGCTAATTCCAAAACACGATCTTATATCTATTTCAAAAGTAAGCAATTGAAGCGTTGAGTTGAAATCCTAATATTACTAAAATATGAATTGAAATCCTAATGTTGTACTACTAAAACATGAATTATAAAATAAGAAATCAAAACAATAATTTTGTAACTACACCTTTATTAAATTATAACTTCTTCATATTAATAAAATTCATTAGTCCCATCATTATGACTATAAAAAGTTTTTACTATATTGTTTTATAACATTATTTTTTTAATTCATAATGTTTTATTTATTTATTTGTGTAGTATTGTTTGATTTTGGTTTGAGATTTTTAGCCTAGTTAATAAATACGAGTACAACAAAAAAAGGGTAAATGAATTTTACGGATATGATATGACAAATGGTAAAAAATACGTTTGTAAAAATTCGGATACAAGAAAATTATAATATGGGTATATATGGGTTTAATACGACATATTGACATAATATGTTTTGAAAAATACGGCAACATTGATCCTGGTTTTAGCCTTTTTATGGACCACCTGGTTAAAATCAATATAGTATTTCAAATGCAAAGTATTCAATTCGTGAATAATACAGATGTGTTGATAAAATACGACAATAATACGAATAATACTGATAAAATACGGCAATAATACGAATAATTCATGAATAAAACGTCTAAGGCATATAGTTTGCGAATAATATGGATATGTTGATAAAATACGAAAATTCGTGAATGATATGCGAATTTACTAACTAGGATTTTTAGTTTTGATTTTGTTTTGTTACATGAGAAATTTTAGAGAAATTTGGAGAGAATTTTCTTGAGAAAATGTATAAAATAGAGAGAAATTTATATGTAACAAAAAAGTAAAATAAAAGAGAGTATATAAAACTTTTTTTGTTTTGTTTTGGTATGTTGTTGTTCAAATAATTTAATTAGGGTTTATGTTCACTTAAAGACAAAATAAAGTTAATTTGGTCTTTTTCTTGATTTATGCATGATCAGTTAACGGAAGTTCAAACAGTGTCATCAGCATGGTTGTCGAATCACGTATTGTATTATATATCAAAAACCTTATTTTTCGAATCGTGTATCGTATCGTAGGATACACATTTTTAAAAAAAAATTAATAAAATAATAAAATTTTTCTAAAAATTAATATCATCCCCATGATTAATTAATGATTTTTGTGATATTATTGGCTTTAAATTATGGTACTATATAATCAAAATTAATCAAAAAATTAAGAATATATTTTTTTTCTCTCAACCATTCATATTATTTACAAGATCAATGTCAATATTTATATCTCTACTTGTGTTATTATTATCATGTAAAATAGACAACACATCTTCCTTTTCACTTTCTCCATGCAAAATGAGTAAATTTGGGTAGGCTTTAGTGAGCCAGGTTGGCTGACCCGGATTTGACCTGAATTTTTTTTTGGGCTTTCGGTCCAAATTAATAAAGTCGTATCGATTTGTATCGATATTTTTAAGGATATGAACGGATCGTATCATATCGTAGGATACATATAAAAAGGTTTATGATATAGTATACTCTCTAATATGTATTGTTGGCAATTCGTATCGAATCGTATCGTAAGATACATATCGCATATCATAGGATATTAACAACCATGGTCATCAATCATGGTTTTGGTACTCGTTTGACACATTTTTGAAACTATGGGGAGCACTTGGACGAAAATCTGCATAATTCCCCGCAAACAAGATTTATCAAAACTATTGTTAAATCTCAAGACTATTCAATCAAGGTAGAAAAAGAGACCCAAGATTTCTAATCTCAAAATCAACCACAACAATTAAAAATGAAAGCACGAAAAATAAAGCATAATAGTAAAGAAAAAGAACACAGAAATTTATAGTGGTTTAGTAATCAGATTGATTACCTACCAACATACAAGATAAAACCAGGATATTCCCCTCAGTAAAACCACCCGTACTCACCCTTGCCTCACCTTTCACACACTCACACTGAATTAGGCCTGCAATCGAACCGAACACGAACGAACAGGCCCGTTCAAAACTCGTTCGATAAGCATATTCGATAACACAAGATGTCTGTTCGTGTTCGTTCGATTAACAAAAGGCTTGTTCGTGTTCGTTTGACTAACTCATTTGGAAATGTGGGTTTGGACTTTGGATTTTTAAAATTTGGGCTGGGAAAATGTGGGTTTGGACTTTGGATTTTCAATATATATAATTGTGTATGTACAAAATTATTATCATACATATATTAATCATAAATTAAATATGTTTAATATGTTATGAAATTACCAAAATTATAGGTTATCATATATTTATTATCATTACATAAATTATCATAAATATTTTAAATATTTACATATATATTTTGTATCAACACCCATAAATTCATAGTAGAATGAGAATCTATTATAGAGCTGGGCATTTGGGATCGGGCCCAAAAGCCCAGCTCGAAAACCCGATCCTAGGACCGGTTCTTGAGAGGACCAAGCCTAAGGAGGAGGGCCCGGGCCCTCCACTAGGCCCTCCTCCAAGGCCCGGGTCCCAGGCTTGGGCCCAAAAAAATTTATATTTTTTCAATATAGTCTCCTGTCAAATTACATAAAACCCCCTGTTAATTTGAAATAAATATAAATTAAGAGGGCTAAAATGATATTTTACAAAATTTATTAAAAAAAAAATCTTCCAGGTCTAAAAAATTTATAAAATTTATAAATTTTACCCCTAAAAAATGCTAAAAACCCCCCATTTGCCCCCAAAATATAAAAAAAAAATTGAGGGGAAAAAAAATTAATTATCCAAGCCCCATGGGACTGGTCCTAGGACTGGTCCTGGGCCCATAGGACCAGTCCCTACAGGGCCTAAGGCCTGGTCCGGGTCCTAATTTTTCTCATGGGCCTAAGACCGGTTCTAGGCCCATGAGTGACCGGTCTAAGCCTGGGCCTGCTTGGGATTGGTCCCTGCCCACCTCTAGTCTATTATAATAAATGATCAATACATAATTGTGATTAATTTATTATATATATATATATAATAATTACTGTCTATATATATATTTTGTATCAACACCTATAAATTCATAGTGGTATGATAGTTTATTGTAATATATGATCAATACAAATGTGTGATTAATTTAAATGTGTGATTAATTTAGGTTTGATTAAGCTATTATGTTATTAAATTTGTTATGATATACATCACTTGATTATAAAATGTGGTATGTTCATAAATTTGTCATATTATATTTAATTAAGTTATTATATTATTAAATTTATCATGTTATATATCACTTAATTATACAATATGTTATGTTCATCAATTTACCATACTATATTTAACTAAGCTATTATATTATTAAATTTGTTATGTTATACATCACTTGATTATACAATATGTTATATTTATCAATTTCCCATACGATATTTATTATTTATTAATTGCAATGTTATCTTATAATATTCAATTATTGATTACATTTAGAAAAATATGAAGCTATTATGTTATTGGATTTACTATATTATATATCACTTGATTATACAATCTATTATGTTATTAAATTTGTCATGCTATGTATCATAATAATTTATTACTTTTTAATTAAAATACTATATACTTATATATTTAATTATTGATGACATTTGGAAAAAAAATCCAAACATATTATATATATAAGAAAAATAAAAGTATCATAATATTTTATTATTGATTACCATTAAAAAAAATTCATCCAAACTAAATCAAACATAATATAAAAATAAAAAAAAATATAATTATGATAATGCATACCATGTTTTTCGAACATAAACGAATGAACAATCGAACGATTGTTCGCGAACTGATGGATCAGTTGAACGTATAATGTTCACAAACATAATCGAACGAATAACCATTGTTCGAACTCGATCGAACATATTATTGAACGAATATCAAACTATCCGTAAACATTATCGAATAGTTATTGAACAAACAACGAGTTGTTCACGAACTGTTGGGTTCGTTTGCAACCCTACACTAAATACAACAAATCATTCCCATGTATAAAGGAAAAACAAGAGAACAAACCAATCCTCACCGAGGCCATTGGATTCATCTTGTGATTTCTAGAGCTCCACGTCAATCTCCATATCAACAACTTTTCTCTCTCTGTAACTAAATGAGAAGAGTCCAGTGGTATTCGCCCTTTCCTTCTTTTTATATAAGCTTTGACTAACTATTCAGCATCTTGACTCCACATGTGTTAAAAAGTCCAAATCAGATGCCACATCAGCACAACTATGGGCAGAAAAGTAATATTCTCTCATGAGGCTTGTAGTGTGCTGTTAATCTGTTATGGACCTGAGGACATAGTTTTATCTACGTGTAAGCATTACATCCTTATGTCTTTGCATGCTTTTGTTTTGTTTTTATTTATAAAAATTTTAGAGAAACGTTTGAGATAAACTTATAAGAATTACCAGAATTCACTGATATATTTTATCCTAATCGTTTACCATCATGACTGGAATCTGTAAACGAGCAATCCAATGCATTGACTCATAATCAATAGTCTTCAACCATTTGTGTGTTCTTATAAGTTTCTCCCTAAACTTTCTAATTAAACAGATGGGATGAAATGTTTCAAACATTTTCATTCTAATCGTCAATTGTTCAAATAAAGAAATCTGGGTTCCTGAATTTTAATCTTGACGTTTCAATGAATTTTAATTTGTGCTCCCTTGTGGATAAATTGAATATTCTTTGTGTTTAATTTATAAATAAATCTTGATGTCTAGAGTTCACGCATTAACTTTCAGCTGCTAGGAAAATTGAATGTAACAGGTAACTCAGATCTGAAAACAATAATACACCTTATTTGAGTAGCACGGTTCCGTTTTTGTCCGGAAAATAAAGGAAGTGACATTATCACACGGTAAGGTAGTGAATGACACGTAACTCATTAGTGTTTCGGTGTTTATTTGTCCGGGATGATGATGACAAAATGGTGGTTCTGTTTTCTTGTTTCTTTCCTTCTATCTTCTTTTAACTCATTGAAACACAAAAAATAGCTTCTATCACTATACAAAAGCCATATACACCGACACAGTTTCAATTGAACTCCTAAAAGAAAATGGTGATCACAAGCTCAGGAAAAATTCAAGCACAGAGGGATTCCAAATATCACCGGGAGAGTGAATTGAAAGCATTTGATGACTCAAAAATAGGTGTCAAAGGACTTGTAGATTCTGGAGTTGCCACCGTCCCACAGATGTTCATCCACCAGCAAGAGAAGCGTCATAACAATTGTGGTTCCAGTGACAGTGAGTTCAGTATTCCTATTATAGATTTTCAAGGCATCGACAAAGATGCAAGTGTGCGCTGTGAAATAGTAGACAGAGTTGGAAATGCTTGTGAGAAATGGGGTTTCTTTCAGGTGATCAATCATGGCATTCCCTTAAACATCTTGGAGGACATGGTTTGTGCTGTACGTAGATTTCACGAGCAAGACACAAGGGTGAAGAAAGAGTTCTATTCACGAGATGAAAAGAAAGCGGTCACCTATAATACCAATTTTGATCTCCATCAAGCATCAGCAGCTAATTGGAGAGATTCATTGTATTGTCTCATGGCTCCTCGCACACCAAATCCTGAAGAATTGCCTGCAGTTTGTAGGTACACATACTGATCGAGTCCTGATTTGATTTAAACATGCCAATCTAGCAAATTTTCTTCAGAATTAACTCATTATATGAATTATAAATTTATCATTTTGCAGAGATACAATGATCGACTACTCAAATGAAGTAACGAAATTTGGAATTACCCTCTTCAGATTGATGTCAGAAGCTCTTGGGCTTGATTGCAACCACCTTGAAGAAATGGGTTGTGCAGAAGGACTTTATATTTTAGGTCATTACTACCCAGTTTGCCCCCAACCAGAGTTGACCTTGGGCTTTACAAAGCATACTGATAGTTCCTTCCTCACGGTGGTTCTACAAGATCAAAGCGGTGGCCTTCAAGTTTTCCATCAGGATCGGTGGGTTGATGTTAGCCCCCTCCCCGGAGCTCTGATAGTTAACATTGGAGATATGTTACAGGCAAGTCTACTTAGCATTAAATTTGATCTAGCATCTGTTATTGTTGGACATCTCTGGACATTGAAGATATGCTTTTTGTTTTGTTAGTCTGATTCATTCATGAGTTGCACAATGCATTGGCCAAATAACATTGTCTGATTAGCTTTTTATAATTTCTACACAGTTAATCACCAATGACAAGTTCAAAAGTGTCTACCACAGAGTAATGGCCACAAATTTAGGTCCAAGAATCTCAGTGGCAAGTCTCTTCAGAACACATTTGCAAGAAGGGAATGAGCATAGATTGTATGGTCCAATAAAAGAGTTGCTATCAGAAGAGAATCCCCCAATTTACAGGGAAACCTCTGTTGAGGATTATGTTGCATACATCTACTCAAAAGGACTTGACGGAACCTGTGGACTGGAAAAATTTAAGCTTTGAATTCAAATGTAATCTGAGATGCATCCATAAGTTGTAGTTTTGCGAGCTTAATAGCATTTATATGTTAAGAAGTGATGTTTGATTAACAATTCATCCTGGCTGCTATGTTGTTGATTGCATTTTGTCGTAAAGGGGGGCGAGTTTGTAAATTACTTTCATGTAAAAATACATTATGACCCATCAATACGGTGAATTAATCTTCTTTCTAATACATCATGTGCAACTAAGTCGGATTTCCTTTTGGTTTTAGGCTAAGTTTTCGAATGACATTTGTATGAGCCAAAAATCGTTTTGGATCTGTTCAGGCCCAAGCAAGCAATTCATATTGTGTAGGCCCAAGGTCATGGCCCAATTCTAGTTGGGCCCGCATTAAAGTTCGCATTATGGGTCAGATCCATGTCCCAACCCCAGCTCCTCTCCATGTTGGGCGTCACCATTAGCCCACCTAGGGCCAAGCCTGTTGGTTCGGGGCAACCTCCAAGGGTTTAGAATTCCACTAAAACCTTGGTAAGCTTACTGCCTATTTGGGCTTTATTCTAATTCACTCAAGATCTTGTATCCTATGTGAACTATGACTCTCATTCCTTCTATGACAAGTAAATTAGGGTCTTTCCTATTTTACTAGAACTCTGTCAATACGGATTCAAAGTCCTACTAGGATACAAGGATCCTATGACTACTATATAAACGGAGGTCATGCCTCTCATTAGTCATTCAATTCCAATACCACATACTTGCTTCTAAGCTCTTACTGCTAAAAGTTATACACCTACGCTATAGTTCTAGTCTCCGACTAAACTTCCGATAACTCTTCCTTCCCTTAGCTTTCACTAAATAGCCTCATTCAGCCTTACTGACTTGAGCGTCGGAGTGCCTACGGCAGACACCACACCGGTGTTTATGTAAGCTTCACGCTTGTTTTCTTTGTGTGCAAGTTCAGGGGATTGTTAGTAGCCTCAACCTTATAGGATCGGACCTTCTTTCCATAATCGTAGATTTTAGCGTCTCCGGAATTCCCACTTGTCGAGGGCTCGGCCTCAGGACTACTGCTTGGCTCTTCATCACTCTCCCCTTGCCCATCAGAATCATCATCACTCGACTCAGCAGGAGTTGGCTCGGCAACAGCCACACTTAACCTTTTGGGAATTCCCACAGGTAATGTCTCTTCTTCCGACATTACACATGGTAGAGACAGTGTGGGGGGTGGGGGGTGGGGGGGGGGGTGGGGGGGGGGGGGGGGGGAGACTCTCATATTTACCTCCCATTTCCATCTCCATCTGACTCAACTCACTTGACTCGATATGCGACATCGAAGCATGTCTTCACAACACTAAAACTCCTTCACTTTACTCAACTCGTGTCTGGTTGACTGACTGGATGACTAGTCAACCCTAACCTCAACTAACCCCTAAATGCAAAACCTAACACTTCACTCGGCTCAGACAAGAGCATCGAGACGACCAAGTGATAACCTTAAGTAAATTGAACCTATCTTCTCTCTTCCAACAAACTCAAAAACCCAAAGTCTCCAGAAAGTCGTCCATTTTTTGCATCAAACACAGGTTTCGCCAAGAGAACACCTAAAGACTGCTAATACTCTCGTTTTTCTCAACATAATCCCTTCTAGAACCAATTCAAACTCAATTTGTCAGGAAAAGCATAAGAAACCAAAGAAAACTGCAAAAGTTTAGCTCTCCCAAACTTCTCCAAAACCAATCTAAACTCACCCAAACTGCCTCAAAAACACACTAAAACGAAAGCAAAGAGAAGAAAAGTCGAATTTCCATAGAGAATAGAATTTTATCGTGAACAATGGCTATAATCGTCGAGAAGTGCCGCTGCAACAAATAGAACTTTTGAAAGGAAAAGAAACGGTAGAAAATGAGATGTACAATCACCATAGGGTTCCCTCCTTTTTACTCATCCAACTTGTCAGAGGTCACCCGCGACAACAATGATTGGTCGCGACTTTTCAAATTCCCACTCAAACGAAGGTGAGATCCCAGCCATACCCGTGTCGTGCGATAAGCTTGCCTTGGGAGTCGCAATCTCTCGTTTCTCCTCAAAGTCTGTGAAACCCTACATTACACCGTCTCATTCTCTCGTGCCACCAAATCGTGCTCAGAAAAAATTCATCCCGCCTGACAATCTGAATCGAGCTCTAATTCTTGAAACGTCCAAGATTTCCAAATTTCTCTACAGACGATGTCACACTGCCTCGTCAGTCAAGTGGGATCTACAAAGGATGCTTACAAGGATCCACCCAACATCCTACCACTCGATTCAATCAGCTGAGTAGGGACATCTACAAAGGATACACCTGACATCCTATCACTTGGCTTAGTCAGCCAAGTGAGGACATCTAAAGGATTCAGTTTACATCCTATCACTTGGCTGGTCAGTCGAGTGGGGACATCTACAAACGACCACTTTCGTTCTTCAAAACAGACTACCTTCACGTCGACCAGGCATGCTCGCTTGGCCTAGGACATCGTCATCCGCCTGGTTAACCTCAGTCAGACTGATTACCTCCAAGCTAAGTACTCATTAACTTAGAGAGTGGGGTTTGACTGTATAGGCCAAAAATCATCTTGGGCTTTGTCGGGCCCAAGAAGCAATTCATATTGTATAGGCCAAGGCCATGGCCCAATTCCAGTTAGGCCCACTTAAAGTTCATGTCATGGGTCAATCTGTGTCCTAAGCTCAACTCCTTCCATTTGGGCATCACCATTACCCACATAAGGCCAGACCCTTTGATTCAGGGCAACCTCCAAGGGTTTAGAATTCCACTAAAACCTTGGTAAGCTTACTGCCTATTTGGGATTTATCCTAATTCACTCAAGATCTTATATCCTATGTGAATTAGGACTCTCATTCCTTCTATGGCAAGTAAATTAGTCTTTCCTATTTATTAGAACTCTACCAATATGGATTCAAAGTCTTACTAGGATACAAGAATCCTACGACTACTATATAAACAGATGTCATGCCTCTCATTATTCATTCAATTCCAATACCACCTACTTTTTCCTAAGAGTTAACACCTGCGTCGTAGTTTTAGTCTCCGACTAAACTTCTAGTAACCTTCATTCCCTTAGCCCTCATTAAATAACCCCTTGGCCTTATGACTTGAGCGTCGGGCGCTTACGGCGAGACCACACCAGTGTTTATGTAAGCTTCACGCTAACTGTAGATTTTAGCATTTACAACACTAGATTTTAGTTTCTATTTAAATGTGGAAGGTAGAATGTCTGTAACACACAAAGGGTTTCAGATGCTTAGGATTTGATGTTTTAAGCTTCGTTATTATGTGAACCCATACCTGTGCTTCTTCTCCTCTGTCATGGATTCAGTGCCATTTCACCCTTGCAAGGTAGTTTAGATGTTATTGATAGGATTGGTTTTTATAATTCAGAATCAAGGTCAAAGCCACAATTAAAAATCTCAATGAATATTCTTGATACAGAAATCTAGGAATTTGTATTTGAACTTATTATTTTTTAGTTTCAGAAGCTCCTATATATAGAAGGAGAGTGAAGTGTTGTTTTCATATTCAAACAAGTGCACTTTAAATTTACTCTTTCGAATCCGTAAGGATGCCTCATTTAGACCTAGCAAAACGGGTTTATATCTGCAGGTATCTGCGGATACCCTTTTGAAAACAGGTATGGGTAGACATTTTTTAAGACTCGTGTTTATGTGACTCGTACCCGGCCCAATCCGTTTTCTAAACGGTTGGACTGGGTATACCCACGGGTGCTCACGGGTACCCATATTTTGAAGGAAGACGAAAAAAAAAAAACTTTTTAGTCTAGGATTTTCTTTCAAACACTACACAAACAAACAATACTCAATCTCAAATCGAAGTCAAAGACCGAACACTATCACTTTCAAACACTATCACTACTCTTCTCCTCATTCTCAAACATATCACAATGGATTTTGCTGCCATGACTGCCGCCGCTGCTCTCTCATCTCTCTCACTCCGTACTCCAAGCGCACGACACCCAATGGGCGACGTCCAGCAGACAACCACGCGCAACTCACCCGCAGCTTCCACTATCTGCAACGTGTGTTTTTTGTGATAAATCTCTTGTGGATTATGTTTGTGGTTAGTTGGGAGATTGCTCCCCATCTGGTGTGAAATTTGATTGGAGAAGTTGTTTGTTAGGAGTTTTGATTAGGAAGTGTGAATGGATTTTGTGATTGAATTTTTTTGTTGTGAATTCACCATTTTCACTTGCCCACCACCTGCTTGATAAATTGCCAGGCCACTCTCACCATCATACACTCTGTAAATTTGTTAAATAAAATCTTATTTTATTTGGTATTGTTGAAGAAAAACTAATGTGAAGATAAGATCAATTTAAATTGGAAATAATACAGTAAAGGTGGATTAGAGAAGAAGAGAGTGTCGTGATTTGGTTTGGGGTGGATATGGCTGGAGCTCACTAGTAAAACGGGTACCCGTGGATTGGCCCATACCCATATATGGCAGGGCACGGTCCAATATTTCAGACGTGTATAGAATCAATCTTTTTTTACCCGTACCCGTTTAACTCGACCTGTACCCACCAAACCCACCTGCCAGGTCTAGCCTCATTGCCCGAAGGCTGAAACGTGGCAGCTAGGGCAGAGACACTCTTATTTACAGTGACATGAGAGTTACAAGAACTTTCAATTAAAATACTAAAATACCATTCAAAATGTCTTCTTACATTTGAAGGTGGGGTTGGTTTATATTAGAATTTGATAGGTTTAGGGCTTTGGGAGACTTTTCGATTGATTTGGGATTTCGGTTTCTTGATATTTAATTTTATTTGTAAATTAAATATTTTATTAGATCAGATTAAATGACATGAATGTCCTGAACAACACTTTTTTAAACATCTGCCACAGTTTTGGGTTTTGTTGCTAGTTTAGAAAAATGTGGGTTTGACTAATCAACGGATAACCAAAGGAGAAAATGGTTTTAAGCCAATCAGCTTCCACGGTTAACATGCCACACTGAGTGTAAAATTGTTTATAAATTTTATTAATTGTTAAATAACAAATATCGAATAAAATTGTTTATTTACAGATTAATAAAATAATTAATAAATACATGTTTAAGCATTTTTTTTAAGTCCAAATTGCTTAATGGCGGCCCAAAAAAAAAAAAAATGGGGTTAGTGAAAGTGATAATGTTTGTTTTGTTTGTGATGGCGTCACAGCTTGGACCGCACTTGCAAAGTCGATTACCAAGAATCAATATTTTTTGATGATTTATTCTACTATTAAAAGCCATTAAGGAACAAAAGTTGGAGAAGGAAGCGTAAAAAGTGCAGAGAGAAGGAAGAAAAACGATAGAAAACAAGAAAGGAAGGTAAATTAATTTTGATAATGCGCCATTGGTTATATATACGTAGTTTTTGGTTTTGTTTTGCCCCCACGATACTAGATATTACCAAATGAAACGTCTCATAATTAATTGATTATCATGCAGAATACAGGTTGAGATTCTATCGTTCTAAATCTGAGAGGCCGCCGTAACAAGTTGGAGCGTTGATATGGAACATTTATGAGCGAGTACGTGAACTAAAAGCTTTTGATGACTCAAAGCTGGTGTGAAGGGACTTGTAGATGCTGGGGTGACAAACATCCCCAGGATATTCATTCATGAAGAACAAAACCTCGATGTTAGACGTGCTCCTCTCATGCAAATATCAAAATTCCAATCATAGATCTTCAAGGAGTTAAAAATGATGAACGTTCACGCGTTGAGATAATTGAGAAGTTAAAAACGCTTGTGAGAAGTTCGGTTTCTTCCAAGTGGTCAATCATGGAATTCCAGTAACCATTTTGGATAAAGTATGATGGGATCAGTAAATTTCATGAGCAAGATGTTGATATTAAGAAAGAATACTACTCACGCGAATACTCCCTAAAGGTACTGTATAATTCCAATTTTAACTGTTTGAAGCACCGGCTGCTTGTTGGAGGGATACTTTAACTTTAGTTATGGGACAAGATTTTCCAAATCCTGATGAACTGCCCGCAGCATGAGGTACGTATTATCATTTTTTGGGAAAAAAAGGGAAGTCATCTAAGTTTTTAAAGATATGTTGATATATATTTATTTTGTTGCAGAGACATAATGATGAGTTACAAAAAATGAGGTACTGAAATTAGGGTTTACCCTATACCAACTAATTTCTGAAGCTCTGGGGCTTGACCCCAATTCTTAAACGACATGGGTTGTGCAGAGGCAATGTTCGTTCCATGTCATTATTTCCGGCATGCCCAGAACCGGAATCGACAATGGGCGCAACCACACATGCTGACAGTGGCTTTCTCACTGTGCTTCTACAAGACCAAATCGGTGGCCTTCAAGTCCTCTATGAAATCAATGGATCCACGTTGCCCCAACTCCGGAGCTCTAGTAGTCAACTTAGGAGATTTAATTCAGGCAAGTCTATCTTATATCAAATCAAAACTTTATTCATTATGTATATAGTTTTGCTAAAAATAAAATAGAAAAGAAAATAAATATTAATTTTAAATTTTCACCCCGGAGGGATTAGCTCGATGGTTAGTTTGTCATTTGCTCCCTGGGATTTAATTATTAAGTCCATGATTCTATTTTGCTTAAAATATTAAACTTTATTTAATTGTAATAATTAAATTTAAAATTTTATTATCTAACTAATTTCCTCTAAATAATTAAATTGAGTTTTGGGTGCCACTCTCAACCAATATCCAATCCAAACGGATAACTCATTGGGCACTTGTAGCCCTGTGAGCTCTGTTAGGGCATTGTCCTCATCTTCCTTTTTGTTTGGAGCATGCATACTCTCTTTTAGACATTTATTCTCATATTTATGTAAAAAAAGATGGTACATCTGTTCTAGTCTTCTTTAGACCTTTTTTCTTTCTTTTATAAAATTAACCTTTTTCAAAAAAAAAAAAAAAAAAAAAAAAAGAGTAAATAAATAAACTATTTAGTTAACAGAGTAGAGCACTATCTCTTTTATTATCTTCTGCCAATGAAAGAGGATTACCATATGCAGTGGTTATTATATATGCGTTTCTGCAGCTCATTACCAACGACAAGTTTGTAAGTGCATACACAGAGTGGTGGCAAGAAACGAAGGCCCAAGAATATCAGTAGCAAGTATTTTCAGGACAAGTTCTTATCCGGAGAATAACTCGAGGCTGTATGACCAATTAAGGAGTTGCTATCGGAAGAAAACCCACCAATCTATCGCCAAATTACCATAACAGAAATGATCGCTCAGAAACACTCAAAAAGTACCCCAGGAGTGTCTGCATTGCACCATTTAAACTGTGATGTCCGCCATGGTTATTTGTGGCTTCTTGGAGTTGGAGTTGTACCTTCACTTCTTAAAATAAGGCCTACCATAATTTTTGGGGTTGTTAGGAACTCGTGTTTGATGATAGCTCTTTTAAGTCTACGTTTGTGTTGTCTGAGAATAAGCCCTAGTTTATGTTGGATTTGTGCGCCAGCAGAAACTAAACTTCTGAATTTGAAATTCCTTGCTGATTATCCTACATTTTGATTTTATTCAAAAGGAATATTTCCATATTTTTCACATAATCAAACAAATATAAAAATAGTAATAACTCTTCAACAGTTGTAATTAGATAACATATAAAATTTGAAAAAGTTTTAGTATTAAAAAAAAAAATGGTACTAAATTAATTCAATTATTTGAACTTTTTAATTAATGTAACTAATTAATAACCACTTTTAAGAACATTATTACTGAAGAGTAATACAACATTTACAATTTTTTATACAAACTTTTGAGTCTTTGTGCACTTTGAACAATAATTGTATTGATGTATGGATAAAATAAACTTTTTTCACAAATTTTATAATAATGAATTAACGGATTGTCAAAGGAGTAGTAAGATGTAGGGGTGAGCGGTTCGAGTACTCTACATTTTTTGGGGGAACCGACCTGCAGGTTCCTAGGAAAAGGAACGGTTCTTTGATTCTTGGAACCGAACCTGAAATGCAGGTTTGGTTCCTTACTCGGGTACCCTATAAAAAATCAGTTACTCTCCTATTAGTTTAAAAAAATGACAAACACACCTTAAAAGTTTACAAATACCCCCGACAAATTAAGAAACCTTAAAATTATAATAATATATTTTACACAGTTATAGTTATAGAATTAATTTTGGGAATTAAATTTTAGTAAAGTTTATTATCCAAAAATACAAATATTATAATTACTAGAGTGAAATAAAGTTAAATTAACATTAATTGTGAATTTGTGACAAAAGAATAAAATTAATATTAAATAATAATATTAATATGATTTGAATCTTTAATTAAATAATTAGTATGACTCTAACTTTAAGTTTGATTAATGATTTCTTAATACATCATGACTCATGAGGCATGAGTTGTCATACTATAATGTACTAATCATTTAATTAGTAATGTAATAATTTAGTAAATTACTAATGTTTATAATGTAATGTTATAATTAATTAAATAATCATACTATAATCTATAATGTAATATTATAATTAATTAAATTTCTAATCATTTAATTAGTACTGTAGTAGATTACAATGTATGTAATATTATAATTAATTAGCTAATAATTTCATTATAATGTAATGTTATAATTATTAAATTTCTAATCTTAATTAAGTAATGTAGTAGATTACTAATGTTTATAATGTAATGTTATAATTAATTAAATAATTATACTATAAATCTATAATGTAATGTTATAATTAGTTAAATTTTTAATTATTTAATTAGGTAATGTATTAATATAGTAAATTACTAATTTTTATGTAATGTTATAATTAATTAAGTATTATCATAATGTTATAATTAATTAAAATTTCAATCATTTACTAAGTAATGTACTAATATAATGAATAACTAATATTTATAATGTACTGTTATATTAATTAATAATTAGGTATCATTTAACTATCAATGTACTAATGTTTATCAATTTATCATATATAATAAATTACTTTAATTTATTATGATATCTTAGAACTTGATATTGAAGTAAATAACTAAATATTATTCAATCAAATATATTATTTTTTCAAAAACAATTCTTTTAATAACATTAAAACACTTTTAATTGGATCCCAACCAATTAAATTATACTTTAAATTAATTAAAACTATAAATTATAATATATTAAAGTTTTTTATATGTACAAATTTTAATAAATTATTTGATTAGGTTATATAATTTAAAGTTTTATATGGTGAAGTTTATATATATATATCTGATTAGGTTATGATATTGTTACACTATAATTTTTTATATAACATTTCATCCCATTGACCATTTAAATTTTTTATAGTAAAGTACAAAGACCTAACATATTATATATCAATTAGGTATGATATTGTTACACTATAATTTTTTATATAACATTTCATCCCATTTGACCATTTTAAATTTTTTATATGTGAAGTTACAAAGCCTAATCATATATATATATATTATATAATATATAATATATTATCAAATTAGGTTATTGATATTGTTACACTATAATTTTTTATAAACATTTCTCCCATTTGGCCATTTTAATTTTTTTATATGTAAAGTTACAAAGACCTAATCATATATATATATATATATGATTAGGTATTGATATTGTTACACTATATTTTTTATATAACATTTCACCCATTTGGCCATTTTAATTTTTATATGAAAGCTACAAAGACCCCCATTCTTTCTGATATTTCATTTAAATCCAAGTTCCAATACATGTTCCTACTCGGGTACCCGTACTCATTTCCAAGACAGGTTCCATTCATGGTAACCGATAGGTACCCACTAGGGCACCCGTTTCATGTTCCCATCACAGGTTTCAGTTCCAGTTTCGGTTCCTGCACATATAAGAACCAGAACCGAACCCGCATAGTAACTGTTCCAAAATATTGGAATCGGAACCTACCTACATAGTGTCGTTTTGATTGATCCGCCGGTTTTGGTTCTACTTGCTACCCAGCTCACCCCTAGTAAGATGGATTTTGTTTGGTTAAAATGACAATAATTGACATCCAATGTCATTTGGAATAAATAGTGGAGGTGAGTGATATTTACCCAACCACAATTATTAGAAAGTTAGGTATATTGTAAATTGTATAACTAGAAATGGCCATAACTTTCTTAAATCAACCAAGTAAAAGTAGAAATGGCCATACATCCAATTGGTTATGGCACGTTATTAACACTCCAATATAATTATGTCATCTCCAGTTTTTTATAAAAATATATTTATGGGTGTTTTAATTTCAAACTATGGGACTTAACAATTTGTTGTTATATCATATTCAAAAGAGCAATGTTGCAATCTTTGATACCGAAAAAATAAATTTATTATTCAAATGTGTAAGTAGTAAGTCAAATAATGATTTAACCAGAAAAGTGTTTATAATACAAGGTTGTTCAAGATTTAACCATTTATCTTTAATCTAAGGAAAAGGTTGAGATACTCGGACCCACAAATATCAAGAAATACATTTATTATTCAAATTAAAAGTAGTTGTGACTACAAATTGATATTATTCATAATGCGCGGATTAGGTAAGATATTACACATTATTTAAGAGTAATATTACACCCCAACCTCTTCTTACAAACTTTCCTCCATATCCCAACGTGACAGCTTGCAATTGGTCAATTGTAATTTATCAGTAGACTTAGATAAACTTATTACGAGTGACCAATTACAAACTATCACGTAGGGATTATAAGAGGAACTTTGTGGAAAGGTTGTGTGTAGTATTTACTATTTTTCATATTTTAAATGCAATGGGAATCCGGAAACATATTAAAGCCAGCTCATGTATCAGTGAATGATGGGCCATGTTTTACTATAAACCTTTAAATTTGAGGAAGTGGGCTTGCAAGTGTGGGTTTAGGCCCTTTTCCGCTCACTATATATGTTTTTTTTTTTTTGGTCATAATAATATGGTAGCTTATAAATATTTTTTGAGCTTTTTATTATATAATGCTGTTACAAAAATTGTCACAAATAGTTGTGTTTGAATGATCAATAGTGGTCCACTCTATTTGACAACATTTCTTTCTTAATTGGACCTCTATATTTCTGATGTATAACAAGTTCCCGTATGAAAAAAGGCACCACCATATTTATAATGTATTAACAAATTTTCAATCTGATAAAGGGCAGATGAAGTTTTAGTAGTATTGGTGCCTAATAACTATTATTAAAAAGGATCAAGATCCATGTGCTAGAGAGTATACATTTGGATCGGAATTTAACATATTATATATTTAGTAGCTATTGCTGCACTAAAACAAGATTTCAAATTTCTACTAGAGGGCACAACCGTAGATAAGATTTCAAAGATGCACTTGTCTGCAACATCTATTTAAGCACTTACACTCTCCTTTTTATTATTGTAGCTTCTCGAAGTAAACATACAAGTAGTTCATATACAAATTTCTACTGATCTACCAAGAATTCCGATGTGAAAACATAGAGACAGGGCTGATCTTGAATAGGAAAGAGAGATTTGTAGGATCCCAATTAATTGGCTTATTCGAAAAAACCTTGTTCTTTGGAGACCTATCTCATGTCTAATACTGTATGGTTCTACTCTAAAAATCTTCTAATCATTCTCTTGAAGCTCATTATTTTTATCATAAATGATCTATTTGCCCAAAATGACCCGGCCCAATAGGAAGCCTTTCCATAATTAACAAACTTACAATTTCCATATCAATATATTCATAATTGTGGCTTTTGCTGGACTTGATTTTAAAATATAACCAATCCAGCAATGTACAATCTAAACTACCCTGCAAGGATGAATGGCTTTAAATCCATGACAAAAGAGAAGAACATGTGTGGCCTTACGTTCACATATAACAAAGCCTATAGAACACACAATCCTAAGCATCTGAATCTCCTTATTTTGTATTTGCAGCCATTCTATCTTTAAAACACATTATATAGAAACTAAATCAGTAACATTTAAAAACTCAGCCTACAACCAAAAGGATCGAACTCGTTGCACATAACGGATACGATATCAGATCATCAACAAGGGAGAACAAATGAAAATTCCCTCAGGCATTAAGGATTGAATTAGCTATGACAATGACAAGTCATCTTCCGTTTTGTGCTGATCTTCAAAATCTATACAACTGTCACAGCTTAAAATGATCCGAGCAGGAGTTCCGTCAAGCCCTTTTGAATAGATGCACCTAACATAGTCTTTTGCAGTGGTTTCCCTTAAACAAGGGGATTCCTTCTGACACAACTCTTTAATTGGCCATTAATCTACGTCATTCATTCCCTTCCTGGAAATGTCTTCTAAGAAACGTGCCACTGAGAGTCTTGGACCAACATTTTTTGCCAGTACTCTGTGGTAGACACTTTTGAACCTGTCATTGGCTATTAGCTGCACGAAGACGATATTAGAACTAATTAGTAGACCTTTACAACATTGTTTAAAGAAAGAGTTGATATTCTTCCTGTTGGCAACCTCAGATTCTCTACTGGAAGTAGAAATCAAATTCTGTAATTTCGCTATGCCTGTATTTCGCCATAGAAAATTGAACTAAAAACTCACAACTAATAGAAATTTCTAAATGACAAGTAATTCACATTAAAGTTAAATGATACATGCCTGTACATATCTCCAATGTTAAAATCAGAGCTCCAAGAACTGGGTTTGCATCAACCCCTTGTTTTTCATGTAGTACTTGAAGGCCACCCATTTGGTCTTGTAAAACCACGGTGAGAAAGGCACTATCATGTGCTTACTAAGGCCTAAAGTCAACTCAGGGTCTGGGCATGCTGGGTAGTAATGACCTATAAAATAAAGTTCTTCTGCACAAAGTGGTTGGAATTGAGACCTAGAGCTTCAGACATCAATTTGAATCAGTATGCCCGAATTTTTTTTAAGTAAACTTTTTATAGAAAGGGAGAAAGAATGTACAAGAGATCTAAAATCCGCCAACCTACCCTAGGACAAGCCTTGGGTTAGGAGCAACAAGACAACTCCTAATCTTCTCTTTTTTCAATTTCTCTTGTCAAAGAAATTGAATCAGAAGGAGATTAAAGAATACAAAGAACCACCCACCACAAGACTGAACAATAGAGACAGCGCGAGAACAAAATAACAGTAAACAAAGAGGAAATAACACGCGCGATTTAGTTCACCCAATATGGGTTACGTCCAACCGAGTCAATATTATTGCAATACTTCTCACCTTTCTGGTTTACATAAATGAATTGTCCTATGATTGCTATCACCCTCATAACAGAGAAAATATGTTTATATACTAAGTTTAAGTGCAAAAACCTAGTTTTACAAGGATTCATATTCCAAGTCCACTCATAAGGAATTTATGATTTAAAGAATCCTACAGCGGTTATACATAGAAAAGGCCCAAACCCTACGAGTTGCGCCGCCCCACGACTCCCTCTCGCTCACCAGGGAGCAGGGCCCCCGCCTGTTGACCGGCAGCGGTACCCCCGAATGCGTTTGCATAACTCATTAATGTTGAAGTAGTCACAACTTCAACAAGGACATGCCCTGGGTTAGGTTTAATAGTACCAAAAACAAGAACCTCCAAATCTCTTCATAATGTAACCCGTAAAACATTCACAAAAACAAAACAACCTCAATACATACCAAAGGGTGGTAACCTTTAGGCTATACAACCCATCCACCCCCAAAGCCAACCAACAAGAATATTCATCATAGCATCCACCCAAGGAATGCAACCAACCGCCCCCCAACCACGTGCCTCCCCAAAGAAGATAGAACTAGGCAACCCCAAATTAGAGCAAGCCTCTCATTAAATGGGGACTTCTTCACTTTAGAAAGCTCTGTCGCCCTCCCCCTCACAATCTGCTTAACCATATTCATCAATGTTATGGCATCAAGGCAATCACGCCCAAACTGTCTATTATTTCTCTCTCGCCAAATGTGGTAAATAGTAGCTCCCAAGCAAAGTCTACTAATGACATACTTGAGCTTCTTAGGTTTCCATCTACAAGATATATGGCTAATATAATCTTGCCAAGGTCGGACCACATACGCCAAGTGACACACATCAAGAACCCAACACCAAATGAGTATGCCCGAATTTCATTACTTCATTTGAGTAGTTGATCATTATATCTCTGCAGTTTAATCAAGTATACATCGCATGTATTGAGATAATACTGATATGAAGTTGGATTGACTTGAGCATAAAAAAGTCCTAGTAGAGTCCTATGGAAATTGGGGGATAAATAATTCTACAATATTGTGGTTTTTCTTAACTATGACAGACTAAAGGCTTTAGTCTCAATTGTCAAAGAGAAAATTAAACTAAGAAGATTATCAATCAAATAAATTACATGGTGAAAAGGCATTATCAGTA
This sequence comes from Pistacia vera, assembly GCF_008641045.1. NCBI lineage: Eukaryota > Viridiplantae > Streptophyta > Magnoliopsida > Sapindales > Anacardiaceae > Pistacia > Pistacia vera. Next base: position 545,286 of record NW_022196148.1, on the reverse strand, counting down.
TGATTAGGCCAATAATGGTTTTATTACATACCTACAGATTGCAGGCAATTCTTCAGGATTAGGTGCGCGAGGAGCCATAAGACAGTACAATGAACCCTCCAATTAGCTGCCGGTGCTCGATAAAAGTCAAAATTGGTATTATAGATCATCGATCTGGTTTCATCTCTTGAATAAAACTCTTTTCTTTTCATCGGTGTCTTGCTCATGAAATCTGCGTACAGCATCAGTCATCTCCTCCAACATATTCAAAGGAATTCCATGATTGACCACCGAAAGAAACCCCATTTCTCACAAGTATTTTGAACTTTGTCAATTATTTCAGAGCGCACACTTGCATCTTTATCAATGCCTTGAAAATCTATGGTAGGAATAGTTAGCTTGTCTTCAGAGCCTGATTTCTCACCAGGCTTAAATTGCTCATCAATGAATATCCTTGGGACTTTTGCTTACAAGCCCCTTTACACCTCCGTTTGAGTCATCAAAAGACTTTAATTCACTTGTTCGGTCATATTTGGAATCGCTTTCTGCCTGGATTTTGCCTGAGCTTGTGAACACCATTTTCTTTCTTATACAAAATGGAATTGTAAATGGGTATTGTGCAGGGCTACAAGATTTTTATCAATTTCGAAGAATCAAAAGAAGATAAAAGGGAAAGGAACAAGAAAACAGAACAACCTTTTGTCTGTAAATGGGCGCACCAGGTGCCGCTTACAAGGAGCCTAACTTTCAAACCGTCTAACACACACCTGGGACTACCGGACAAGAACCTTGTCATGCCACTAGTGCCCATTGATGACCCTTTTATTTCCATTAGTGCCAATTGAGGTTTTTTTTTTTTTTTTTTTTTTTTTTTTTTTTTTTTTTTTTTATAAGATCCCAACATAAAAGAAAAACTAAAATCCATATATTTTTTTTAACATTAAAATGCAACTTTTAAGATTCCTCATCCATATTAAAATGCCAACTTCTTACAGGCTGGCCCACAAATTCAGTAATATCTAAAACTTTTCCCACGAACTCTGTTGTGCTAATCAAAATGTTTTCTTTAGAAACTTAAGTGCAAGTGGCGACATGTAAAACATAGATAACCTTTGAGCTTATGATGAGCCGCAACTCTGGTATGTCTAGCTTGTTCTTTTGTCTTGCTCCATGGCTTGGCATTTTGCATGTGTTCATGGAACTTGCATAGGACTGTTACTTCAGCTCTAATAACAAGGATCAATCTATTATAAACAGTAACAAAATGAAACTTACTACTCACATGATTCGATAAATGATCACATTCAAACAGGATAAATAAACGATAATTTACACAAATTTTGGGATGCTTTCAGAAACAGTATGATAAAATCGTCATTAAAATCAAGAGAGCACATGAACATAACATCTCAATTAACTTTTATAAGAATATCTAAACTCCTTATGACAAAGTTTTCTGTGAACTCTCTATGGTTCTTTTGTGATTCACCATTACATTCTTCTCGCAAAGCATCTAAAATCTAGGACTTTTTACTCAGATATCTGGTGATAATACCCTATCTGGCTATCTCTTATGTCTTCAGAATAAGTATAATATAGATTTATCAACTAGTGACTGAAAATTAAAACTTTTTGACGCTATTACAGTAGAAGCTGCAGGTTGACCCCCACTTCCAAATCCAAAGTAACTTCACAGCTTAAAATGTTCCAGTGCAGAGGTTCCCTTAAATCCTTCTGGTTTTGGATGCATGAATTTAGTTTTTAAATAATCGTTTTCAGTTGTTTCCCTGTAAACTGGGGGATTCTCTTCCGAAAGCAGCTCTTTTATTGGACCGTACAATCTAGAATGCTTCCCTTGTGCTCTGAAGACGCATGCCACCGCAAATTGATATTATTCAATAATGCGCGGATTAGGTAAGATATTAACACATTATTTTAAGAGTAATATTACACCCACACCTTTCTACAAACTTTCTCTCATAATCCCAACGTGACAGCTGCAATTGGTCATTGTAATTATCAGGTAGACTTAGATAAGACTTATTACGAGTTGACCAATTAAAACTATCACGTAGGGATTATAAGAGGAACTTTGTGAGAAAAGGTTGTTGTGTAGTTTTTACTATTTTTCATATTTAAATGCAATGGGAATCCGGAAACTATTAAAAGCCAGCTCATGTATCGTGAATGATGGGCCATGTTTTAACTATAAACCTTTAAATTTGAAGGAAGTGGGCTTGCAAGTGTGGTTTAAGGCCCTTTTCCGCTCACATATATATGTTTTTTTTTTTTTTTTTTGGTCATATAATATGGTAGCTTATAAATATTTTTTGTAGCTTTATTATTTATAATGCTGTTACAAAATTTGTCACAAATAGTTGTGTTTGAATGATCAATAGGTCCACTCTATTTGAACACAACATTTCTTCTTAATTGGACCTCTATATTTGATGTATAAACAAGTTTCCCGTATGAAAAAAGGCACCACCATATTTATAATGTATTAACAAATTTTCAATCTGATAAAGGGCAGATGAAGTTTAGTAGATTGGATGCCTAATAACTATTATTAAAAAGGATCAAGACCATGTGCTAGAGAGTATACATTTGGATCGGAATTTAACATATATATTATTATATGAGTAGCTATTGCTGCACTAAAACAAGATTTCAAATTTCTACTAGAGGGCACAACCGTAGATAAGATTTCAAAGATGCACTTGTCTGCAACATTCTATTTAAAGCACTACACTCTCCTTTTTATAATTTGAGCTTCTCGAAGTAAACATACAAGTAGTTCATATACAAATTTCTACGACTTACCAAGAATTCTCGAGTGAAAACATAGAGACAAGGGCTGATCTTTGAATAGGAAAAGGAGCATTTGTGGATCCCAAATTAATTGGCTTATTCGAAAAAAACCTTGTTCTTTGGAAGCCTATCTCATGTCTAATACTGTATGGTTCTACTCTACAAATCTTCTAATCATTCTCTTGAAGTCATTATTTTTATCATAAATGATCTTTGCCCAAAATGACCCGGCCCAATAGGAAGCCTTCCATAATTAACAAACTTACAATTTCATATACAATAATATTCATATGTGGCTTTTGCTGGACCTTGATTTGTAAAATATAACAATCCAGCAATGTACAATCTAAATACCTGCAAGGATGATGGCTTTAAATCCATGACAAAAGAGAAGAACATGTGTGGCCTTACGTTCACATATAACAAAGCCTACTAAACACACACAATCCTAGCATCTGAAATCTCCTTAGTTGTATTTGCAGCCATTTATCTTTATAAAACCAATTATAATAGAAACTAAATCAAGTAACATTTAAAAACTCAGCCTACAACCAAAAGGAAATCGAACTCAGTGCACATAACGGATAAACGATATTCAATCATCAACAAGGGAGAACAAATGAAAATTCCCTCAGGCATTAAGGATAGAATTAGCTATGACACGTGACAAGTCATCCCGTTTTGTGCTGATCTTCAAAATCTATAGGCAACTGGCACAGCTTAAATGATCCAGAGCAGGAGTTCCGTCAAGCCCTTTTGAATAGATGCACCTAACATAGTCTTTTGCAGTGGTTTCCCATAAACAGGGGATTCCTTCGACAACAACTCTTTAATTGGACCATATAATCTACAGTCATTCCCTTCCTGGAATGTTCTTAAGAAAACGTGCCACTGGAGTCTTGGACCAACATTTTTTGCCAGTACTCTGTGGTAGACACTTTTGAACCTGTCATTGGCATTGCTGCACGAAGACAGATATTAGAACTAATTAGTAGCCTTTACAACATTGTTTAAAAGAAAGAGTTGATCTCTCCTGTTGGCAACTCACGATTCTCTACTGGAAGTAGAAATCAAATTCTGTAATTTCGCTATGCGTATTTCGCCATAGAAAATTGAACTAAAACATCACAACTAATAGAAATTTCTAAATGACAGATAAGTAATTCACATTAAATGTTAAATGATACATGCCTGTGACATATCTCCAATGTTAAAAATCAGAGCTCCAAGAACTGGGTTGCATCAACCCCTTGTTTTCATGTAGTACTTGAAGGCCACCCATTTGGTTTGTAAAACCACGGTGAGAAAGGCACTATCAGTGTGCTTACTAAGGCCTAAAGTCAATCAGGGTCTGGGCATGCTGGGTAGTAATGACCTATAAAATAAAGTTCTTCTGCCAAAAGTGGTTGGAATTGAGACCTAGAGCTTCAGACACAATTTGAATACAGTTGCCCGAATTTTTTTAAGTAAACTTTTTTGAAAGGAGAAAAATGTACAAAGAGATCTAAAATCCGGCCAACCTACCCTAGGACAAGCCTTGGGTTAGGAGCAACAAGACAACTCCTAATCTTCTCTTTTTTCAATTTCTCTGTCAAAGAAATGAATCAGAAGGAGATTAAAGAATACAAAGAAACCCACCCCACACAAGACTGAACGAAATAGAGACAGCTGCGAGAACAAAATAACAGTAAAACAAAGAGGAAATAACACGCGCGATTTAGTTCACCATATGGGTTACGTCCAACGAGTCAATATTATGAATACTTCCTCACCTTTTGGTTTACAATAATGAATTGTCCTATGATTGCATCACATCATAACAAGAGAAAATATGTTATATACTAAGTTTAAAGTGACAAAACCTAGTTTTACAAGGATTCATATTCCTAAGTCCAAACTCAATAAGGAATTTATGATTTAAAGAATCACAGCGGTTATAAATAGAAAAGGCCCAAACCGCCTAGCGTTGCGCCGCCCCACGACTCCCTCTCGCTCACCAGGAGCAGGGCCGCCTGTTGACGGGCAGCGGTACCCCCGAATGCGTTTGCATAACTCATTAATGTAGAGTAGTCGACAACTTCAACAAGGACTGCCCTGGGTTAGGTTAATAGTATCCAAAAAACAAGAACCTCAAATCTCTTCATAATGTAACCCGTAAAACATTCACAAAAAACAAAACAACCTCAATAGCATACCAAAGGGTAGTACCTTTGAGGCTCCCCCTATATTCCACCCCCACAATCCCACCTAACAGATTCATCTATAGCTATCCAACGCCAAGATGCTTTACCAACTTCGCCCCTATTCCGCCGCTTTACCTCATATCTTACTTTCCTTCCTCCTCAGTGAATCTTCTTTTATCTTTCCCAATTGACTATTGCCTTCTCACTTATGGACCTTCACTTTGGAACTTCTGTCCCTCTCCCACTGCTAATATCCCTTTCTTCTATTTTTATCTCCCTTGTTACCGATGCCTACTCGCTCCTTCCTTTTCTACTCCTCTCCTCTCTCGCTTTCATTACTATTTATCTAGTTAAATCCCCTTCCTTCTATTCTCTTTTTTCTTTCCGTATTTTTTTTTGTTCTTCATGTTCCCTCTCCTTATCCTATCCGGCTTTTTACTATCTTTTGTTTTCCTACAATAAACGTCACACCCACCATCTTAGACCTCCTACCTCCTAGCTTGACTCTATCTCTATGCTTCAATTTCAAAACCTTCCATTCTAGATAACTATTTCTCCCCGTTTCTTCTTAGTTAAACCGACAATTTTCCTACTATAACCTGTTCCTTTACGCACTATGTTTCCTACCCCCCCTTACCTTTTTGTATTCGCCCCTTACTCTCCTCTCTTCCCCATATATCTTTCTTCTACCTTATTACGTCTACTCTCGCTATATTCTCTTATAATTTATCTTACCTCCCTAACTCCTCTCTCTCCCCTACTCCATTTCTCCCTTACTTAGCCACTTATTCTCTCCCCCGACTTCTTTTCACTATTCTTTACTTACGCCTCTCTTTCTCCTATTTTACTTTTCTATCTACTCGTTTATCATACTCTAGTTCTTTTTGTGCGTTCCTTATCTCCTTTACTACCTTATATCTCTCCTTCCTTATCCTCCTATTCCCCTCTGTACCTACGTCTATTTGCCTCCTCCCTTTTATTACCCTATTGTCATCATAATTTACCTACTTGTATATTTTTTATAAAAAAAATTTCTCTTCTCTATATTTTTACCCTCTATACTACATCATACTCTCTACTCTCCTTACCCTTACTCTCTTATACTATCCCTACTACCCCCCTACCCCTTCCCCTCTATTTTCCTTGTGGCTCTTTCTCTACTCTGACGTCCTCTCTTATTCTCTTATTGAAAAAAAAAAACAACCATCCACCCCAAAAAGCAAACCAACAAGAATATTCGGATCATAGCATCCACCCCAAGGAAGAATGCAAAACCAAACGCGCCCCTCAACCACGTGCTCCCCAAAGAGATAGAAACAGGCAACCCCAAAATTATGAGCAAGCCTCTCACTCAATGGGGACTTCTCACTTTAGAAAGCGCTGTCGCCCCTCCCCTCACCAATCTTGCTTAATATATTTCACAATGTTATGGCTCCAAGGCAATCACGCCCAAAAACTGTCTATTATTATTGATATTGTTACACTATAATTTTTTATATAACATTTCATCCCATTTGGCCATTTTAATTTTTTTATATGTAAAGTTACAAAGACCTAATCATATATATATATATATATATGATTAGGTTATTGATATTGTTACACTATAATTTTTTTATATAACATTTCATCCCATTTGGCCATTTTAAATTTTTTATATGTAAAGCTACAAAGACCCCCAATTCTTTACTGATATTTCATTTAAATCCAAGTTCCAATACATGTTCCTACTCGGGTACCCGTACTCATTTCCAAGACAGGTTCCATTCATGGTAACCGAGTAGGTACCCACTAGGGCACCCGTTTCATGTTCCCATCACAGGTTTCAGTTCCAGTTTCGGTTCCTGCACATATAAGAACCAGAACCGAACCCGCATAGTAACTTTTCCAAAATATTAGAATCGGAACCTACTAACATTGTGTCGGTTTTGGTTGTACCCGTCGGTTTTGATTCCACTTGCTACCCATGCTCACCCCTAGTAAGATGGATTTTGTTTGGTTAAAATGACAATAATTGACATCCAAATGGTCATTTGGAATAAATAAGTGGAGGTGAGTGATATTTACCCAACCACAATTATTAGAAAGATTAGGTATATTGTAAATTGTATAACTAGAAATGGCTCATACAATGTCTTTAAATCAACCAAGTAAAAGTAGAAATGGCCCATACATCCAATTGGTTATTGGCACGTTATTAACACTCACAATATAATTTGTATAATAATATTATGTCATCTCCAGTTTTTTATAAAAATATATTTATGGGTGTTTATAATTTCAAACTATGGGACATTAACAATTTGTTGTTATATCATATTCAAAAGAGCAAATGTTGCAATCTTTGGATACCGAAAAAATAAATTTATTATTCAAATGATGTAAGTAGTAAGTCAAATAATGATTTAACCAGAAAAGTGTTTAATAATACAAGGGTTGGTTAAAGATTTAACCATTTATTTTTTAATCTAAGGAAAAGGTTGAGATACTCGGACCCACAAATATCAAGAAATACATTTATTATTCAAATAATGAAAGTAGTTGTGACTAAAANCTACATTACACCCGTCTCATTCTCTCGGTGCCACCAAATCGTGCTCAGAAAAAATTCATCCCGCCTGACAATCTGAATCGAGCTCTAATTCTTGAAACGTCCAAGATTTTCCAAATTTCTCTAACAGACGATAGTCACACTTGACTCGGTCAGTCAAGTGGGGGTATCTACAAAGGATGCTTACAAAGGATGCACCCAACATCCTACCACTCGATTCAATCAGCTGAGTAGGGACATCTACAAAGGATACACCTGACATCCTATCACTTGGCTTAGTCAGCCAAGTGAGGACATCTACAAAGGATTCAGTTTACATCCTATCACTTGGCTTGGTCAGTCGAGTGGGGACATCTACAAACGACCACTTTCGTTCTTCAAAACAGACTACCTTCACTCGACCGGAGGCATGCTCGCTTGGCCTAGGACATCGTCATCCGGCCTGGTTAACCTCTAGTCAGACTGATTACTCTCCAAGCTAAGTACTCTTTAACTTAGAGAGTGGGGGGTTGACTGTATAGGCCAAAAATCATCTTGGGCTTTGTCGGGCCCAAGAAAGCAATTCATATTGTATAGGCCTAAGGCCATGGCCCAATTCCAGTTAGGCCCACATTAAAGTTCATGTCATGGGTCAGATCTGTGTCCTAAGCTCAACTCCTCTCCATGTTGGGCATCACCATTAGCCCACATAAGGCCAGACCCGTTGATTCAGGGCAACCTCCAAGGGTTTAGAATTCCACTAAAACCTTGGTAAGCTTACTGCCTATTTGGGATTTATCCTAATTCACTCAAGATCTTATATCCTATGTGAATTAGGACTCTCATTCCTTCTATGGCAAGTAAATTAGTCTTTCCTATTTATTAGAACTCTACCAATATGGATTCAAAGTCTTACTAGGATACAAGGATCCTACGACTACTATATAAACAGATGTCATGCCTCTCATTATTCATTCAATTCCAATACCACCTACTTTTTCCTAAGAGTTAAACACCTGCGTCGTAGTTTTAGTCTCCGACTAAACTTCTAGTAACCTTTCATTCCCTTAGCCCTCATTAAATAACCCCATTTGGCCTTACTGACTTGAGCGTCGGAGCGCCTACGATAGACACCACACCAGTGTTTATGTAAGCTTCACGCTAACTGTAGATTTTAGCATTTACAACACTAGATTTTAGTTTCTATTATAAATGTGTTGAAGGTAGAATGTCTGTAAACACAACAAAAGAGGTTTCAGATGCTTAGGATTTGAGTGTTTTAAGCTTCGTTATTATGTGAACGCATACCTGTGCTTCTTCTCCTCTGTCATGGATTCAGTGCCATTTCACCCTTGCAAGGTAGTTTAGATTGTATATGATAGGATTGGTTTTTATAATTCAGAAATCAAGGTCAAAGCCACAATTAAAAATCTCAATGAATATTCTTGATACAGAAATTCTAGGAATTTGTATTTGAACTTATTATATTTTTAGTTTCAGAAGCTCCTATATATAGAAAGGAGAGTGAAGTGTTGTATTTCAATATTGCAGACAAGTGCATCTTTGAAATTTACTCTTTCGAATCCAGTAAGGATGCCTCATTTAGACCTAGCAAAACGGGTTTATATCTGCAGGTATCTGCGGATACCCATTTTGAAAACAGGTATGGGTAGACATTTTTTAAGACTCGTGTTTATGTGACTCGTACCCGGCCCAATCCGTTTTCTAAACGGTTGGACTGGGTATACCCACGGGTGCTCACGGGTACCCATATTTTGAAGGAAAGACGAAAAAAAAAAAACTTTTTTAGTCTAGGATTTTCTTTCAAACACTATCACAAACAAAACAATACTCAATCTCAAAGTCGAAGTGCAAAGACCGAACACTATCACTTTCAAACACTATCACTTACTCTTCTCCTCATTCTCAAACACTATCACAATGGGATTTTGCTGCCATGACCTGCCGCCGCTGCTCTCTCATCTCTCTCACTCCGTACTCCAAGCGCACGACACCCAATGGGCGACGTCCAGCAGACAACCACCGCGCAACTCCACCCGCAGCTTCCACTATCTGCAACATGTGTGTTTTGTTGGATAAATCTCTTGTGGATTATTGTTTGTTGTGTTAGTTGGGAGATTGCTCCCCATCTGGTGTGAAATTTGATTGGAGAAGTTGTTTGTTTAGGAGTTTTGATTAGGAAGTGTTGAATGGATTTTGTGATTGAATTTGTTTGTTGTGGAATTCACCATTTTCACCTTGCCCACCACCTGCTTGATAAATTGCCCAGGCCACTCTCACCATCATACACTCTGTAAATTTGTTAAATAAAATCTTATTTTATTTGGTATTGTTGAAGAAAAACTAATGTGAAGATAAGATCAATTAATAAATTGGAAATAATACAGTAAAGGTGGAATTAGAGAAGAAGAGAGTGTCGTGATTTGGATTTGGGGTGGATATGGCTGGAGCTCACTAGTAAAAACGGGTACCCGTGGATTGGCCCATACCCATATATGGCAGGGCACGGTCCAATATTTCAGACGTGTATAGAATCAATCTTTTTTTACCCGTACCCGTTTAACTCGACCTGTACCACCAAACCCACCTGCCAGGTCTAGCCTCATTGCCCCTGAAGGCTGAAACGTGGCAGCTAGGGGCAGAGACACTCTTATTTACAGTGACACTGAGAGTTACAAGAACTTTCAATTAAAATACTAAAATACCATTCAAAATGTCTTCTTACATTTGAAGGTGGGGTTTTGGTTTATATTAGAATTTGATAGGTTTAGGGCTTTGGGAGACTTTTCGATTGATTTGGGATTTCGGTTTCTTTGATAATTTAATTTTATTTGTAAATTAAATATTTTATTAGATTCAGATTAAATGACATGAATGTCCTGAAACAATAACTTTTTATAAACATCTGCCACAGTTTTGGGTTTGTTTGCTAGTTTTAGAAAAATGTGGGTTTGACTGATCACCGGATAACCAAAGGAGAAAAATGGTTTTAAGCCAATCAGCTTCCACGGTTAACATGCCACACTGAGTGTAAAATTGTTTATAAAATTTTATTAATTTGTTAAATAAACAAATATTAAATAAAATTGTTTATTTTAACAGATTAATAAAATAATTAATAAATGCATGTTTAAGCATTTTTTTAAAGTCCAAATTGCTTAATGGCGGCCCAAAAAAAAAAAAAAATGGGGTTAGTGAAAGTGATAATGTTTGTTTTGTTTTGTGATGGCGTCACAGCTTGGACCGCACTTGCAAAGTCGATTACCAAGAATCAATATTTTATTGATGATTTATTCTACTATTAAAAGCCATTAAGGAACAAAAGTTGGAGAAGGAAGCGTAAAAAGTGCAGAGAGAAGCCGAAGAAGGAAGGAAGAAAACGATAGAAAACAAGAAAAGGAAGGTAAATTAATTTTGATAATGCGCCATTGGTTATATATACGTAGTTTTTGGTTTTGTTTTGCCCCCACGATACTAGATATTACCAAATGAAACGCCTCATAATTAATTGATTATCATGCAGAATACAGGTTGAGATTCTATCGTTCTTAAATTCTGAGAGGCCGCCGTAACAAGTTGGAGCATTGATATGGGAAGCATTTATGAGCGAGTACGTGAACTAAAAGCTTTTGATGACTCAAAAGCTGGTGTGAAGGGACTTGTAGATGCTGGGGTGACAAACATCCCCAGGATATTCATTCATGAGAAACAAAACCTCGATGTTAAGACGTGCTCCTCTCATGCAAATATCAAAATTCCAATCATAGATCTTCAAGGAGTTAAAAATGATGAACGTTCACGCGTTGAGATAATTGAGAAAGTTAAAAACGCTTGTGAGAAGTTCGGTTTCTTCCAAGTGGTCAATCATGGAATTCCAGTAACCATTTTGGATAAAGTAATTGATGGGATCAGTAAATTTCATGAGCAAGATGTTGATATTAAGAAAGAATACTACTCACGCGAATACTCCACTAAAAAGGTACTGTATAATTCCAATTTTAATCTGTTTGAAGCACCGGCTGCTTGTTGGAGGGATACTTTAACTTTAGTTATGGGACAAGATTTTCCAAATCCTGATGAACTGCCCGCAGCATGCAGGTACGTATTATCATTTTTTTGGGAAAAAAAGGGAAGTCATCTAAGTTTTTAAAGATATAGTTGATATATATTTATTTTTGTTGCAGAGACATAATGATGAGTTACAAAAATGAGGTACTGAAATTAGGGTTTACCCTATACCAACTAATTTCTGAAGCTCTGGGGCTTGACCCCAATTACTTAAACGACATGGGTTGTGCAGAGGCAATGTTCGTTCCATGTCATTATTATCCGGCATGCCCAGAACCGGAATCGACAATGGGCGCAACCACACATGCTGACAGTGGCTTTCTCACTGTGCTTCTACAAGACCAAATCGGTGGCCTTCAAGTCCTCTATGAAAATCAATGGATCCACGTTGCCCCAACTGCTGGAGCTCTAGTAGTCAACTTAGGAGATTTAATTCAGGCAAGTCTATCTTATATCAAATCAAAACTTTATTCATTATGTATATAGTTTTGCTAAAAAATAAAATAAGAAAAGAAAATAAATATTAATTTTAAATCTTCACCCCTGAGGGATTAGCTCGATGGTTAGGTTTGTCAGTTTGCTCCCTGGGATTTAAATTATTAAGTCCATGATTCTTATTTTACTTAAAATAATTAAACTTTATTTAATTGTAATAATTAAATTTAAAATTTTATTATCTAACTAATTTCTCCTAAATAATTAAATTGAGTTTTGGGTGCCACTCTCAACCAATATCCAATCCAAACGGATAACTCATTGGGCACTTGTAGCCCTGTGAGCTCCGTTAGGGCATTTGTCCTCATCTTCCTTTTTTGTTTGGAGCATGCATACTCTCTTTTAGACATTTATTCTCATATTTATGTAAAAAAAGATGGGTACATCTGTTCTAGTCTTCTTTAGACCTTTTTTCTTTCTTTTATAAAATTAACCTTTTTCAAAAAAAAAAAAAAAAATGAGTAAATAAATAAACTATTTAGTTAAGCAGAGTAGAGCACTATCTCTTTTATTATCTTCTGCCAATGAAAGAGGATTACCATATGCAGTGGTTATTAATATATGCGTTTCTGCAGCTCATTACCAACGACAAGTTTGTAAGTGCATATCACAGAGTGGTGGCAAGAAACGAAGGCCCAAGAATATCAGTAGCAAGTATTTTCAGGACAAGTTCTTATCCGGAGAATAACTCGAGGCTGTATGGACCAATTAAGGAGTTGCTATCGGAAGAAAACCCACCAATCTATCGCCAAATTACCATAACAGAAATGATCGCTCAGAAACACTCAAAAAGTACCCCAGGAGTGTCTGCATTGGCACCATTTAAACTGTGATGTCCGCCATGGTTATTTGTGGCTTCTTGGAGTTGGAGTTGTACCTTCACTTCTTAAAATAAGGCCTACCTATATATTTTTGGGGTTGTTAGGAACTCGTGTTTGATGATAGCTCTTTTTAAGTCTACGTTTGTGTTGTCTGAGAATAAGCCCTAGTTTATGTTGGATTTGTGCATGCCAGCAGAAACTATAACTTCTGAATTTGAAATTCCTTGCTGATTATCCTACATTTTGATTTTATTCAAAAGGAATATTTCCATATTTTTCACATAATCAAACAAATATAAAAATAGTAATAAACTCTTCAACAGTTGTAATTAGATAACAATATAAAATTTGAAAAAGTTTTAGTATTAAAAAAAAAAATTGGTACGCAATTATTTGAACTTTTTAATTAAATGTAACTAATTAATAACCACTTTTAAGAACATTATTACTGAAGAGTAATACAACATTTACAATTTTTTAATACAAACTTTTGAGTCTTTGTGCATTTTGAACAATAATTGTATTGATGTATGGATAAAATAAACTTTTTTCACAAATTTTTATAATAATGAATTAACGGATTGTCAATAGGAGTAGTAAGATGTAGGGGTGAGCGGTTCCGAGTACTCTACATTTTTTGGGGGAACCGGAACCTGCAGGTTCCTAGGAAAAGGAACGGTTCTTTGATTCTTGGAACCGGAACCTGAAATGCAGGTTCTGGTTCCTTACTCGGGTACCCTATAAAAAATCAGTTACTCTCCTATTAGTTTAAAAAAATGACAAACACACCTTAAAAGTTTACAAATACACCCCTGACAAATTAAGAAAACCTTAAAATTATAAATATATATATTTTACACAGTATAGTTATAGAATTAATTTTGGGAATTAAATTTTAGTAAAGTTTATTATCCAAAAATACAAATATTATAATTACTAGAGTGAAAATAAAGTTAAATTAACATTAATTGTGAATTTGTGACAAAAGAATAAAATTAAATATTAATATAATAATATTAATATGATTTATGAATCTTTAATTAAATAATTAGTATGACTCTAACTTTAAGTTTGATTAATGATTTCTTAATACATCATGACTCATGAGGCATGAGTTGTCATACTATAATGTACTAATCATTTAATTAAGTAATGTAATAATTTAGTAAATTACTAATGTTTATAATGTAATGTTATAATTAATTAAATAATCATACTATAAATCTATAATGTAATGTTATAATTAATTAAATTTCTAATCATTTCATTATAATGTAATGTTATAATTAATTAAATTTCTAATCATTTTATTATAATGTAATGTTATAATTAATTAAATTTCTAATCATTTAATTAAGTAATGTAGTAGATTGTTAATGTTTATAATGTAATGTTATAATTAATTAATTAATTATACTATAAATCTATAACGTAATGTTATAATTAGTTAAATTTTTAATTATTTAATTAGATAATGTATTAATATAGTAAATTACTAATTTTTATAATGTAATGTTATAATTAATTAAGTACTATAACATATTGTTATAATTAATTAAAATTCCAATCATTTAATTAAGTAATGTACTAATATAGTGAATAACTAATATTTATAATGTACTGTTATAATTAATTAATAATTAGGTAATCATTTAACTATCAATGTACTAATGTTTATCAATTTATTATATATAATAAATTAATTACTAATTTATTATATATATACTTAGAACTTGATAATTGAAGTAAATAACTAAATATTACTCAATCAAATATATTATTTTATTCAAAAACAATTCTTTTAATAACATTAAAACATTTTTAATTGGATCCCAATTCCAATTATAATTTATACTCTAAATTAATTAAAACTATAATATTATAATATATTAAAGTTTTTTATATGTAAAATTTTTAATAAATTAATTTGATTAGGTTATTATAATATATTAAAGCTTTTATATGGTGAAGTTTATATATATATATCTGATTAGGTTATTGATATTGTTACACTATAATTTTTTATGTAACATTTCATCCCATTTGACCATTTTAAATTTTTTATATGTAAAGTTACAAAGACCTAATCATATATATATATATATATCAAATTAGGTTATTTACACTATAATTTTTTATATAACATTTCATCCCATTTGACCATTTAAAATTTTTTATATGTAAAGTTACAAACACCTAATCATATATATATATCAAATTAGGTTATTGATATTGTTACACTATAATTTTTTATATAACATTTCATCCCATTTGACCATTTTAAATTTTTTATATGTAAAGTTACAAAGACCTAATCATATATATATATCAAATTAGGTTATTGATATTGTTACACTATAATTTTTTATATAACATTTCATCCCATTTGACCATTTTAAATTTTTTATATGTAAAGTTACAAAGACCTAATCATATATATATATCAAATTAGGTTATTGATATTGTTACACTATAATTTTTTATATAACATTTCATCCCATTTGACCATTTTAAATTTTTTATATGTAAAGTTACAAAGACCCCAATTCTTTACTGATATTTCATTTAAATCCAAGTTCCAATACATGTCCTACTCGGGTACCCGTACTCATTTCCAAGACAGGTTCCATTCATGGTAACCGAGTAGGTACCCACTAGGGCACCCGTTTCATGTTCCCATCACAGGTTTCAGTTCCAGTTCGTTCCTGCACAATAAGAACCAGAACCGAACCGCATGTAACTGTTCCAAATATTGGAATCGGAACCTACCTACATAGTGGTCGGTTTTGATTGTATCCGCCGGTTTGGTTCTACTTGCTACCATGCTCACCCTAGTAAGATGGATTTTGTTTGGTTAAAATGACAATAATTGACATCCAAAGGTCATTTGGAATAAATAAGTGGAGGTGAGTGATATTTACCCAACCACAATTATTAGAAAGATTAGGTATATTGTAAATTGTATAACTAAGAAGGCCCATCAATCTTTAAATCAACCAAGTAAAAGTAGAAATGGCCCAACATCCAATTGTTTTGGCACGTTATTAACATCACAATATAATTTAGTCATCTCCAGTTTTTATAAAAATATTTATGGGTGTTTATAATTTCAAACTATGGGACATTAACAATTTGTTTGGTATATCCTATTCAAAAGAGCAAATGTTGCAATCTTTGGATACCGAAAAAATAAATTTATTATTCAAATGATGTAAGTAGTAAGTCAAATAATGATTTAACCAGAAAAGTGTTTAATAATACAAGGGTTGGTTCAAGATTTAACCATTTATCTTTTAATCTAAGGAAAAGGTTGAGATACTCGGACCCACAAATATCAAGAAATACATTTATTATTCAAATAATAAAAGTAGTTGTGACTACAAATTGATATTATTCAATAATGCGCGGATTAGGTAAGATATTAACACATTATTTTAAGAGTAATATTACACCCACAACCTCTTCTTACAAACTTTCTCTCATAATCCCAACGTGACAGCTTGCAATTGGTCAATTGTAATTTATCAGGTAAGACTTAGATAAGACTTATTACGAGTTGACCAATTACAAACTATCACGTAGGGATTATAAGAGGAACTTTGTGAGAAAAGGTTGTGTGTGTAGTATTTTACTATTTTTCATATTTTAAATGCAATGGGAATCCGGAAACATATTAAAAGCCAGCTCATGTATCAGTGAATGATGGGCCATGTTTTAACTATAAACCTTTGAAATTTGAAGGAAGTGGGCTTGCAAGTGTGGGTTTAAGGCCCTTTTCCGCTCACATATATATGTTTTTTTTTTTTTTTTGGTCATAATAATATGGTAGCTTATAAATATTTTTTGTAGCTTTTATTATTATATAATGCTGTTACAAAAATTTGTCACAAATAGTTGTGTTTGAATGATCAATAGTGGTCCACTCTATTTGAACACAACATTTCTTTCTTAATTGGACCTCTATATTTCTGATGTATAAACAAGTTTCCCGTATGAAAAAAGGCACCACCATATTTATAATGTATTAACAAATTTTCAATCTGATAAAGGGCAGATGAAGTTTTAGTAGTATTGAGTGCCTAATAACTATTATTAAAAAGGATCAAGATCCATGTGCTGGAGAGTATACATTTGGATCGGAATTTAACATATATATATATATATAGAGTAGCTATTGCTGCACTAAAACAAGATTTCAAATTTCTACTAGAGGGCACAACCGTAGATAAGATTTCAAAGATGCACTTGTCTGCAACATTCTATTTAAAGCACCTACACTCTCCTTTTTATATATTGTAGCTTCTCGAAGTAAACATACAAGTAGTTCATATACAAATTTCTACCGATCTACCAAGAATTCTCGATGTGAAAACATAGAGACAAGGGGCTGATCTTTGAATAGGAAAAGGAGCAGATTTGTAGGATCCCAAATTAATTGGCTTATTCGAAAAAAACCTTGTTCTTTGGAAGACCTATCTCATGTCTAATACTGTATGGTTCTACTCTACAAAATCTTCTAATCATTCTCTTGAAGCTCATTATTTTTATCATAAATGATTTGTTTGCCCAAAAATGACCCGGCCCAATAGGAAGCCTTTCCATAATTAACAAACTTACAATTTCCATATCAATAATATTCATAATTGTGGCTTTTGCTGGACCTTGATTTGTAAAATATAACCAATCCAGCAATGTACAATCTAAACTACCCTGCAAGGATGAATGGCTTTAAATCCATGACAAAAGAGAAGAACATGTGTGGCCTTACGTTCACATATAACAAAGCCTACTAAATCACACAAATCCTAAGCATCTGAAATCTCCTTAGTTGTATTTGCAGCCATTCTATCTTTATAAACACAATTATAATAGAAACTAAATCAAGTAACATTTAAAAACTCAGCCTACAACCAAAAGGAAATCGAACTCAGTTGCACATAACGGATAAACGATATTCAGATCATCAACAAGGGAGAACAAATGAAAATTCCCTCAGGCATTAAGGATTAGAATTAGCTATGACAAGTGACAAGTCATCTTCCGTTTTGTGCTGATCTTCAAAATCTATAGGCAACTGTCACAGCTTAAAATGATCCAGAGCAGGAGTTCCGTCAAGCCCTTTTGAATAGATGCACCTAACATAGTCTTTTGCAGTGGTTTCCCTATAAACAAGGGGATTCTCTTCTGACAACAACTCTTTAATTGGACCATATAATCTAGAGTCATTCCCTTCCTGGAAATGTCTTCAGAAGAAACGTGCCACTGAGAGTCTTGGACCAACATTTTTTGCCAGTACTCTGTGGTAGACACTTTTGAACCTGTCATTGGCTATTAGCTGCACGAAGACAGATATTAGAAATAATTAGTAGACCTTTACAACATTGTTTAAAAGAAAGAGTTGATATTCTTCCTGTTGGCAACCTCAGATTCTCTACTGGAAGTAGAAATCAAATTCTGTAATTTCGATATGCCTGTATTTCGCCATAGAAAATTGAACTAAAACATCACAACTAATAGAAATTTCTAAATGACAGATAAGTAATTCACATTAAATGTTAAATGATACATGCCTGTGACATATCTCCAATGTTAAAAATCAGAGCTCCAAGAACTGGGTTTGCATCAACCCCTTGTTTTTCATGTAGTACTTGAAGGCCACCCATTTGGTCTTGTAAAACCACGGTGAGAAAGGCACTATCAGTGTGCTTACTAAGGCCTAAAGTCAACTCAGGGTCTGGGCATGCTGGGTAGTAATGACCTATAAAATAAAGTTCTTCTGCACAACCCATTACTTTCAAGTGGTTGGAATTGAGACCTAGAGCTTCAGACATCAATTTGAATACAGTATGCCCGAATTTTTTTTAAGTAAACCTTNTTTTCAGAAATGAACACTTACACCTTTGAAATTGAACGATGTTTGTAAAAAGTTACTATCATAAGGGTAAAATATACTATACAATAAAGAAAAACAAGCTTTTTATTTCCCAAATCTCTTATTGAATTGTCAAAGTTTAATATTTTTAAATCATTTAATATATTTAATATTTTTGTCAGATGACAAATATCAGATATTAGCTTCTTTTTTTTTTTTGTTGTGAGAGAAACTCTGTTTTAGAACCTGGCTGCTTTAACTGGTCTAACCGAGACCCGGGGTGGGTCACCAATTTCAACTGTTCACAACCCAAATAAAAAAACCGTAGAGAGGAGGGCGGCAATCAACTAGTAGAATGGCGAGGCTATTGGCGGTTTTGGGGAGGAAGTGGTGGAAAGTTGAAAGGTGGTGACGAAGGTGATTTTCAGTTAGTGAAATGATCGAAAAAGGAAAAAGTCAGGAGGCCACAACAGCAGATTGTTGCCGACAATTGGCAAGGCGAATAGGAGAATGAGATGAGTTTTGGTTAAGAGACTGAAGGGAGTGTTTTGGGTTATGGGGAGTGTTGTCAACGACGGAAGCAGACCCTATTTGGCCTAGGTTGTCGACACTGACAATGGCTTTTTTTGCACAAAATGGTTCTATTTCGGTCAGATCTTAGGCAGATTTGCTAGGGACTAGCTCAAAGGATGAGTGGGATTTGCATCTGGTGTGTCGCCGTCGTCAACCAATCGACCACCAATTTGTATTTGAGGTGTGTTTACTGAATTTCAAAACTATAAAGATTAATGCGTAATTTTTCAAGGGCTTGTTTGCTAGATTTCAAAGCTCTAAACATGTTGACGTCATCAGTTTGACCCATCAGTCAAATCAGCTCAATCGATCAACCTAGGACCCAGCCACTTTGCTGGGTTTCACCCCAGTTCAGTTATTAAAACATTGGGAGAAAAGATAAAATAAAACTATATTATTTATTGCATCAAGAGTTTGTGTTCGATTAACTTTTTCACAAAATGGTTGTCAATTTAAAGGGTGTAAATATTTCATTTCGGAACTTATAGGTTTTCTTGGTTGGTTCACTAAACCTCAGTGGCGTCAGGCGCCTCCTAACTCCTAATAGCCTCTAAAAATGTACCAAAAGTTGCTCATATTGTTGCTGCTTGTCCAATCAATGCACGACACCTTACCAAACTTTGAAAACTAATCAGTCAATGCGTCAATCAATGTTTCATTTTGATTAGTTATTTGATTTATCTAATCTTAAAATAATTGATGATTTTTTTATTTTTTATTTAAATAGTTTATTTTAAATGAATTAATAGTATATTATATATGCATTATTGTTCAGTTAATTCGAAAAAATTTGGTGCGTTAAACGTTGGATGAAATAGACGGTGAGGATTGAAGGGGAAGTAAGAGTATGGGTGTCCACGAAGGAAACAAAAATAAAAAAAGAGATACTTGGGGTCCACTAAATGGCGTTGGTATATGATAATTGGGGTCTACTAATTCAGAAAGCGTAGCGGTTGTTGAAAATTGAACAGGTCGGGGCGGGTCGGGGCAGGGGCCCTGCAGATTCCCGAACAGGTCAGTAGTGACAAATCAATTTTAAATTTTGACTTTAACAAAAGNACGAGGCCACAATAGCAGATTGTTGCCGACAATTGGCAAGGCGAATAGGAGAGTGAGATGAGTTTTGGTTAAGAGACTGAAGGGAGTGTTTTGGGTTATGGGGAGTGTTGTCAACGACGGAAGTAGACCTTATTTGGCCTAGGTTGTTGACACTGACAATGGCTTTTTTTTGGGCAAAATGGTTATATTTCAGTCAGATCTTAGGCAGATTTGTTAGGGAATAGCTCAAAGGATGAGTGGGATTTGCATCTGTTGTGTCGCCCTCGTCAACCAATCGACCGTCAATTTGTATTTGAGGTGTGTTTGCTAAATTTTAAACCTATAAAGATTGATGCGTAATTTTTCAAGGGTGTGTTTGCTAAATTTCAAAGCTCTAGACATGCTGACATCATCAGTTTGACCCATCAGTCAAATCAGCTCAATCGATCAACCTAGGATCCAACCACTTTGTCGGGTTTCACCCCAGGTCAATTATTAAAACATTGGGAGAAAAGATGAAATAAAACTATATTATTTATTGCATCAAGAGTTTGTGTCCGATTAACTTTTTCACAAAATGGTTGTCAATTTAAAGGGTGTAAATATTTCATTTCGGAACTTATAGGTTTTCTTGGTTGGTTCACTAAACCTCAGTGGCGTCAGGCGCCTCCTAACTCCTAATAGCCTCTAAAAATGTACCAAAAGTTGCTCATATTGTTGCTGCTTGTCCAATCAATGCACGACACCTTACCAAACTTTGAAAACTAATCAGTCAATGCGTCAATCAATGTTTCATTTTGATTAGTTATTTGATTTATCTAATCTTAAAATAATTGATGATTTTTTTATTTTTTAATTAAATAGTTTATTTTAAATGAATTAATAGTATATTATATATGCATTATTGTTCAGTTAATTCGAAAAAATTTGGTGCGTTAAACGTTGGATGAAATAGACGGTGAGGATTGAAGGGGAAGTAAGAGTATGGGTGTCCACGAAGGAAACAAAAATAAAAAAAGAGATAATTGGGGTCCACTAAATGGCGTTGGTATATGATAATTGGGGTCTACTAATTCAGAAAGCGTAGCGGTTGTTGAAAATTGAACAGGTCGGGGCGGGTCGGGGCAGGGGCCCTGCAGATTCCCGAACAGGTCAGTAGTGACAAATCAATTTTAAATTTTGACTTTAACAAAAGGACCCAAAAAATTGATTTATATCGTATCTGGTTTAATTTGTTTATTATATAGCATATCATATGGTAACGTAATATCATGTCATATACACAAAACGTGAGGTGGGATTTATGGACCTCACATGTAACATCCCAACCCATTAACAAAATATTGTTCGCTTTGAGTCATAGCAAGCGTCTTGATAGTTTAGGAGCTCAAGTGACATGGAATGTCACAAAGATATTTAACGAATCGCACGATTTAACTAACTTGTGGATTGCGACGTCTTTGAAGCTCGCTCGATATTTAACTAATCTTCACTTTAAGTTAATCTTTACCTAACCTTCACAAACGATGTAAAATGTCACAATTTACCCCCTTAGGTTTCAACATCCTTGCTAGCATCCTGAGCTACTTTTGACCAACCACACGCTTCCAATTGGGCCTTGCACTAATACCATCAGTAACATCCTGATCTACTATTAAAATATTGTCCGTTTTGGGTTTTTGTGAGCCCGCACAAGTTTGTTTTTTAGGCTTCATGCAAACGTTTTTCACCAAAAATGTCTTGACAACTTAGAAGCCCACATGATATTTAACTAATCTTCACTCAACATTTCCAAGGGATGTGGAATGCCTCATCATGTCAATCCAATGGATATTGTTTGCATTGGGTATATATGTAGCATATGATAATGTAATTTCGCAACCTTCACCCAGAAAATGAAATGAGGTTATGAAACAAATAGATATTGTCTACTTTGGGTTTAAACTCACTTGAAGAATCTTACGTCAACTAAATAAATACTGTCTACTTTGGATATAGGTTCGCACAAATTTGCTTCCACGTTTCAAAAAGGGTCATTCACCAAGAACACATCAAAGTCTTAATGGAGATTTGAACCATCAATGGAGTATAGAGAGACCCAACCCAAGAGCCCGTAAGAATTTCACCCAAACAGGGCTACCTGCCTATTGAGTTTATTGAGCCCACTACAACACTTATTCCAAATAATTGAAATAGAAGACTGTGGATTTGGAATCATATGCTATTCAAGACAGTTTGATTTCATAAATATTAGGGGTGTTCAAAAGAACTAGTTAAAACCAGAATCGGCTGGTATCGGGGTTTGGTTCCGATTACTATCCGAAACCAACCGTCAACGGGTAGGTTCCAGTTCCAAATTTTTGAAACCGTTACTGTGTGGTTCTGACTCCAGTTCCTACAGTTAAGAACCGGAATCGGGAACCGAGACTAATATAAAATAAAATTAAAGAGTAGGGGGGTTAATAAAAACTTTTGTAAAAAAAATAATGTGAATACATTTATATTTATATTTCATAACATTTAAAGTATGTTGGTTTGACTTTTGAGAATCTACCTTTATAAAGTAATGGAGTTTGTAATTTTGAATTTATAATTTATAATTTTATTTTTGTTAACAAGTGCCAAGTGGGGGGGTATTTGTAAGTTTTTAAGAATTTTTTTGTCATTTTAAAAACATTTTGGGGGTCATTGTAATTTTATAGGGTACCCAGAACCGGAACCAGAACCGTTCTTACAGGTTCCGATTCTGGGTACCTAGGAAACGGAACCATCGATTCCGAATTTCAAAGAACTGTCTATTCTGATTCTGGTTCCTTCAAAAAATGCAGGATACTCGAACCAAATACCTCTAATAAATATGCACAATCATAATTGCCCACCATAAATGTTGTCCAAAAATACAGAAAATAGGCCATACTTTTCTTTGCTTATTAATATTTCACAACAAAAGGGCTCCAAAAATAATGTTACAGAAAACAACCCACGACTTCAAGTCTAAAATAATGAATGAACATTTAATTACCAATTACCTAAGGAATAGCCTATTATTGTAATTTGACTTTGTATGGTTAAGGTGGCAGGTTGGCAGCTTACCTCATTCATTATTATTATTATTATTATTATTATTTTTTTTTTTTATATATATACAGAGACATAGCTAAAATTCTGAGTTAGTAAGTTTAAAATATCAAAATTTATAAATTTATAATAAAATATATACTAAAATAATAAACAAAACAAATATATTTTTAAAAGTTATATATACTAAATTATCAATTTTATAATTATTCTTTACGCATTTTTCATATTCTAAAAACATGACTTCGATAACTTAAATAAATATTATCTATTTTGAGTTTAAACTCACATAAAGAATCTTACGTTAATTAAATAAATATTATTTATTTTAGATTTAAGTTCGCTCAAATTTGCTTCCACGTTTCAAAAAGGGTCATTCACCAAGCGCACATATCAAAGTCTTAATGGAGATTTGAACCATCAATGGAGCATAGAGCCCGGAAGAATTTTATCCAAACAAGGCTACCTGCCTATTGAGTTTATTGAGCCCACTACAAAACCTATTCCAAATAATTGAAATAGAAGACTATTCAAGACAGTTTGATTTCATAAATATGCACAATCATAATTGCCCACCATAAATCTTGTCCAAAAATACAGAAAAAAGGCCACGACTTCAAGTCTAAAATAATGAATGTTACAGAAACCAACCCATGACTTCAAGTCTGAAATAATGAATGAACATTTAACTGCCAATTACCTAAACAATAGCCTATTATTGTAATTTGTCTTTGTATGGTTAAGGTGCCATGGCAGCTTAGCTCATGCGCTCTTTTTTTCTGGTTGAGATGTCCTAAGTTAACTACCGAGTAAGCTTTCACTGGTCACCCTTATTAACAACCAAAGTTCGAACTTAAAATCTCTTGAGTAATATACCTAAGAATTCTAGTTGACCACATAAAAGAAACTGAGTTCAATTCCCATATATATGTAATATCTTCAACAAACCATTGAAAATCTTACCCACAAGACTGACTTGGGAATAATTTCATTATTATTATTATATTTTTATAATCTATAAATACCTTGCAATTGCTTTGTAAGCCTGAGTTCGAAACCGGAATTCCATCGAATCCTACAATAATTGAGAAATGGTTAAAAATTGCTTTGCGATGCATTGAAAATTACATTACAAAACCTGAAACTTAACAATCTCATCCATCAAACTAGACTCACTTTTTCAAACATTGAAACTTCACACGGTGGGAACCCATAAAAGATGGAGAGATTCATTAATTTCATGTGCAATTTTTAAAAGAAAAAATGGGTGCAATGTTAGGTACAAAAACAAAAGCATGGCCCATCAAAGCTAAACAATTATGAGATAAATGCTTCCTGTTTCTCCTCCTTAATGACCCCAACCCATGAGGCCATTGACCCCTTTTCTATGGTGACCAAACTCTTTTGTGACTTTGTGAGCTGTTTTTTAGCATTTTTTTTTTTTTTTTTGACAAAATTTTATACTTTGATTAATCTAATGTAATCTATTTTCGAGTTCCATACCAAGGTCATGGTCGACAATGTCATTAGCATCAATATTTGTCACTATCATAAATAAGAAAATTTGTATGTTTGTTATTGACGAATTTGTTCATAAATACTATAATGAAAGGAACATAAGAATTTGTCTCTATGTATTTAACCAAATAGAAGTTTTCGGTTCCTATAGGACCTATGACTAGAATACCTCTAGAGTGGAATAGGGCTAGACAGAGCAAAACGGGTTTTCCATGAGGCCATGACCCATTTTCCATGGTGTCCAAACTCTTTTGTGACTTTGTAAGCTGTTTTTTAGCATTTTTTTTTTTTTTTTTTTTTGGGACAAAATTTCATCATTTGATTAATCTAATGTAATCTATTTTCGAGTTCCGTACTAAGGTCATGGTCGACAACGTCATTAGCATCAATAAGAAAACTTGTATGTTTGTTATTGACGAATTTGTTCAGAAATACTATAATGAAAGGAACATAAGAGTTTGTCTCTGTGTATTTAACCAAATAGAAGTGTTCGGTTCCTATTGGACCTATGACTAGAATACCTCTAGAGGGAAATAGGGCTAGACAGAGCGAACAGGGTTTTTCATGAGATATGAAATGAAAACTATTAGACCCACACGAAGTTTGTGAACAATTGATTGTCTGATACTGAGCAAGGAATATCCGTCTTTCGGTTAAACAAGATGTATTGAACTCATCATTCATTCAATGTCATCATGTTTGATTGAGTTTATTTAGTGGTCAAAACAATTTATTAAAAGTTATAATCACTTTTAAAGTTTTTTTTTAGGTTGTTTGGTTGCATTTCAAATATACTTATAAGATTTTAAATAAGTTATTTAAATATGATCTCGATAAAATTAATATCGAATCTCCTAAATAAAGAATTATCTATCAAAAAGTTGCATCTACATTTGCCTTTAATAATTAGACCCCACATTGGAGAGATGGTTGTTGGTTTGGGTAACACGCAAATCAATTAATTACGGCATGAGTAGATGATTATTAATTATTTATAGGTGCTATGGTAAAGGCATTTTTCATGTTAAATATCATTAAAATTAATAATAAATGCAGGAAAAAATTAGGTAGGGCGAAAATGTTACAAGACAATCTCTAGTCCTTACCATATTTGGTTACTTTACACACAAATCAGTCTCACCTACATGCATAATTAATATTAAATATCATTTATAGCCATAATATGACCAAAAAGAAACGACAAATAAAAGCTAATTATTCAATTCCGTAAGGTATGATTTAATGACAAAAGAGTAAACGACTTTTTCCCATCTAAGGTTTGCCTCGATGACACTTTCTCATCTAAAAAATTTCAAAATACTACTTTGTCATCAAAAATTTATGTTCTACTAATATCCAAAATATACTTTATTTTCTCAACCGACGTTCAACGAGTTACTAGAAGTTAGGGTAAAAATTGTTTTGTAGAGTGAAGGTAGGTGGATCGAATGATAGTGACCGATTGAATATTTGCCACTGAAATCAACCAGAAATCAGCTAAGAACAAGAATCGTTAGCTCTGCAGTGGTCGACAATCAGCGAGAAATCAAGTGTCGAAGTGAGAGATGTTTTGTAGAGAAAAGACTGAAGGTTCAAATGGTGGTGACGGAGAGAATTTTTGCAACTGGAATCAGCTTTGTGTATTAACAGAATATAAATTTTGGGTGAGAAAGTAGTATTTTGAAACTTTTTGGGTGTAAAAGTGTCATTAAGGCAAACCCTCAGTAATAGAAATCTGAAGAGAGTTTATGTTATTTTATCATATTTTAACCCATACTTCATCTCCAAATTATAAATTCGAAAGTGGTCATATAAAACACTCTTAAATAATCCCTAAATCAATTAGCTTTTTTATTTTAAATTATAATTATATTTTAATCATAAGCAATTTACAATATTAAATACTAAATCAAGGCATGAATAGGCCAAATGGATGCAAATCTTTGCTCATTTTTTTAATTAATTATTGACTCTATGGGCCTCTTTTTAATGGTATTTATTGGTATACGACCATTCCTAGATCTTATCCTATTGTATTTTTAATTATTAATTATACCATGGAATCTTAGTAAACAAAACAAGAAATTTTTACCATAAAATTAATATTTGCATAGGCAAAATAAAATGGGTAATCACAAAATTCACAATAATACAATAGATAAAGCAAGTTTCAACTTATTTATATAATTAAAAATTATATTATATATTTTTTAACGAGTTATTATTTAACAGCCCATAATATATTAAATTGATATTTTTTTAAAAGGTTATTATGGATGGATTAATATACAAGATTTTGTTTTCGGGCTTTCTGAAAACGCGATTTTGACAATTTAGGAACTCACACTCTATTTAATCGAGGGAAGTGATTTTAAATCTCCATCAAATTGATCACTATTCTTACTGTTAAATATACTTCTATTTTATTTTATATATAAAATTCTCTTTAAACCCCAATTTGATATAAAAAATAGCTTTACTTAATTAGGGTTTTTATTTGCACTCCTTTTCCCTTTAATTTGAAACTTAATTAGTTTTTATTCTACCATTTTTTCCTAATTTTAAACTTAATAAGGTTTTTTTGTTTACATCACTTTTTCCTCAATTTATTAATTATGTTTTTTTTTTCTTTATTTATAACCCTTTTTCCCAATTCCAAATCTGAAACTTACTTTTTTTTTTTTNCTTTCAATTCATAGATGTGGATCTCAGACCTATGAATGGGGATATTCCCGAAACTCACAAAGAAAAAAGGAAGTGAGTTAGACAAAAAGAAAGGAAGTGACTTAGACAAATCTTTTTTGTCGATAACCTCGAACCAATCAATCGAATATTGATTAATACCTAATCGATCGAATACTACTTGAAAACGGCTCTTCTGCTCAGAAACGAAATGTTCCAAATGCTCTTGGAAATTCTTGCTCCCATTGGACCATTTGTATCTATATGCATTAGGATCCCGATTCATGAATCTCTTGGTTCGAGAAATAAAAATAAGAGGATCAAACCTTTTCTTCGAACTCTTTTTCAAATTTGATAAATGTTGGTTGATCGTATATTTCATTATAGTTCTATGATTCAGAGTCTCATTTCCTATTTGATCCCTTTGAATTCCATATTCGAAGTTGCGATCGGATTGATTTATTAAAAAGAATCGATTCAATACATTTCTTATGTACCCACAAGTGCTATATTGGATTTGAATCCGATTTCGGATCAATCTATATTGATTGACTGCCTCCATTATATTGCTGCTAGCAAATACCACTATTTTTGGTTTTGGATCTTCCAAATCATTCCTGTAGGAGATCCGGACCCATTTTTTTCAGATCCTTCGATAAAAAGATTCATTCTCTTCATAAAAAATAGGAGGTAGAACCAATAAAGATTTCTTTTTTGATTCATCCCTGGAGTTGAACACCTCATTCAAGAATTGTTTTTGATCCAATCCGTAGGAATCAATAGAAAAGGCAAATCCCTTATGATACACCAGATCCGGCTCAGTTATTGATAGAGTGAATAGATCTGCCATTTCTTGAAATCTCTCTTCTGATTCAAAATTGTGGTGTAACGTGTATTCCCCCTGTTCCGGTCATGGAATAGATGAAATAAATCAAAAAATTGATTTTTGTTTAAGAATGAAATCTTATTGGACCTGTCCATATCCAGTTCATCCTTCGGAACCATATCACATCTCGGATCTGATGAAATAGGATGAATTGAGACGGTTTTTTGTAAATACGTACCAGGGGTGCCATATTCTAGAAGCCCAGACGATGTGATTGAATAAATCCTCCTCTATATGTTGCAGGTCGAGGACTCCTTCTCCTTCCCCTTCTTCAAACTCCGATTCGTATTTTTCATAGAGAAATCTCTGATCAACGATAGAATAAGATCCATTTTGCATCATATCTAAGGGATTCCTTGGTTCGGGCCAAAGAAGTAATATCACTCGATCATTATCAAACCGACTGCAATCTTTTTCTATCCGTGAGAATCCCACCAGAGCGCCTTATAATTCTAATAGGCCATGAACTAGATCACAATCATTCTCAAAGAGTCCAAAAGAAGTGATCCCTTTTTTTTCATCGGGTCCAGGTGGAGACCAAAGATCTTGAGCGATCGATCCGGCAAAACAACTCAAAAGATAAAGAAGTATCGTTAATTTCTTCATGCTCGTTCCAAGTTCGAAGTACCATTTGTACAAATAAGAATCCTCTTCGTTGCATGATTTCTTCTTCATATAGATAGATATAGGATCTATGGGGCAATTACTTAGAAGTACATTTTGTGCAATAGCCCTTCCTATCTGATAGAAAATGATTCCATGATCCTAAACCGATCTTACTTAGGATCGCAAATCCCAAGTGTGTCTATGAAGAGCGAATCGAATTGTATTAGTGTCTATAATTGATTTCTTTATTGTAATACTAATCGATAGGGCCTCATTGGTAAGTGCTACAAGATCTCGTGCATTGGAACCCATGGTTAGGGACCAAAATCCATTAGTATGGAACATTTTCTTTTCCAAGTGAAATCCCCTAGTATATGAAAGAGTGAAAAAGTGCTTTCGTTGTTGTGGAATAAGAAGCCTTCGTATCTTAATGCATGTATTTAATTATTTACTTGGTTAATGCATGTATTAACCAAGCAATAATACAAGCAAAGTGATGATGTGTGAATTTAACATGCACGTTTCAAAGGCACATATCTTAATTTAGAAGTAGGTGTCACATTAATATTTCAACCATCAAGTCAAGTCTGTGAAACTAATTCATGAAGAGCTATGCATGTTAAATTTACACATGTATTATTACTTCCTAACCAAGTAAATAATTCATGAAGACGTGTAAGAGACGAAACTAAAAGTTAATTGGAGAAAAATTAATTTGCAGAGTTTCTGGTTGAATTCTTCATTAATTCTTTTCTTGTCTCCATAGTGAAGTTTTTAAATTGAAGAACGGCGATGGACGTCAATTCATTAGCTAATAATAAGTCTTATCAGGCAGCCCTGAACGATTGATGGGATGAACTGAAGAACATGTACAACGAAGGAAATATAGGGGCTTTGTCGTCTCCTCTATCGGCAGCCAGGGACACTGCATTTCAGTTGGCAGTGTTCCGCAAAAGTGACGAAACCACTTCACTGCTTACTTAAGATTGCCAAAAAAGATACTATGACAAAGTATGAGTATCTGGGAAAGAATGACTACGGAAACACAACTCTTCATGAGGCTGTTGCCAATAAGAATATTAAGGCGGTAAACCTGTTGGTCAATCACAATAAACAGCTCTATGAGGAAGATGCAAATCCAAATCATACTAAGTTCCTTGAGGATTTGAATGAAGAGGGTGAAACCCCACTTTTTAAAGCTGCTGCATATGGGAGAACAAAAGTGGTAAAGTTTTTAGC
Organism: Pistacia vera; assembly: GCF_008641045.1. Lineage (NCBI taxonomy): Eukaryota > Viridiplantae > Streptophyta > Magnoliopsida > Sapindales > Anacardiaceae > Pistacia > Pistacia vera. The sequence continues at coordinate 514,886 of NW_022196148.1, read as the reverse complement.
TCAAGAATCATTGGGACAACTGAGCAAAACTAAAAAAGACGTCGGAAGAGAGAAAGACAAAGAATGTACAAAGCTTAAAGACATTCACTATCGAAACATATGCTTGACCAAGATAGAGCCCCAACCTGATGCCTCCAATCTGTCTAGTGCTATCCAAGGTGAAATAATATTAGAGACCAAACCTGATGCCTCCAATCTGCCTGGTGCTTTCCAAGGAAAAATACTATTAGTGCCCAAACTCGATGCCTCCAATCTGCCTGATTCCACCCAAGAAGAAACATTCAAGGGAGAACCTGACGCCTCCATTCTGCACGTTGCCATCAAAGGAAAGCCATTTTGGTATCTATCTCTGCCATCTAGCTTCTTTACTTTTGCTTTGAATTGAAATATTGAACAGCTATTTGATATGCTAAGTTCTTTTCAAATTTTTGCTCAGAAACAGCTCTACATTTACTGAACCTGGATGAATCCTTAGTTGAATTGAAGGACAAAAAAGGCTACACCGGTCTTCACCTGCTAGCCACTATACCATCTACTTTCAAAAGTGGACATGGATGGGCCACATGGATCAACAGAGTCTTATATTTCTGTAAGTATAGTTTCTATCTTTCTATAATTCTATTGAAACTAAAAACTATTACTGCATGGAGTTAACGAATGTCATCTCCATCTTAATAAATATTTCATCAATTGATCCATACATAATTCTAATTTGAAAATATTTTATGATAAAAGGCATGTATTAGTCAAGAATATTATTTTGAGTCATGATTGTATATATTGTTTAATTTCTAAATTAAGATATGTGCCCTTGAAACATGCATGTTAAAAGAACCTTTTTTTTAATAGAACATACATCTTATTAATTCCTACACCTTTAAGGCCTTCCTATCGGTGATGATGAAAATGGTAATAGTTGTTTGACTACATGCCTCTCGATCGGAGATGATGCAGATGATGAAAAAACTATTAGGTGTTTAACTACTAGCATTCCAATAGTTTATGATGTAGATGATAAAAAAGCTCCTAGTTCAAATAATATTTACAAAGGTAATAGATACAAATTTTCTTTTGTAATCATAAGAATTTACTTTTGTTCGATATTAAGGGATATTCTATATGAATTTCCTCTACATCACCATTGTTTGTTAAGCACTTTTTTTCTCCTAAACATGAATAGGGTGGCTAATATTACTGGGAAAAATCTGTGCACCACTAAGAAAAATCCGCGAAGAAAAGAGACAGCATAAACTTGCTTCCAAACTTACCGAGCGCCTAATAGAAGTAGATACTTCGTGGGAAGAAAAGATTAAAGAAGCTCTTCCAACATCTTCTACATCTATTGATTCTGATGAACAAGAATATATATATATGAGAGAGAGAGAGAGAGAGAGAGAGAGCACCTTTTTTGTTTTTCTTCTTCCCCCGTCCTTAATCCTTCCAAGTAATTTGCTCATTTTGAAAATAATCGTCTTCTTTCAATCATCGAGACTTGATTTATACAACTTTTTAGGAAAACTATATTACGTTAAGGTCCATGAGTTTTGAAAAATTAACATTTATACTCCTTGTTAAAGACTCATATAAACTTTCACCAAACCCCCGAGTTGCCAGCCCTTTTACAGCTGTCATGTCCTTGACTCCGCTCAAAGTCATTTTTCTCCGTCAATGAGACAAAGAGTAATGCAATGTGCACTTCTGGATCTAATATTGTTGATGTTGACATGCAGTCAAACATTAACATTTGGGACCAATTATATTAATTAGCTGGCTGGTTTTCCCTATTTGGAAAAACTTGACACGTCATCTCTGACTAAGCTTTCCCACTTCAATTTCATTTCCTGTCACCCTAAAACTTAACACGTGATCTCTGACTAAGCTTTCCCACTTCAATTTCATTTCCTATCATCCTAAAACGCTCATCTATTTCTTCTTCACAGCCAGATTTGTACATAAATACCAATAAATCACTCACAAATAATACTAGCATAACCAAATTAACTCCATCTTTGAGTATGTACAGCTAGCAATCATGCCTTTGTTTGGATTATTCTCTTTTTCACCATTTTACTTAGTGCGGGGCAGCTAGGGGACATTTCAATTTTATTTTTTTTTATAATCTCAAATCAAAGCAATTTTAATGGGTTTTACATGGTAATTTGAAAATTAAAGATAAGGGTTGGTTTGGTTTTAGGGTTAGATGTAAAAGCATATTGGGTTTTGGACTATTTCCATGGTTGCTAGACCATGTGCTAGCTGAGCTTCATAAACTGGGCGATTGTTGCACTTTGTCGTTTCAAATTTGGTGTAGAGTAGTATTTGGGTATTGCAATTTTGGCAACCTTAATTTTCTAACCATTTGTTGCAACTTTAATTTTCTAACCATTTGTTGCAACTTCCTCAAATTGGAAAATTTCAGGTTGCTTTGCAGATGATAGCAGAGAGTGGGCCAACACAACAGTCATGCAATTGCTATCTTCTATCCTGCTTTCGTAAGACGAGAACTATGCCACCACAAATTACACCCACTGCCCACAACCATTTTAGGTTTTATGCATAGAATAGGAAGTTAGAATAATCTCAACAAACAAGATTATCTATGTATATATATTTATCTAATCAAATCTTTTTCTTTTTTTTTTAATGTCTAGGATATTTAGCTCACCTTACGCGTAGCTTAATTAATCTCTCGAGACTTTGAAATTATAAGTCGGGTGAAAGTTCTAGTGACTATTCTTATTAGCAATCAATAGGAGACTTGAACTCATGACCTCTTAAATAATACACCCAAGAATCTTTATCAAATTACTCTACTCGATCAACTAGAGGTAATTTATCTAATAAAATCTATCATAGATAGTTATTATTTTTTTATTTTGTAAATTATTACCATACCTTAGACATGAAAGAGGAAATATCATATGATTTATATTAGACAAACATATATTAATTTTAAATGGCTAATCTTTCCCTGTCTTGTACACATACTCAGCGTGGTAATAATGTGTTTATAATTAATTAAAGTAGGGGATCGGGTGCAGTTTGGTAGTTTTTCAGAATTAGATGAGCTAAAGGAAGGCAAGATACAGTAAATATAGATAGTTATATTATATAACAGGTTCCTACACAGTTTCTACAAGCTCGTCCGAACTTTAGAGACAAGAAAATAAACATCTGGCTCCGTTTGGTTCATTATTCTGATGGGTTTTAGAATAATATTTTGAAAAAAGTTAAATTGGACGGGTATTACGATGTAGGATTTAGAAACTAACAAAAACATCAACTATGTTTGTTTATTTACTAAACACCCCTATAATAAAATATTAAGAGTTAACAAAAACACCTCTAACCCACCCATTAAATACGGACAACCGGCCACCACCGCCGGAGGGTGGCCGGAGTGTTTTTGTAATTTCTAAAAAATATATTTAGGAGTGTTTAGTTAAATTAACAAATTTAAGAGGTTTAAAAGAAATTAAAAAATATAAAATAATATTATGAGAATAATGATATTTTACTGTTTAACTTTTTTAGGAAGTATTCTCAAAACCGAACCAAACGGAGCCCAATCAATCTCTCTTCTCCTCCTTCGTGCTTTATCAACTATTTATAATATATGAAATAAAATTAAAAATAAAAAGAAGAGACAGTTATGGTGGACCTTTTTTTTCTTTCTCTGTTCCTTTCAGCTTGTCATCTTTGGCGTGATTCCTTTCTTCTCTTCTTCTTCTTTTTGCCGTTCCTTTACTCTCAATATTAAGGTAAAATAAAAAAAATTAAAACATATATCTATGTATGAAATAAAATATCTAGATATAATTGATGCATTTTTTTTAATTAAAAAGAAAAAGCCCTTGGGTCCCAGATCTAAGAATTCTAAGACACAACATGTATATGATAAATTTTATGAAATATTTCATAAATATTATAATTTTTTTTTTTTATTGCAAATATCATTATGCTCCAATCTAACCACAATTCAGTATCCCTTACAATTTCCACACAAAATAATAATAATAATAATAATTTAAATAATTAAAACAAAAACTTTAATCTAAGAACATATATATATATATATATATATATATAGTTGACACGACCCGCCTCGACCCTTCCTACCCCATAAGTTCCAGGTGCACCTATAAGACTCAGACGGCCGAGGCGTGCCATGTGAGAATTTGGGAGCGTGGACAGTCCGTCCATTATGTATGGACGGCAGTCCACACTTAAGTTCATTTTTTAAAACAAAAAAATTGGATTACTATTTCGTGCCTTTTTGTCAAGTTCATTCATGGACTTAAAGAATATAAAAGAATTAGGAGATTAATCATAATATATTAAAAAATTAATCATAATATAGAAAGACTGTACTAACTCTCCAGTAACAAAAACAAATGTACCGTTAATTTTAGCCTTACAGTTATTTTTTTTTTTGTTACAGAAAAAAATCAAAAGTTATAACTAGGGTTGATCATGGATGACTGACCTGTAGTTGCATGACGTGTTGAATCAACCATGTCGTATTCAGCTAAGAAGAACCACCTTGTTTGACAGCTTTCTTGGCCGATTCTCCAAGCTCTTTGGCTTTTCTTCTCCTCTCCTCCTTCATCTCCTTCATCCATCACCATCTCTACCGCCTTCTTAATCTTCCTTTTCTCCACCCAAGCTTCAACCTTTTGTTTCTCCGCCCAAGTCACCGACATCTCAACCCCAGCTCTCACACCAATCTTCAAAACCTCCACCAACAATTTCTCATTGTAAAATTGCTCCGCAAACATCGGCCAAGTTATCATTGGCTTCCCCGAACTCACTCCTTCTAGTGTTGAGTTCCACCCACAATGCGTCAAGAACCCACCAGTCGACGAATGTGACAGTATCAAAATCTGTGGCGCCCAGCCTCTAATAATCAGACCTCGCCCTTTAACCTTCTCTTCAAACATGTATTCTTCAAACCATTTCTCGAGTTCTGTTAAATGATCTCCTTCTCGGATCACCCAGATGAAAGAATGATTCGAGGCTTCTAACCCCAACCCAATCTCCATAAGTTGTTGAGTTTTCAAGTGTAAAAGGCTACCAAAGCAAACGTAAACTACAGAGCTTGGTGGTTTGGAATCAAGCCACTGCGATGACTCGTGATCATTGGAGGCCTTGATATTATAATCTCTTGCCAATGTGTTGCTAGTTAAAAAAAGTGGGCCTATGCACCAAATTTTCTTCACTTTTTTGTACTCTTCAACGTATCTCCGCTCCAGCTCTTCAAAAGAATTCACCAAAATCCCTTGTGCCGAATCCTCAGCTTCTTTGAACGTGGCCAACCAGGATCGAAAACCATCTGAAAGGTTTGATCTTGTCATAGGCAACTGGTGTTCAGTAAACTCAATCGTATCAGGAACCAAAAATGGCTCGGAAGAAGAGGTGATGCTCTCAACAACTTTGTGGCGTTCAATGTTGTGAGAGCACAAGAGACAAAAACAAGAAACTGCGTGGATGATAAGCCTCGAAATAATTTTCTAACCATTTGTTACAACTTCCTCAAATTGGAAAATTTCAGGTTGCTTTGCAGATGATAGCAGAGAGTGACCAACACGACAGTCATGCTTATAGTATGTCTTGTACGCATACTCAGCGTGGTAATAATGTGTTCATAATTAATTAAAGTAGGGGATCGGGTGCAGTTTGGTAGTTTTTCAGAATTAGATGGGCTAAAGAAAGGCAAGGTATAGTAAATATAGATAGATACATTATATAACACGTTCATACACAGTTTCTACAAACTCATCCAAACTTTACAGACAAGGAGATAAACATCAGGTAAATCAATCTCTCTTCTCCTCCTTCGTGCTTTATCAACTATTTTATAATATATGAAATAAAATTAAAAATAAAAAGAAGAAAAAGTTATGTTGGACCTTTTTTTTTTTTAAAGCTAATAATTGCTTTAAGTGACGACATATATTAAGAATATTTAAATCAAAGCGATTATTGACTTTGATTTTTAAAAGATTATGCTCGATATTCAACAACAAATATCCCTAAAAATTAACATGATCATTTATTAAGGGTGCGTTTGGTTTAGTATTTTGGATAGGATTTTAAGGGTAGTATTGGGTTATTGGATATGGGAGTATTACGAGGTAAATTTTAAAAATTTATAAAAAAGCCCTTAGGTTTACTAATTTAACTAAAGACCCTAACATGTAAAATGACAAAAACACCCCCACCACTGCAGTGTCAGATTCCGGCCACCACCGCCGGAATCTGACCGGAAAATTTCGTTACGGCACAGACTTGTCGGATCTGTGCCGTAACACATCGTTATGGCCTTTNTATATATATATAATTAGAACTTATTATTAATTATTTATAAATTGAATAAACCTAGCAGCATTCCTGATAGAGAGTGACTCCAAAGTCCAAACTACCAAAAGCCAGTATTGTATCTTCTATTAAATCATATCATAAATATAACTCAGGTAGTATAATTCAATAAATAAAAAAAAATTATAATCTTAGTATAAGATATAATAAATAAAAGACGCTCAATATAAAAAAGAATAATATTCCTTTCTCTAATTCTCAACTACAAATTAAGGAATAAAAAAGTCCACAACAGTACAACACTTAAAAAGAAAAAAATAAAAATAAACCCAATACATTACAATGCCCTGTATGTTCCTCTTCCCTGCGGTTGTATTTGTATACACCAATCATACTCCACCAAATCTACACCCAACTCAACCACAAGCCCAATAAGGGAACGGTGTACTTGCCTAACTCTATGTCATCACTTAATCAATCATCTTTCCCAAGCCATTTTCAACCCTTTTTCTGTCAACAACTTCAACAGATCATCTTTTTACGTCACAACATCTGACCATTGTCTTAATTGATCTGTTGTAATCAAATGGTTTTAAGAGCTGATGAGCTAGCAATAAAAATAACCGCATTTAACTTTTATCTTATACCCTTATATAGTAATAAATGGATGACCATGAATTTGTGTTCCAATTTAAGTTAAAGAATCTCATTCATAACTTAATTTTGTTAAAGTTTTAACTTATTAGTACTTACAGTGATAAGTAATAATATAACATACACTACATTGGTTGTTATTGTGCTTTAAAATTAAACATTGATGTTAATTTCTATATACATATAATCAAGTACATTAATAAATGTTAATTTAATTTAAGTATTCTTTTATATTCATATGTATTATTGTATTATATTTTGAATTAGTGAATGACGACGGATGATGATAATGGCCCTTATCAGGTAGCAGCGTTGGAGGAGGATTGGGAATTCCTGAAAAAAAATCCTGATGCTTTGTCATCTTTTCTATTTGCCGCCACATAATAACACATATGTGGTTAGAGAAAAAGCTAAAATTTCTTTTTATAAAAAACTTAAATAAAAAAAGTAAAGTATTTGTTTTTAAGTCACATCTCATTAATTTCCAACACAATATCGAGTTGGTTGCCACACCTTTCATTAAAAAGGAAAAACCCATCTAAGTACATTTCATCATTTTTCATTTCATGCTCTTGATTCTATTACTTGTATTAAGATAAGGATCACCTAGCTATAGACAATAAATGTGTACGTTAATTTCAATTGTAATTAATGATGCCTCCTATATTAGCTTTTTCTGTATCCATGGATCTCTACTTAATTGAATAAAAAAGATCCTTTCCCCATTTGATTATAAATAGTAAAGAAAAAGTTCCGTTCCAATATTCTCAAACTGCAAAAAAAAAAAAAAAAAAATATCTCCAAAATCAACCTATTATAATTTCTATTGCGTGCTGAAGTTTTTCACCACCTTCGCTTGTTTCCCATGGCAACCAAAGAACCAGAGATAATTACAGACAAGAACCAGATGAGGAACTGGTAAAGAGCCATGAGATCACAAGGCAAAACCATAGGCTTAGTACCCACTATGGGTTATCTCCATGAAGGTCATTTATCTCTGGTGTCTCTTACACGTGATTTACCTGGTTAGGAAGTATTTTCTGTCCTTGTTGTACCTCACTCTCGTCTTCAATGGGATCTGCTCAGTAGTGGTGACCCTTTCACAAAGCCTGTTCCAACACAGAGCGAGAGGGACGGAGGGAGATGCAAAAACAATGTCTCAGGTTGTCAATATAAACCCTCTCAATTCCTCGTATTCAACACGACCCACTATCAAAACGAATACCAAAACCAAAACTGGACTTCTCTGCTCCGAACACTCAAGCCTTTCAGGGAAATTTGACTTCTAGGTGATGATGTGTGAATTTGGAGAATTTTACGTATAGAATATGACCTATAACCATTTTAGGTTTTACGTATAGAATAAGAAGTTAGAATAATCTCAATAAACAAGATTCTCTATGTATATATATTTATCTATATATATTAATTAGAGCTTATCATTAATTATTTATAAATTAAACAAACCTAGCAGCATTCCTGATAGAGAGTGACTTCAAAGTCCAAACTACCAAAAGCATCTTCTATTAAATCACATCATAAATATAACCCAGATGATATAATTCGATAAATAAAAAAAATTATAATCTTAATATAAAATATAATAAATAAAGGATGCTCAATATAAAAAAGAATAATATTCCTTTCTCTAATTCTCAACTACAAATTAAGGAATAAAAAGTCCACAACAGTGCAACACTTAAAAAGAAAAAAAGAAAAAAAAACCCACGACTGAAGTGGACATGAAATGGAGAGTTTGTCAACTCTGGAAAGGCAGAGCGATTTCAATAATCTAAAACCAGAAAAAAGATTTGTAATGAAGGACTCAACTATTAATGTGGACCATTCTGGCTAAGTATTGTTTAATCACCGTCAAAATAGTGAAACAGCTCTGATGAAGACAAAAAAGGCACAACAATGGTGATACTTGAAATATTTAAACATTTCTCAAAATAAGTATTGTTGGTACTGTATGTCTTTAAGATATCAAATCTTCTACTGAGTTTCACGTGATTCGCTTTAATATAACGTATTAATATTTATATGTTATTAATCCCACTTTTATATGAAGTCGTTGAATTGTTTTAAATGGTAATATTTACTAAATTATTTTAAATAAAAAATATAATGTTATTAATCCTTCTCAAGCAATTACTAATATTAATAATTATTTTGCATGTATTATTATTTAATTTTTTTTTTTTTAATGATTAGGAGTGTTTGAACCCGTTAATGCCCTCAACTAATCATCCTTTGAGATTTTAAAACTATCGATTGAGTAAAAGTTGTAATGGTATCCTTATTAGTATATAAGGTGAAACTCAAATTCAGGATCTCTTTAATAATACATTTAAGAGTTTTTATCGAACTACTTCAATTTAATTATTTTTCTTTATTTCTAAGATCTTATCCATTACTATTTTTCTAGTTTTAATAATATTATTCCTTTCCATATTTACCTAAAAGTTGTTAATTGTAGCAACTCTTATCTTATCTATCGGCATATCTTATCATCAAGAAATTAAAATATAAAATAATAACTAACTTTTCAAAAGTGTAAAAAAACTCTCTCTTTTAAGCCAAAAAGGTGAGGTTTGGTATTTACCATATTCAAATTTCTTAATTAGTAGCACATGTTAATACCATATTGTTGATGTTGACATGCAGTTAAACATTAACATTTGGAACCGATTATATTAATTAGCTGCCGGTTTTCCCTATTTGGAAAAACTTAACGTGTGATCTCTGACTAAGCTTTCCCTCTTCAATTTCATTTCCTACATCGCCTTAAAACGCTCATCTATTTCTTCTTCACAGCCAGATTTGTACATAAATACCAATTAATCACTCACAGATAATACTAGCATAACCAATTTAATTCCACCTTTGAGTATGTACAGCTAGCAGTCGTGCCTTTATTTAGATTATTCTCTTTTTCACCATTTTATTTAGTGCGGGGCAGCTAGGGGATATTTCAATTTTTTTTTTTTTTTTTAATAATCTCAAATCAAAGAAATTTAATGGGTTTTACATAGTAATTTGAAAATTAAAGGGTTGGTTTGGTTTTAGGGGTAGATGTAAAAGCATATTGGGTTTTGGACTATTTCTATAGTTGCTAAACCGTGTGCCAGCTGAGTTTCATTGATTCATAAATTGGGCGATTGTTACACTTTGTCCTTTCCAATTAGGTGTAGATTAGTATTTAGGTGTTGCAATTTTGGCAACCTTAATTTTCTAACCATTTGTTACAACTTTCTCAAATTGGACCCATAACCATTTTAGGTTTACGTATAGAATATGAAGTTAAAATAATCTCAACAAACAAGATTCTCTATGTATATATTTATCTAATCATATATATATATATATATATATATATTAGAGTTTATTCTTAATTATTTATAAATTGAACAAACCTAGCAGCATTCTATAGAAAGTGACTCCAAAGTCCAAACTACCCAAAGTCAGGATNTTACACCATGCTACAAACACGAGGGATGACACTAGAGAAATTCACCCTGCAGGACCTGTATACGAACTGCAAGAAGAGCTAAAGTGGTACAAAGTAAGCCTATCTTTCTCCTACGTTAAGAATATGTATGGATTAAAAAATAACTTGTGTCCTCAAGGTATACATATGTAAATATCTTTTCTATTTTAAATTTTATTCATTATTCAAATCAGACAATTAACAATGAAATTTTAAAACAGCGAAAATATAAGATTTTAGAGAATATAACTGGCAACCCCTGTTGCATGTACTCTAGTTTATGCATTAATTACTGTGGCAGTGGTAGATTTAAGAACCAATATGCATTGCTATATGTTTATATCTGCAGCGTGTAGAGAAGGTGACGCCCCCCCACTACCTCATGTTGCCTGATTCAGAGTATAAAAAGACTTGCGAAGAACTCTTCAATATGAAGCACAATGAACTACTGACGCGCGCACGGCAATGGATAAAAGAGACTTCTCATTCTTGCTCTGCAATGTCTATTCTTGTTGCCACTGTTATCTTCGCAGCTGCCTACACAGTACCTGGAGGTTCCAATGATAACGGGTATCCAGTTTTCCTTAACAACAAATTCTTCATGTTTTTCACAGTCATGAACGTAGTTGCTTTAGCCTGCTTCTTGACCTCGGTGGTCATGTTCTTGGCCGTCCTCACATAACCTTTTAATTATGAAGAATTCCTTCACGTGCTCCCTAGAAAACTGACAATAGGCTTCTCCTTACTCTTCTTTGCCTTGACTACAACAATGCTTGCATTTGCAGCAACATTATTGCTGATTGTTCGTTTCCAAAAGCCACGTTGGACCACCACTATCATTTACATTGCTACATTTCTTCCGGTCAGCATATTTGCACTCACGCAATTCCCTATGTATGTTGCATTTAAGGTAACTTTGCTCAAATTTTACAAGTGGATTAAGAAGGCTCTTCCTCGTAAATGGTTTAAGAAGCAGATCGCAACCAGGTTTCAAGTTTGTTCCAAGCGGAGACCCCCAGTATGACGGATTTATATATGTTGCTCGAAATGCTAAAGAATATTAATTAAAGGGTTGAATAGTTCTATTCTCCGACTGATTAATATTAATTAATGGTGAGTGTTTTGCTGNAATTAATCTGTTATAATCAAATGGTTTTAAGAGCTGATGAGCTGGCAATAAAAATAACCGCATTTAATTTTTATCTTATACCCTTAGATAGTAATAAATGGATGGCCATGAATTTGTATTCCAATTTAAGTTAAAAGATCTCGTCCATAACTTAATTTTGTTAAAGTTTTAATTTATTAATACTTACAGTGATAAGTAATAATATAACATACACTACATTGGTTGTTATTGTGCTTTAAAATTAAACATTGATGTTAATTTCTATATATATATAATCAAGTAGATTAATAAATGTTAAGTTAATTTAAGTATTCTTTTATATTCATATGTATTATTGTATTAGATTTTGAATTTGAGAATGACGACAGATGATGATTATGGGCCTTATCAGGTAGCAGCGTTGGAGGAGGATTGGGATTTCCTGAAGAACTTCTTCCAAAAAAAATCCTGATGCTTTGTCATCTTTTCTATTTTTAAATATGTATATTTAAAAAATGTTAAAAGATTACTGATTCTTTATCATATATATAATATTTTCTGTGTTTTTCCGAAACTAGAGATTTCAAGTCAAAATCAAATTCTTAAAAATCTCAAGCTTGGGCTTAGGCCTTAGGGAAAAGTTTCAGATTTTTAATACTCAGTACCACTCTTACCCTGGCTTAGTGGCTTTTAACCCGAGTTTAATTGGTTAAAAAAATAAAGATTTTTTTTGAGATTTTTCTTACAAATTTGGGGCTGGACAAAAATTTATTAGGAGATTATTTAATAAAGATCTTTTTGAGTTTTTATAAGTTTTTTTTTTTAATTTTAATTTATAAAAAGTGTTATATAGGTTTTTACAGAGTTAGCTATCTTATGGAGGTTATAATAAATTCAAAACTTTATATAATATATCTGAGCCGGACGTCGGGCTTATCAAAGTCAAGCCGAGTCTTGGGGTATAACATATGCTTGTGCTCAACCCAGGTCGTTTCTTTCACATCTCTAAGGTTGATTTAGTTATTTTTTCAATTTCAAATATTAAAGATGTGAGTAGGGTTGGTAACACTCACCCCATTTAACTTTATTATATTATATTTAATTTTGTTAAAATTTTCCTTTTAACTTATTAAGACTTACAGTAATAAGTAATAGTATAATATACACTCTATTGGCCGTAATTGTACTTTAAAATTAAATTAATATTAATTTCCATATATTATCAAATACTTTTAAGTTAATTTAAGCATCTTTGATAAACATATGTATTATTGTATTAGAGACAAAATATTTGTAATTAATTAAATTTTGAACAATAAACTATGAACTTAGAAGACAACATTAATCTTCAAGTAGGTGGACAAAATTCATACGTTATCTCTTTACTATGTGTTATTCCCTTAACGCAGGTTGATGGTATTGTAATATGTTACTAATTAGCTCTCTTCGCAATAACTAATAGCACCCTATATGTCACGTGTAGCTATACAATTGACTGATTAAGTAGAATTAGTAGGAGAAAACTTTTGCAAATTTTTNGTTGGGGTTTGGTGTGTTGCCATTTTGCTTCTCTGTGAGGTTCCTCTTTTCTCTTCTCACTAGGGAACCTTGTTAATGGTTGGTGCTGGTGATGGCATTGTTTTTGGGTGGGCTGTGTGATTTGTTTTTGGTTTTTTCTTTTTTGTTGGTGGTTGGAAGGTGGGACATGCGGCTTTGTTGGTGAGTGCTCTGGGATTATGTTTTTTTTGTTGGTTGTGTCATGTGGTGGTTTGGTTCTCTTCATGGAAGAAGGAGGCAAGGCTTGGAGGCTACTGGACTTTTTGTTCTTGGAGTGTTTGCAGCAGATGGGTGCTTTGCAGGTGGCTGGTGTTAGCGGTCTGGTGTGTGACTTCTCTATTGGCTAGTCTGCTGATGGATCCCGATTTTCGTTCAGCTAGTGTGGCTGTGAGAGTATTTCTGAGATGCTGGGGGTTGGGTTCTCTGCTCTTGGGTTTTAATTTAAAAATAAAAAGTAAAACTGCATATTTTAAACCCCAATAAAAGTGAACAGATGGCAAGCGGCGGTGCATCTCCTTCAATCCTTGTGCCATGTATTTTGTTTCTTACTAACGTTTTTTTTTTAAACTGTCTCATCCTCTTTCTTTACTCTTTCTTTTGTTGGGGCCCTCATTTTCTCTCTCTTTCTCTACATCTGTGTATTTTGTTTCTTACCAATTTTTTTGAAACTGTCTCGTCCTCCTTCTCTTTCTTTACTCTTCTTTTATTTGAAACAGTGAAAATTTTGATAATTAAACAATTACAGCTTCATATCACAACTTAGAAGGAAAGGGAAATTTAGTGAAAAAATCATAGTTTAAAGGAAAATAAGAAAAAGGGTAGACGCCAAAAAAAAAAAGAAAGAAAGAAAGAAAAACAAAAAAAAAAAAATTGCAGTTTAGACAAAAATTACTATTTAGAAGAAAGAAAAAAAAAATTAAAGGGAAATAAGAAAGAGGGCAAGCGCCCAGCGAAATTTTGTAAAAAAAATTGAAAAAAAAAAAATTATTTAGAGATGGCTCACGAGCCTGCTCGAATTCGGCTTGCGAGCCGGCTCGAAATATACTAAATCGACTATCTAGTCGAGCCGAGCCACATAATTTCTGGCTTGGCTCAGCTCGGACTCGGTTCGTTTACTCATCTTCTCTCACGAGTCGAGTTCGTTAAGCCCTAAACTCTGCTCGGCTCGGCTCGATAACACCCCTACTTCGGCCAGACCTCTAACCGTCTCGTCCTACTCTCTCTTTGCCATCTTCCTCAACTTCTTATTCTCCTCCTCCATCACTCTCCTAGATTTTGTATTTGGCCCCGCCCTAACATCATATTGGTTCACCCAACAAAAATCCATCACCGTACTAAACCCTAACCAATAATTATGAAACACCGTCACCTGACTGTACAGACTCTCCAAATTCCCCATTATCGGCGCCTACGCACCGTATCCAATCCCAAACCTAATTTCTTAACAAAATTCATCTCATTCCTATAAATCTTATCAAACAAATCCGAATAAACCTTATAAAAACCTTTACCTGAATCTGAATACCCGTAAAAGGCGGTGTTTGAGAAATAAGAGAAGAGGTTGGGCACGACGGATTTGGGTCCAGAGTTCGACGACGAATTGAGGTCGGAGAAAAGAATCTGAGAGCGGTGAGAATTGTATCATGCGCGTTCTTTGGGGTCGGAGAGGACTTCGTAAGCGTGAACGAGTTCTTGGAACTGAGCGGTAGCTTGTCAGGGTGGCGTTGAAGGGCTAGCTTCTTGTAGGCCGATCGGATTTTGTCCGGATTGGCTAATATTTTTTTTTTTTTGAATTTGGGTTAAATATATTATTTTAATTAATTATTAAATGATGATGTGATGTCCCAAGTGATAAGTTGCTACATCACATGCCAATCACTTTACATGGGGTTAAAGTTAATGAATCTGAATCATATGCAAGTGTAGTATTTCCCTAATAATAATTAGACTGAACGGGTGTTTATTTCTTTGTTTGTTTGCTTTTAATTTTTTTAACATTTTTATAAATTTGTGATCATTAATTTATATTAATCTAATAACTTAAAAATAGTTAACTTAACTTCTCATCAAGTCATTGGAACAAAATGATTCAACAGTTAAAAATTTGTGTCACAAATTTATATTTAAATGATTACCTATATATGATTCATTGATCTATGTAATTAGAAATACTAATAAAAATGGTGTTTATTGAGGATCTGATTTGAGAAAGTTTGGTATTGAAACTTTTGTAGTAATTCAGGTCCAACTAAAAGTTTTGTGTATATACACATATATATATTTCAAAGAAGTCATTTTAACACCAATATTATTATTGAAACTCACTAAACCAAAATTTGATATCTGACAACTATATATGTTGGCCAATTAGATTAAAAATTTCTTAAATAAATAAATTCTATGTCACATTTAACATTCTCATATAAGTTTATATATATTATTGAACAAGGGCATTTAAATTATTTAATCAAGGTGTTTGTTAATATTTTTCAGAATTTGAATATAAGTTAATAATTTTCAATATTTGTATATAGGTTATGAAATTTAACTTATTCTATTCAGTGTATTTATCTTAAAAGAAGAGATAATATGAAAAACAAACAACAAAAACTCTAAAACCACTTAAGTTCATCCAGAACTAATAACTGTATGTGTGCAGTTAAGCGTGTAACAACTCTATCTTTATATTTCTCTATTAACTACTTTTTTGCTAATATGAATTTATTTTAGAAAAAATTTAATGATGAAATTTAAAAAAAAAAAAATGAATGATATCTGATATATCATTAAAACTTTAATTTGGTGATCAATTGATCCATATAATTCTAAATTGAAACTATTTTATTAAAAGGTTATCTTCATATATGTGTTAATAATATATATTTATTAAGATATAAGAATGTTATACTAATAGTAATGATTATATTTATATGTTTTAATTTCTTAGGATGTGCGCCCTTAATACATGCATTTTAAAATAACATTCTGTTAATAATATTTACATATTTCTTATTAATTCCTAAATTTACAGGCCTTCCTATCAATGATAGTCTACATAATGAAATGCCTTCAAATCATTATCTCTTCAAAGGTAATAGATGAAACTTTACTTTTGTTCTGATTTAATTTCTTAGCATATGTGCCTTCAAACATATATGTTAAAGAGAAACCTTTGTTAATGAAATATACTTTTTATTAATACACAAACCCTACAGGCTTTCATTTTGGTGATGATGTAGATGACAAAGAACTTTGTTGTTTTAGTCTATTTAAAGTTAACAGTTAAGAATTTACCTTATTTATTTTTAAATAAGAATTTGACTACTGTTCCCTTTTAATTTACTTTGCTACATTGTATGAATCATGTAAATGCCGTAAACATGAATAGGGTGGTGGATACTGGGAAAAATCTGTTCACCAGCGAGAAAAATCTGCCAAGCAAAGAGAAAGCATAAACTTGCTTTTAGACTTGCCAACGGCCTAATAGCAGAAGATGATTCGTGGATTCCAGTAGTCATGCCAACTGGTGATAATGAACAAGGAAATAGTAAAGATTTTAAGCCAAGCCCTTTTTTTATGGCAACTGAAAGAGGAATAACAAAGATTGTCAAAGAGATACTTAAAGTACATCCCCAATTAGTTGAGTATAAGAATCATCTAAAGAAGAACATATTGCATGTGGCCATTAAGCACCATCAAAAGAAGATATTCGATCGTGTGAAAAAGATGAAGATACCAATGACAAGGTTAGTCCGAGGGATAGACAAAAATGGCTACACCATTTTACACCATGCTGCAAACACGAGGGATGACACTAGAGAAATTCACCCTGCAGGACCTGTATACGAACTGCAAGAAGAGCTAAAGTGGTACAAAGTAAGCCTATCTTTCTCCTACTTTAAGAATATGTATGGATTAAAAAATAACTTGTGTCCTCTAGGTATACATAACTAAATATCTTTTCTATTTTAAATTTTATTCATTATTCAAATCAAACAATTAACAATGAAATTTTAAAATAGCGAAAATATAAAATTTTAGAGCATCTAACTGGCAACCTCCATTGTATGTACTCTAGTTTATGCATTAATTACCGTGGCAGTGGCAGATTTAAGAACCAATATGCATTTCTATATGTTTATAATTGCAGAGTGTAGAGAAGGTGACAAACCACCCCCCCCCCCCCCCCCCCCCACCCCAAAGAAAAAAAAAAACTACCTCATGTTGCCTGATTCAGAGTATAAAAAGACTTGCAAAGAACTCTTCAATATGAAGCACAATGAACTACTGATGCGTGCACGGTAATGGATAAAAGAGACTTCTCAGTCTTGCTCTGCAATGTCTGTTCTTGTTGCCATCGTTGTCTTCGCAGCTGCCTACACAGTACCTGGAGGTTCCTTCCAATGATAACGGGTATCCAGTTTTCCTCAACAACAAATTCTTCATGTTTTTCACAATCATAGATGTAGTTGCTTTAGCCTGCTCCTTGACCTCGGTGGTCATATTCTTGTCTGTCCTCACATCACCTTTTAATTATGAAGAATTCCTTCACGCGCTCCCTCGAAAACTGACAATAGGCTTCTCTTTACTCTTCTTTGCCTTGACTACAACAATGCTTGCATTCGCGGCAACATTATTGCTGATTGTTCGTTTCCAAAAGCCACGTTGGACCACCACTATCATTTACACTGCTGCATTTCTTCCAGTCAGCATATTTGCACTCACGTAATTCCTTATGTATGTTGCATTTAAGGTAACTTTGTTCAAAATTACAAGTGGATTAAGAAGGCTCTTCCTCGTAAATGGTTTAAGAAGCAGACTGCAACCAGGTTTCAAGTTTGTTCCAAGCGGAGAATTGTTAGACCAGTCGTCACGGTCACAAAATTAAACCTAAATACCGTAGTTAGCGGTAAGCAGGATCGAATCCACAGGGAGCAAAACTAACAACCTAATGTATTTTAAGTAGCGAAAATGAAATTGACAATTGATTAATGAAACTAAATAGACTAAATGCAAATAATGAAATAGTGAAATTAAAACTAATAAAGACTTTATAATAAAAATGTTGCCGTTACGGTTTTGGTTCGACACGAGACTGACTCACACAATTTTTCTCCACCCGCTATGATCCCCTAAACCTACAAGGCAAGGTAAATCAATGAAATGGCTTCCCGACACTCTAGGTATAATCTATCCTGTCTCACCCGATCACTCAAGTTCGATTGGTTAAAGACTATCATTGAATGTCGATAAACGTTACAAGGCAATACCACTAGTTGGTACGCGATTAACAAATACAATTTGTCAACACGTAATATCCAATCAACCAACTTCACAATAAACACAACAATAGTAGAAATTAAATTAAGTCCGAGCACAACTCAATTACAATCGATGCGAAGTAATGAAAAGCAATATTCATCATTTAATTATTTCAAACCAACGTTTATCACTCAGCAAGTTCTATGAAAACATTAAATCATAATGGACAACAATATTCATCACAAGTTATGCTCAAATCATATTAAAATATTGAAATCAAACATGAAACGAAAACAAATATAATCCAAAGCATAATAAGACCAAATGTCCTATAATCGGGCTCATCCAACTAGTCGAGAGCTGATGAGGAGAGTCGTGGAGTCAATCTCGATCTCTCGATCTCGCCTATGTCGTAACAGACAACCGGGAACTTAGCCGCTCATGGTGGTGATGACGGAGGCCGAAACGGTGGAAACGAAGCTGACCATGGCAGAGAGGAGGTAACCGACAGCAATATGATGCGAAGAAGGGGCGAAAATGACCAACGGACAGCCTAGAATATGAACAGCCACACTCGCCGGAAAACGTTAATTTTCCGGCGGGTCTTTCAGAAAACGGTGGCGGAAATGGGATCCAAAGGTACCGATGGAAAGTTGTGGTGATGGGGAGTTCAAATCAGGTCCTAGAGAGGTGAGAAGTCGCCGGAAATGAGCAGGATCTGGGCTAGAAGATGAAGAGGCGCGGCGGCAAAATCGAGGATTCTGGCGGTTTCACAGCGACTGAAGCTAAGGAAGTGTAGATCCGGTCGTGGGGAAGGGAGATCGACTCTTGGGGAGCAGAAACGTCACCGAAAAACGGCCAAATTTGGCCGAGAAGACGAAACATCGCGGTGGGAAGATGAAGCTCACAGTGGCGTGCGTGATTCACGGTGGTGATGAAGGGATGATGGTGACCAGAGAAAGGGGAAGCCGAAACGTCGCCGGAAAAGGAGATGAAGGGTCGCCGGAGCTTGATCGGAGAAGGTGAAGAGTCGCCGAAAAATGATGTATGAACAGCCCCCTGGTTCACGCGAAATTTCGTTTGTTTTATAGAACAATTTGTAAAATATCACTTAGGTCCTACACAATTGAAAAGTGACAAAATCAGCCTCTTAAAACATGACATTTTACCCCCTAAACAGCATAAATGAGACAAAATCACCCTTAATCCATAAACCACAACCTAATATCAACTCATATACTTTCCAAAATCATTCCAAACACGTTAAATTCATAAGAAAAATATTAGGAAGCGATTTTCGTGAATAAATTCATAAATTCTTTAATTGTCTCAATATACTTCAATTTAATCACACATGGGGTATTTTTATCACCAAAATAGAGTCACTTTCATGACTCTAACAAGAACCCCAGTATGACGGATTTATATATGTTGCTCGAAATGCTAAAGAATATTAATTAAAGGGTTGAATAGTTCTATTCTCCGACTGATTAATATTAATTAATGGTGAGTGTTTTGTTGATTGTAAAGTGCAGTGGTATACTTGCGAGAAGAACTTTTGTGTGTGAACGGTGTGCTCAAGGCATGCATTTTACCGAGTCAACTTTCTTTGAGTCGATTGTTAAGTTAGCATTTGACGGGTCAGCAAGCTGTTAGTAGTTGGCTAATTGTCAAAATATCAAACTCAGCTGAAGCTTCTAAAACTGCATTTATAATGTATATATCATGAGTAAGCTTGTCATATTAGTTTTTCTATGAAAAAAAATTTCAAGTTACAGCTTAGTTATTTTCTCAATTCAACTTGTTTAATAATGAGTCGTATTAGGGCTTATAACCCACTAAGTGATAAAAAATTAATCATATATGGAACATTAAAAAATGTAGGTTTTTTTTTTTTTTTTTTTTTTTTTTTAAATATATAAATAAGATTTACTGAAATAATCAAGTTTTTGTTTGTTTATAGTGTTAATCGTATGTTCTATGAGTAAGTTTTTATTCTTCCATTTAACAGAGTTTTGACTGCATTAGATATTTGGGTGAATGTGAGACCACTTAGAAAAGAGGAAGAGAAAAGGGAGTAAAATATTGTGTCTAATTTTAACATCACAATTTACCCCTCGATTAAACAATGTGAAACTGATTTAACAGCACTCCACACTAGAGTTCAATTAGTTTTAGAGTCGCTGAGCATGAACTACATTTATCATAATATATTAACCTTTTTAAGTGTATTGGTTAGATTATCAATTAAAATATACAATTATAAACTGTCTTAGAAATCAAACTCAATTATAGATGAAAAAATAAAGAAAACATTACAATCATATGAGGCTAATTAGTGGCTCTCTTTTTACACATAAATTAGCTAGTAATTTATTCCACTAAAATATTAATTAATTAATGGGTAAAAATCACTTACCTCCCAAACTTTATTAGAAATCATCAGTTAGATGTCAGCTATCATTATTTTAATCAAGCTTCCCTCAAAATTATATAAGACTTCATCACTCACTACCCTAAAATGGTGATAGTTGACACCTAAGTGATGATTTTTAATTAAGAGAAATGCTAGATATGGAAAGACTCCTACAAGGAGTCTTTGTACAAAGTGATGTGGCAGCTGCTGTTGGTCAAAGGACGAAAATGCAAAAAAATCAAGTAGCAGGAGGAAAATGTAATTCTGCAAGACGATGTCGTTTTTTATTTCAATAAAGTTAGTTGTACAATGCACTTTACTTTACTCTTCATCTTTTGTATAAAAGAGTAAAGATTTCTCTTCACTGTAGCTTTTATGAATTCAATCTATCAGTAAAGAAAATCAAACAAATTTCTCTCTGTTTTTCTATTTTGTTTGCAAACCCTAAGCTAGATTTACATGGTATCAGAGCGCTGACTAACGTCAATGGCCTCAGATCCTACTATCTCTCAGTTGCTTAACAACACCAGGAAGATGATGTCCGAAATGCAGAATCGGACTACCTCAGTTCTTGCCTCGAGCTTGCAAGTAATCAATCCCAAGCTAACGAGGAACAATTATCGATTTTTGAGCTCTCAGATTCTCTTTGCTGTTGGCTCACATGAGCTGGACAATCACCTATTAGGTAGAGTGCCTTGCCCTTTACCTATTCTGATTAATGATTCTGAAGTTGAACTAAGTAATAATACTATTGGAGAAAGCTTAAATCCAGCTTATATTTTGTGGAAAAAGACTGATAGATGCTTAATGAGTTGGTTACTAGCTTCAATTAGTGAAAGCATGTTCTGTGTTGTGTCTAAGTGTAGATTTTCCAATGAAATTTGGTTAGCCTTAGAAAATGAGTTTGTTACAGACTCAAAAGCTAGAGCCTTACTTTTGAAAAATTTGCTTCAAACAACTCATAAAGGAGGATTGAGTATTAGTGACTATGTGAAGAAAATGAAAGAAACTGCAAAAAGTTTAGCTGCAAGTGGATTGATTATCTCTGATGGAGACTTATTACAGTATGTGTTAGATGGTTTAGGGCCTGAATATGATCCAACAGTAATGACACTCACCTCTAGACTAGAATCAAAAGTTGATACTGTAACTCTTCAAGAGGCACAGTTTCTGTTGCAGAAATATGAAATACGACTTGAGAAGTTTAATTCCACAGACCTATATAACACTTCAGCAAATATAGCCTCCATAACTAATCATGGATGTTATAATGTTTCTAGTACAAGTTCATCAGTAAATCCTCCTGTCAAAACTACAGATAACCTGAGTAGTACCATACCCTCTCTAATGTCTCTTGGGAACCCAAACACTTCACAAAACTATGTCACCTTACCCTCCTATGTAAACTCACCTGTTCAGCCCCTTGTTTCACCTGTTCAGACTTCATTCTCTGCCTATAACACCACAACTCAACCTTATTCTCCTGGTCCAGTTACTAATTCTCATTTACCTTACAACACTATGCACTTTAACCCTAGATCCTCTGGTTTTAACACATATGGAAGAGGCAAAGGTAGAGGCATAGGCAGAGGGAGAATTATTTGCCAAGTGTGCAATAAAGCTGGACACTTAGCCATACAATATTATCATCGATATAACTCAACTTATAATGGTACCTTTCAAGCTGGCAATGGAAGCTTTCCCAGCCACACATTTACTGATCTAGTACCACAACACCATTTCAACACTTATCCTACTGAACCAGTACAATATCCTCCTATTAGTACCTCCTAGCAACATCCTGATTGTACCTTTCAAACACAGCAATTGCATTATAATCCATAGCAGTCACAGTACAATCAATCATAGCAACAACATTATACCCCACAGCAGTCACAGTACATTAGCACTCATAAGAATAATTTTAGTACTCTAGCAACTTTTGGAGTTCCTAGTCACCAGATGGGAGCCAATAGTCAAGCAAATCTGGTTCATACTAGTAGTAACTCAATGGTGTATCCTGGAAGTAATGCTTTTTCAGACCATAGTTGCACAGCACTATACAACAATTTACAGGCCTCTGTCACCACTCCAGTTGATCCAGCATAGTATATGGACTCCGAGGCAACTGATCATGTCACTTCCAACCTATCTCAACTGACCATTAGCAAGAACTATAAAGGTGAGGATAAACTTTAGGTTGGCAATGGTCACATTTCTCATACTGGTCACTCTTTTATTCCTAGTAGTCTTCATTCCAAGTGTCTTTATCTTAAAAACATACTTTGTGTTCCTAAAATCACAAAAATCTACTGAGTATTTCTAGGTTTACTAGGGATAATAATGTTGTTGTTGAGTTTGATGCTAACTCTTGTGTTGTTAAGGACAAGTCAACCAAGGCCATGTTATTACAAGGGGGTCTTAAAGAAGGACTTTATCAACTGGAAATTCCACCAAACACCACTGATCTGTCAAAACCATTGTCTCTTCTCATCAATCTGGTTTGAATACAACTAATACAGATTATCTGTCCCAAAACTTGGCAGCCACTGCACATTTTATGAGCCTTTCAATAAAAAACTCCTCTCAGCCTTTCAATAAATTTGTGACCACTCCTCAATTGTCCAACCAACATCTAGAGTTAGTTGAAAATGTCAATAAAAATTCTGATGTAGTTTCGAATGTTAGCTATAATAAAGATTCTGCTTTTACAACACAATGTAGTGTTTTTTGTTCTAGAAATGAGTCAAAATGTATTCCTATTGAATCTCATGCTTGTTCTACTGTTAATACTAATGAAATACATGATGATGAATTCTCATTTGAGTCTACTACATCAATGGTTGACAACAGTGTTAATTGCCCTGTTAATGCTTGTTCTATTCTTAATACTAATGAAATACATGATGATGAATTCTTATTTAAGTCTGCTGCCTCAATGGTTGAAAACAATGTTAATTGCCCTGTTAATGAACAATTGTCTACTGTTGTTTTTTCAACTGCTGGTTCCACACCAAATTGCTTGACTATTGACAAACACTCATATCAACACATGATTTGGCATAAAAGATTGGGTCATCCCAACTCTACTTTGTTTCTCTTACTGAAAACCAGAATCTGCCTACCAAAGTGTCTAATTTCTGTGATGCTTGTCAGCTAGGAAAGTTACATCAAAACAGTTTTCCCTTGTCCCAATCTCATGCCATAGAACCTTTAGCTCTTGTACATAGTGATGTGTGGGGTCCTGCCTCAGTCACTTCAGTAGAAGGATTTAAGTATTATGTGTAATTTGTAGACGATTTTAGTCGCTTCACCTGGCTGTTTCCCTTTAGGACTAAAGCTGAAGTTAAATCCACCTTTATCAAGTTTCATCACCTTGCTGAGAGGCAGTTTGGAACTAAACTAAAGTGCCTTCAATCAGATCAAGGAGGTGAGTACAAAGCCTTACTTCCTTATCTGATTGAAAATGGTATTCAAACTAGGTACTCTTGTGCCTATGTTCACCAACAAAATGGCCGTAGTGAGAGGAAACATAGGCACATTATTGAAATAGGACTTACCTTATTAGCTCATGCATCTATGCCTTTAAAATACTAGTGGCTGGCCTTTGAAACATCAGCTTTTCTCATCAACCGACTACCCGCTACTGTCTTAAATAATAACACTCCCTATTACCTGCTATTTAATAAATATCTTGTGTATGATAGTCTTAAAGTTTTTGGCTATGCTTGTTTCCCTTTTCTTCGAAATTTTCATAGTCACAAGTTTGACTTTCATTCCTCAAAATGTGTATTTGTCGGGTATAGTTTACTTCACAAAGGTTATAAATGTCTAAGGGCTGATGGGAAGATCTTTATTACTCCTAGTGTTAAATTTAATGAAAATGAATTTCCTTATTCTCAAGAGTTTGATAAGCTTCCTATTCAACCTAATTCTGATCCTTTAGCCAATTCCACTAATACTTGTTCCAATAATACACATCCACTGCCATATATAATTTTCTAGCATAGTCCATCTTCAATAGCTTCTGATCCCAAGTGGTAACTGACTTTCAGACTGTTCCTAACAATCCAGCAGTTGGTACTTACTCTTCAGTAGCAGGTACATCCTTTTCACACTTATCTGATTCATCCTTACCTAGTATCTCTAAAATTACTGATAGTTCTAGTCATAGTCCTTCTTTAATTCCACATGAGGTCATTGCAGAAAAATCCGGTTTTCCATTACATACCACTCGATGAGAATCTATCCCATCTAACTCAAATAGTCATAATCCAGTGTTTCAACTACCTGTTATTTCTTCCTCCTACAATTTGCCAACATGTCATATTGAAGTTGACCTAGATACTCCAATACCAGCCCGTGATCCTGCATCTAGTTGTAAGATTTCTAATTCAAGTCCACTTCTAAAAGCACACTCTGATAGTCCTGATATAGCTTTACAGACTGCTCAATCTCAGTCTATTCTATCTTGTTCTTCTCCATCTCTATTACCTACTAGTCCATCATTATGTACTTTACCTAATTGTCAACTTGAGGTTGACCTTATTGCTTCACAGTTCACTAATGATCAACTTCCTATCCCAATTAATTCTCACCCTATGATTACAAGAGCCAAAGCTGCTGTTGGTCATGTTGATTCAACATGTGAGCCTTTGGATCATGCTATTTATCTTATAGCCAGTCAGCCCATTATAGAATCAGAACCTGTGATAGTTGCTGAAGCATTAAAAATTGCAATTTGGAAAGAGGCTATGCAAGCAGAATTTGATACTCTAATTAGGAACAACACCTGGACCCTTGTTTCTCCTACTACATGCATGAATATTGTGGGTAATAAATGGGTTTTCAGAACAAAATTGAATGTTGATGGTACTCTGCAGAAGTACAAAGCCAGACTAGTGGCTAAGGGGTTTCAACAAACTCCTGGTTTGGACTATTTTGAGACATTTAGTCCAGTTATAAAACCATCCACCATCAAAATAGTTCTCACTCTAGCAGTAACCAATGCAAGGGATGTTCAACAAATTGATGTCAACAATGCGTTTCTTAATGATACTCTAAGTGAGCTAGTGTTTATGCAGCAACCAAGTGGATTCGAATCAGCTGCTCATTTTTCATATGTGTGCAAATTAAACAAGGCTTTATATGACCTTAAACAGGCCCCTAGGGCATGGTTTGATAAACTCAAAGCTGCTCTCCAAGCCAAAGGCTTTCAAAACTTAGTTTCAGATTCAAGTTTATTTGTTCTTAAAAAATCATCAGGACTAATCTATGTTCTTGTTTATGTAGATGATATTTTAATCACTGGTTCTGATGCAGCCTACATAACTCAGTTGTTGGAAGATTTAAATGAGCAATTTGCCTTGAAAACTCTAGGATCACTCAAATATTTTTTAGGCCTGGAAGCATTTAGGACAACAGCTGGTATACATCTCAGGCAGTCCAAATATGCCTCAGATTTGCTTGTTAAAACCAGAATGATGGATGCACACCCATGCTCTACACCAATGGCTTTCAGTACTAGACTGAGTACTGATGATAGTGATCTGTTTGAGAGCCTTACATTATATCGTAGCACAATAGGAGCCTTGCAGTACCTAACACTAACTAGAGTAGATATTAGCTTCACAGTTAATCGTCTTAGTTAGTTTTTACAAGCCCCAACTGAGTTACAATGGCAAGCATGCAAGCGAGTTCTACGATATGTTAAAGGGACACTGCACTATAGGCTTCAGTTTAAACCAGCAAGTTCCGTAAATATTGAGTGTTATGCTGATGCAGATTGGGGTAGTAATGTTGAAGATATAAGATCTACTAGTGGATATTGTGTCTATCTTGGACCTAATCTAATCCAGTGGAGTTCAAGGAAACAAAAAGTTGTTGCGTTATCATCCACTGAAGTTGAATACAGAGCTTTAGCACAAACTGCTATAGAGGTTGCATGGCTTCAAAGTATGTTCACTGAACTCAGCCTTCACTTGCCCTCAAAACCTGTATTTTGGTGTGACAATACAAGTGTCGGAGCCTTAGCTTTAAATCTAGTCTTTCATGCAAGAACAAAACATATAGAAATAGATGCTCACTACATTAGGGAGCAAGTTCTTGCCAAGAATCTGATAGTTCAATATGTACCATCGAAATTGCAGATTGCAGATACATACAAAGGCATTGTCTACTGTTCAATTTTTTGAGCTAAGGCAGAAATTAAATGTGATTGCAGTTCCCTGTAATACATACTGATTCTTACTTGATTTTGTAATGCAAAATAAGATCAGAATGCACCTGAAAAATGGTTGAAATATGCAGTTGAAAAATGGTTGAAATATGCAGTCTGTACTAATCCTTAACTGATATTTACTGATTTCTATGCTACTGATTTTGTAGTGCAGAATAAGATCAAAATGCACTTGAAAAATGCAATTTGTAGTATTGTGACAGATGTGTGTATTATAGTTTTTTGACTAATGAAGTGCTGAAGAAGTTGTGTCAGATTGTAGTAGTGACAGATGTTGTGTGTATTGTAGATTTTAACTGATGAAGGGTTGAAGAAGTTGTGGCAGATTGTAGAGTTGTGGCAGATTGTAGTAGTGATAGATGTGTGTATTGTAGTTTTTTTACTGATGAAGTGTTGAAGAAGTTGTGGCAGATTGCAGTAGTAACATATATGTGTATTGTAGTTTTTTGACTAATGACAGTTGTGGCCGATTACAGTATTGATTTGTGATTTTGAGACAGTTTATAGAATTTTGCTCACGAATTTATGATGCAGAGTTGTTAAATTGGAGGTTTGTGATTGAACTTCAGTTGGTTGAGATAAGAAATGCAGTTTGTAACTGTATGATTGAGATAAGAAATGTTAAGTTGAGAAGTTGAGATGTTGTTCTGAGTTGGTTGTTATGTTCTGGTTGTTGTTTTTGATGCTACTAAGAAGCTGATTATCTAAAGTTTGGTTAAGTTAGAAGTTGAGAGTTGTTCTGAGTTGGTTGTTATGTTTTGGTTGTTGTTTTGATGCTACTAAGAAGCTGATTATCTAAAGTTTGGTTAAGTTGGAAGTTGAGATGTTGTTTTGATTTGGTTGTTATGTTTTGGTTGTTGTTTTTGATGCACAAAGAAGCTGATTATCTGAAGTTTGGTTGGTTGAAACTGCAAATGTAGAATTGAAAATTTCTGATGCAGAGTTATTAGCTGAAGTTGAAACTGAAATTGCAGAGTTTTTTTGAGTTGTTGTTATGTTCTGATTGTTGTTTTTTATGCTACTAAAAAGCTAATTACCCAAATTTGGTTAGCTGAAAATTGAACTGATATGCAGAACTGAAATTAAGTTGTTTGTCTGAGTATGAGTAAGTGTTTTTTTTTTTTAGGATGATTAGTTGAAGAAGTTGGCGTATGTTGCCTGAAGGGGTTATATGAGAACAGAGGTATTAGAAAGAGACTAGTTTCAGAGGGGATGTTGGTCAAAGAGCCAATGATTTGAAAAGAAATGCTGGTGAAAGAAAGACCACTGGCAGCAGAAGAAGAATGTCCAGTTTGAAAGGGGATGTTGGTCAAGGACGAAAATGCAAAAATTCAAGTAGCAAGAGGAAATGTAATTCTGCAAGGTGGTGTCGTTTTTTTATTTCAATAAAGTCAGTTGTACAATGCACTTTACTTTACTCTTCGTTTTTGTATAAAAGAGTAAAGATTTCTCTTCACTGTGCTTTTACGAATTCGGTCTATCAGTAAAGAAAATCAAACACATTTCTCTCTGTTTTTCTGTTTGTTCGCAAACCCTAAGCTAGATTTACAGCTGCCACCCCACTAGTTTGTGAAAAGAAAGATAATGATGTGAAACTATTTGTATAACAGCTGCCACTCACTTTGTACAAAAACTCTTTATAAGAGTCTTTGTACCTTTAACGTTTCCCTTTAATTAATGGTAATGACTAGTGAGTGATGAATTCTTTAATAGTTTTGGGGAGAGTTTGATTAAAGGGAGGTAAGTAATTTTACATTATTGTAATAATATTCTAATAAACTAGGGAGGTAAGTAATTTTTACATTAATTGTAATATCATAATTCATATCACAAAAGTAGTTTCACATTATCAGGAAAGTAATCCCATATATCTTAATTAATCATAAAAAGCTCTATTCTATGATCAATGTTTCTTATAATTAGCAACATGATATTTTTATCCAAAAGAAAAATCAGATTCTCAACTTTCTTCGATCCTTTCTCACTCTCATTTTATTTAGACAAATGATTTGTTATCAATAAGTAAAATTATCAGATCGGTTTTAAACAGTGCTATTTATTATGGCTTTATTTATGAAGCATATGGTTCATTAGTTTCATCAAAACTTACTCTACTTTGTATAGTTTCTATATAAAAAGTTTGTAAGCTAAAGTTAAGCTATTAAGCTATAAAATTCCTTTTTACAGAAGTCATCAACTTCTTTAAACATACAGATGAAATCTAAACATCTAACCATATCTCACTAATAAGATTACATATACATGAAAACAAGCATTATGATCATATGGGACTGATAAAAATCTCTATATCCATAATTTTTGTCAGTTATGGGGCCCTCTATAGACTTCAGAATTAGTTATCAAAATTCATATAAAAGTTGTTCATCTATGATAGAATTGTTATTCTACTTAATAATACTACACTTACAAAAATCTATCTAAATTCATCCAACAAAATGAAGTGATACTACTCTTACATTCATATCATTCACTATCATTTAACATCCTTATCAAACTATTTAACTAATTGTAGCTAGCTTTTTTAAAACTTTGGCAACAACATACTTTATTAATATATGTTTGGCAAACACACACAATATAAAACGTTATCAGGGCACGAAATGCTAGTTTATCTTTTGTCTTCTAGTCTCTTATTTGGCAACATTTTGCTAAGCACAAACAGAGCTTAATTCGGTTCGCTTACTCTTTACAGTTGCATAATTAATAAGCAATCCTCCCTTCCATTTGTTATCCACATTTCATAGAAGCCAAAGAAAAGGTCCTGTTCCTCGTCACCTTTATTATCTGGAATTTTAACATGAACTTTTCGTCAGGCTTAGGATATCAATGTCTTATTATCTGTAGTCTGCTCCAGTGGCTTAATCTTTTTCCATATGGATTTTCCCTTTGCCCCAATCTTAGCCATCAGAAAAAGTGGGAGGCCATTCCACCCAAAGCCGTCAGCTTTCAAAGTAATGTTGAACTCTATTTCATATGACTTCCCCCTTTTACTTTTGTTTTACCGGTTACCTGAAGCCAACACACCCCTTCAGCTCTGCGGTGACCTGTACAGTGAAATATATGAAGGATTTTTCAGATTTATAGATATTATACACTACTGTAAGAAGAAAACTCTAAATAATCATTCTTGATTAATAAATCACTATCCTGATCCAAATATATATATATATTGGACTTCAATAATTAAGAGAAAGGGGACTTTCTTACTTTTCATCCGCTGGTAGTTTCCAGTAGTTGTCGTTATTGCCCATGTAATATCAAAGGCTCCTTTGTAATTTATTACCCGTACATTTCAAAATTATTTCTCACTTTCATCATATATATTTCTCAACATGAAACCTAAACTCGACAATTAGGTCATAAATTTAATAAAATATTCCATAATTTAATAATAATCTGCATACTCGTCTAAATATCATCATTCTAAATCAAATCAAGATTCACTAACCCTTAACAATTACCTCCACCAAAAAAAAAAAAAAAAAGATAAAAGGAAAAAGAACAAATTCTAAGTTAAAACTGTATCAAATAAATTAAATTAAATACTTTCATCTAAGCTATTTAAAAAAAAAAAATTATGGTCAACAGATATAGAACTTTATAATAATGAAAAATAAATAAAATAAAAGATCCAGAGTAGGGTCGGCACCTGGGATGATGATTCACCTTCTTGCTGTTAAGAAATAAAAGAAAAAATTTGAGAATGAATTAATTTGTTTTTAAGTAAATATTAATATAAGATAATTCAATGGTTGAACAATATCTGGGTAAAGGATCCGATCCTATTAGCTTGCTGTTTGGAATTAAAAAAAAAAACCATCATTTGTTGATTTTAATTTGTTAGTTCACTAAATGTCAGAGAGAGCTTTTTTTTTTTTTTTTCTAATTGTGAAAAATCTTAAAAATAGAATTTTTTGGTAAGTGACTAACCCTGACACTAACAGCATTCATTTTTAGTTAGTGAATAGCATTAAAAAAAACAAAAAAAGGATTACTCTCACTTTACTGTGTGGCAAATTTACAATAAAATTAAAAAAAAAAAGATGATTTATGGTGAAACAATACCGAGTAGGCGTTGACACCTGGGATGGTCCACCTTCTTGCATTAGAAATTAAAAAAAAAAAAAATCAAGAATAATTCATTGTTTTTAAGTAAATAATTATAAATAATTTAATGGTTGAACAATATCTGGGTAAAGGATCTGTCTATTAGCTTGATGTTAGGAATTAAGAAAAAAAAACCTCATTTGTTGATAACCGTTTTGAGCAAATCTTCTGTGATTACACCCACCTACAGTAGCTAGGCATAAAGACCACCAACTCGGTATATCAAACCAACATCGAGCCCCTGCCAACTCAGTATATTGTCATTGTCTGGGATTGGCACCTACCTGTAGCGGCTAGGCATAAATCCCATAACACAGTATATCGAGCCCACATCAAGGCCATGCCAGCTCCGTTATCCTTGATTTTCAACATCCTCAACCAAAAATTAACTCAAACAACCAACATTCCACTCATCAACGTAAATTACCCCAATTAATATAGTTTCCTAAAAATAAACTTTTCTCTCCTTCCAATTTAAAAATTAATCATCAAAGACTACCATTGCCTGCCAGAAACTATCGTCAACGGCTGCCTACATTGCTCGATGTGACCAGAACTATGCACGATTGGTAAAAACTACAGCCAAAGATCTAATCGTTTCTAGTTGTAGATCTGGCCGTTTTCGACCAATCCCACGTAGATTTGGTAGGTCGACTATATCAGTTAGATCTAATCGGTCGTGCATCATTTTGTCGGTTTCCTTTTGGGTGATTGGGTGCTTTAGTTAATTTTTAAATTTTTTGTAAGGGTGTTTAACTAAATTAACAAATGTAGGGGATAAAAAAATAATCTAAATATTTTCAAAAACTACACCAAACAACTATTCTGTCTTAAAAACCTTTTTAAAAAAATGTACTAAACAACTATTCAGATCAAACTCTGATATAATTTTTAGATGTTTTACTACACATTTTCAGAATCTAATCCTATTCGATTTAATCTAACTCAACTCAAAACAGTTTTCATATAACACTTTTCAAATAATCTACCAAACAAGCCCAATATCTTCTAAAAACGAATTTTTCTAAAAACTCATATAGCTAATATACTTCAAAAATAATTTTGATGCAATCCTCTACTCTCAATATAAGGTAAAATAAAAATAAAATAAAAATCTAAAACTCAACATGTGAGACACAATTGGTGCAGTAATATATATTTTTTTTTTTAATAAAAAGAAAGAGCCATTGGATCCCAGATCCATTCTAAACTCAACATGTATATCATAAATTTTATAAAATATTTCATAAATATTATAGTAGTTTTTTTTTTTTTAATCCTAATATCATTAGCTCCAATTAGACCAAGATTCAGTATCCTTCAATTCCACATAATATAATAATCCTAGTTAATAAAAAAAACTTTCATCTAAGAATTTAATAATATATAATATATATATATATATAATATAATTTATATCATAAGCGAATAAGAAGGCACCTTTTGTTCTCTTTCTTGAACCTTGTTATCCATTTTGAAAATAATCATCTTCTTTCAATCATAGGGACTTGATTTATACAACTTTTCAGGAAAACCATATGACATTAAGGTCCATAAGTTTTGAAAAATTAACATTTACGCTCCTTGTTAAAAACTCATATTCCCTTTCACCAAACCCCAGAGTTGTCAGCCCTTTTACAGCTGTCATGTCCTTGTCTCTGCTCAAACTCCTTTTTCTACCTCAATGAGACAAATTCATGTTAGAAATAGATTTTATTTTTAAAATAGATTTTATTTTTAAAATAGATTTTATTTTTGTATTTTTTTGTTGTTAAATGTGAAATAAATTTTGTATTTAAGTAATTAACTCTTAAATTCATTTATTTTGTTAAAACAGGAAAGAAAAACATAGGCTTCGTTTGGTTCGCTTTTGGGAATACTAATAATAGTATTCCCAAAAAAGTTAAATAGTGAGATGTCATTATTCCCAAAATATTATTCTATATTTTTCAATTTCTTTTAAATTTCCTAAATTTATTAATTTAACTAAACACCCTCAAATATTTTTTTTTAAAATTGCAAAAATATTCCGGCCACCCTCCGGCGATGGTGGCCGGCTATCCGTATTTAATGGGTGGTTGTAGGTGTTTTTGTTAACTTTTAATATTTTATTATAGGGGTGTTTAGTAAATAAACAAACATATAAGATTATTTTGTTAATTTCCTAATCCTACATCGTAATATCCGCCCAATTTAACTTTTTTTCAAAAGATTATTTTAATGAACCAAACAGAACCATAATAACTTGAAATGCTTTTAAATAGTTACATAATAAAGTATTATAAAAATATTATTAATTGTTTTTATATGTTAATGGTTTTATGTAAATATGAAAGTAAATCAAGGATTAAATTGTCTTCTTGATTAATTTACATTAATTAGCAAAGTTGACTTGTAAAATGCCAACGGTCAACGAGGAGAACATTGTTTTATTTTGGACATACTTTTAGGGCTGAATTAAGTTCTCACCACTAAAACTATGGCAAACGAACTTTTTCCCCCTTAATTTCAGAAACACCCAACATTACCCCCATCTTGGAGGGTAAGTCGTTGAAGAAACATAAAAATTAAAGTTGGAAACAAACATGGATGACGACTGACCGACCACCAGATCTTGGCCTGGACAACCACCAGATCTTTTACTTTTAAAATAATAAAAAAAAAATGTTAATTTTCTTTTACTCTTGTTGATTTGTTGATCAGCGTTGATTGACAACTTCGTAACATTTTAATATTTTTAAATTTATAAATAAAATAATTAAGTATTTATTTAAATTTATATTGTATATGTGAATGGTATTTTGACTGTGCAACGCAGTTTTTAATCATAAAAGCTACAAAAGCCTATTTTTATTAAAAAAAAAAAATTATTAAAATAGATTATTATAACCCACTTCTTCTATAATCATGTATGAAAAGTGTTTCTCAAAAATATTTAAAGTGATAGTTTATGGAACAAGTGATTATGGGAGAGAAGCTATAACAACTAAAAATGTATTTATAATTTATAAATCAAGAGGAAGGTGGTAATGTTTGGTTTTTCTATTCTAATTTCTATCAATGCTGACTTGTTCAATAATAAAGTTGTTACCGGAGTGAATTGGTTCCATTATAGGATTATCAGAGTTATTTTAATATATTTATATTTGATTAATATTTCAAAGCTGCTTGTTAGAAGCGAGCCAAATAGCATCATTTTTATTTTACTTTTTTTTTTTAATAATAATTTTACATATATAAAGGTAAGATTTTAACTTAATATTCTAATTCATAGTTGTTTTTATGTTAGTCGTTAGAATTTGATTATACAAAAAATTTTCATTTAACTTATTATCCTATAATAAACCTAGGTCCGACATATAATCACTCTTATGATAAATACTTTGTATAAACTTTACTCAACATCAAGATCAAGTACATACTTTGTCATAGGACTTTTTTTTTTTTTTTGGGCAATATTAAGTAAACTTTTGACCGGTTCTTTACTTTGGCTGAACAGTGCCAAGTGAAATCCAGTGTCCCTGGTGGCCGTCAGAGGAGATTACAAAGCAAAAAGATTTTCTTAGCAGTGTTATGCCAATTGGAGGGGTAAGAGAAAATGAGAGGGACAAAGATGTTGAGCGAGAAGTAAAATTTTGACCACAAGATGTAAGGATAAGAACTAGATCCACAAAGACCAAGTTGGGGAAATTGTAAAATTTTGACCACAAGATGTAAGGATAAGAACTGGGTCCACGAGACCAAGCTGGGGAAATTACTTACGATGAACATACTTTTCGAATTGGTAAACAAATCTCAATTGTAAAAACTTAGGTCATAAAATTTGAAGAAAAATTTAAATAATCATTATGTACTTTGTATCTTCAAATAAATGAATAATATGTTTATATTGGATGATGGCAACCAACCCTAACAAGACTCCCAACTAAACAAAGAAATAAAATCCTAATTATTGACTAATTCTAAAATAAAAAAATAAAATTTAACTAAATTAAAACTTCATAAATCAATTAAACTCCTAATTAAAATAGAAAATTACTTGAATTCTTGATATAAAACCCTAAATAAATACGAAAATCAAATAAAGAAAAAGAACAAAATTAAATCCTAATTTAACACTATTTTCCTTACATCAAAGTATGTCTTGAATAATATAATCAAAAGTTTTTGTTGACCGTTGGGTCATCTAGAGTTTTTTCTCGAATTGTTATTACGTTAATTATTACCGCATATTATGTTAATTATTGCCCCGAGACAAGAATCGTGATGCAAGTACATGACATAAGATAAATATTCTGTAGGAAGCAGAAAATGAAGCCTGTAACAGGCCCTTAATAAAAACTCAGGAATAATTAAGTTGACGTAAGAGTTCTAGTGTAGTTAGAGAAAAAGCTAAAAATTCTTTTATATATATATACATACACACACGTCAATCATGTATTAATATTTCATATATATATATATAACCTCAATCATGTATTAATATTTTAACGGCTGTATCAATTTCCAACACAACATCGAGTTGGTTGCCACGCCCCACTTCATTAAAAAGGAAAAACCCATTTAACTACCTTTCATCATCTTTCATTTCATGCTCGTAATTCTAATACTTGTATTAAGATAAGGATATAACCTCGCTCATGTATTAATATTTCAACAGTTGTATCAATTCCAACACAACATCGAGTTGGTTGCCATACCCCACTTCATTAAAAAGGAAAAATCCATCTAACTACCTTTCATCATTTTTCATTTCATGCTCTTGATTCTAATACATGTATTAAGATGAGGATCATTTTCAGCACAGATGGAGGGTAAGAAACTGGGTCCACGACCTAGCTAGAGACAATATTTTTTCAGATTATAATTAATGGTGCCTCATATATTGAGCATTTTCTGCATCCATGGATCTCTACTTAAGATTGAATCAAAAAGATCCTTTTCCCTTTTGATTATAAATAGTAAAGAAAAAGAGGGAGAGAGAGAGAGAGAGAGAGCACCTTTTGATTTTCATCTTGATGCTTTTTGTTAACCGAGTTGAACGACTCGAAAAAGTTCCGCACTCCCTCCTTCCTACTCTTAATTGTTTTTCTCATTTTCAATATTATCTTCTTTCAATTACCGACACTTGATTTATACTAACTTTTCATAAAAACTAAATTACGTTAAGGTCCATGAGTTTTGAATAATTAACATTTACGCTCCTTGTTAATAACTCATATTCATTACATATTCCCTTTCACCATACCCCAAAGTTTTTGGTCCTTTTACAGCTGTCCATTGTCATGTCCTTGTCTCTGCTCAAAGTCATTTTTCTCGTTGAATGAGACCAATTCATGTTAGAAATATATTTTATTTCAAAGCCTATTGTTCTGGAGAAGCGAGCCAAATAGCATCAGTTTTATATTACTTGCTATATGATCAAACTCGTTATTATAAAATTCTATTTATAAAAATAAGAGTCTAACATACTCTTTATTTTTAAAATATAAATTAGAGAGTAAATTTAACTCTTCATATTTAGTGAGTCAAATTTCACTCTCTATCCTAATTTTAATTAATAAACTATAAGTTCTTATTCATTTTATTTATTAATTTTTTCTTTTATTAAGTTTCTTTCTTAAAAATAAAGATCATCTTCATTAAATTTAAAGAGTCCATTAGATTTGAATAAAAATTGTATTCTTTATATTTAAAAATTAATGAAGATACTCTTTATTTATATGAAAGATGTTCTTCAAAATAAAGATCACCATTGGAGATACTCTAAGGGTAAGATTCTAAGTTAATATTCTAATTTATAGTTATTTGTATGTTGGTCATTAGAATTTGATTATAAAGAAGATTTTTGTTTAACTTATTATCCTATAAGAGTATCTCCAAGGGACTCTTTATATGACCCAAATTCTTTATTATAAAGCGTTTATCCATAAAAACAAGAGTCCAATATACTCTTTATCTTTTAAATCTAAATTAGAGAGTGAGTTTGATTCTCCACATTTAGAAAGTCAAATTTCACTCTCTATCCTAATTTTAATTAATAAACTACAAGTTCTTATGCATTTTATTTATTAATTCTCTCTCCCATTAAGTCTCGTTCTTAAAAATAAAGAACATCTTCATTAAATTTAAAGAGTCTATTGGATTTGAATAAAAATTGTGTTATTTATATTTAGAAATTAATGAAGATGAACTTTATTTATATGAAATATGTTCTTCAAAATAAAGAGTACTATTAGAGATGTTCTAATAGACCTGATTCTGACATATAATCACTCTTACATTAAATACTTTGTATAAATTTTATTCAACACCAAGATCAAGTACATACTTTGTCATAAGACTGTTTTTTTTTTTTTTTTTTTTCAATATTAAGTTAAACTTTTGACAGGTTCTTCACTCTGGCTGAACAGTGCCAAGTGAAATCTAATGTCCCTGGTGGTCATAAGAGGAGATGACAAAGCAAAAAGATTGACTCAATGGTTAAGAATATTTACTCCTTTATTAATTTTTTGGGTTTCAACATCGAGATCACTTACCACATTGTGACTTATCAGAGTCATTGGATTTTTAAGTTTTTAAATGGACCTCGAAGATTAGTTGAGATGTGTACAAACTAGCACGAATATCCTGATTATCAAAAAAAAAAAAAAACATTTCTTTCATTGTACATGTTTCATCTCATACCATTGATGGTTCAGGGCTGCCTCATAAGGGCATATTATAATTTACTAAAATGTTGTCCATTGTCCATTCTCCAATTCAAAATTTCCCTATAGTGACAGGAAAATAATTAATGAAGAATCAAACCAAAAAATTTGCAAATTTTTCTCTAATTAACTTTTGGTTGTATCTCTTACATGTTTTAGGTCAGAGTGAATATATAGGGTGCTATTATATATTGCTAAGGAGTAATACTACATCCACAACCTCTTCTCACAAAGTTTCTCTCACAACTCCGACGTGACAACTCGTAATTGGTCAACCACAATTTGTTAGGTGGAACCCATTATAAATTAATTAATTATGAGCTGTCACGTCAGGGTTATGAGATAAAGTTTGTGAGAAGAAGTTGTAAACGTAATATTTGTTATTGCGAAGAGATATTTTATTTTTTTATTTTTTTTATTTTTAACTAGAAAAGTAAGTCTACCTATCATATCCTCGTCCAATAAATTTTTATTAAATTATTTCCTTGATCACTGAAGAAAACCTTCAAAACTAATTAGGAAAGTCTTCGATTATATGAAACAAATATGCGTATAAATTTTGATTTAAAAAAAGGGATTTTTCTATGAATTTATATTATTTATGTGTAACCACCACTAGGTGGTTTGATGTTAAAAAAGCAAAAGATTCTATGAGTTCCTGTGACACAACCCGCCTCGACCCTCCCTATCCCATAAGCTCCGGGCGGCCGAGACGTGCCGTGTGGGAATCTTAAAAAAAAAATTGTATTTTTAATACGTTTTTCATAAAAACATTTGTTTGGATTCGTTTTGAAAGCATAAACACGTAAGATATATATATATACCTTTGAAAATGTAAAAACTAACTTGTGCGTTCATAAAATCCAAAAACGGATTGTATTAGATATTCATATATTTTATAATCAACACAGGAGATAAACATAAGGATAGAACATAATTCTGTAGCGGGAACAAACATGACATTTTTACACACATGATGAGTCGATGACGTGTGTCACAACCTTGAGCGGTAACTCACTACTCGGCACGATCTCCCTGTAAACTGGGGGGGGGGGGGGGGCGGGAGAGGGAAATTTTTTTTTTTTTAAAAGGGGTGAGCTAAAATACTCAGTGAGTGGGGGGAAGGGGAAGTTTGCAAAACATTCGTCAAACAAAAGTTATGGCATGCAATGGTTCTTATGAAATACTGAAAACAACATGATTCCATGAACATGATATGGTGGTAGCTAATCATTCATGTATGCATGCATAACTCATTTCTAATTGTTCTAAGTATTATAATCTGATCAATTAAACTGCCAACAATTTCCGAATCCTAGCTCATCACTAAACGTTGAAAACTCTATTATGAGAACTTAAAGAATAGCTGTAAATGCTTATGCTTCTAAAGACAATGTTTTCTATAAATCATGCTACAAACATCAAATGTTTCATATAACTAATGCAAACTATCCATCAGCTATTGAAAACTGAAACTATTAACTAATACTTAAAACTGTAGGCTGGTATCTGAAAACTTTAAACCGATATCCTGTTCCGAAACAGTAAATTGATACTAAAGGTTCTCATGCATGTGATTCTGAAAATAATAACTCTACTAGGCATGCTGCAAACATCCAAACCATCATTCAATGAACACTCATGATTCACAAAACAAAATCTGGTAACTAAATTTATAACTATTGTGATGATATAAAATTGAAAACTGATTTTTTTGATACTATGCACTGATAACTGATTTTGGAATACTGTAAACTTTATGCTGATAACTAAACTTTAAATTGAATACTGTAGCTTTTACTGATACTGAAAACTCTAAGCTGATATCTTATTTAGAAACTATGGCTAATACTGAAAGCTCTCTTAATATTCTGAAAACTCATATTGAGACTGTCGCTCATCGCTGATACTAAAAACTAAATGTGATTTTGAACATTCTAAAACTGATTATGATATTAATAATAGAAAACTCTCACCGCAATTAGTACCCTGGGGAAAAATCTCGATACCTGGTGGGCATCCCACACACAGGCAGAGCTGGGAAAAATATCTCAATACCCGGAAAGATCTATCATCGCGCGGGCAAAGCCTGAAGAAAACCATCTCAATACCTGGCGGACAAGCTCAACGCCCAGGCAGAGCATTAAATATCTGAATAAGCATGCGCAGAGCCTGAAGACCGAATATCTTAATACCCATCGAATCTTGCATCGTATGAGCAGAGCCTAAAACTGGGGGATGGGTACTTCGTAGGGTGGTTGTAGCACCACAACAATCGCACGCATGATCTCAAGTAACATGTAAGTCAAGAGCATATTACGTATGTGCTTATAAATCATATATATATGACATAATATTCAAAAATCACATATAGGGGTGAAACTGCAATTTTCTAAACATATTTCAAAAACTGACGGTTTAACCTAGATTGAAAATTATTTCAACATCACATGATCTTAGCATATGTCCGATATAAATCATAAGCAAATATCACTTTTAAAAGTCAAAACTCATATAACACATTATAATTATAATTAAACCCAAGAGCAATAATAATAATAATATTTCATATAAGGATAAATCATGCAAACATATGAGATTTCATGGAAAATAGGAGGGTAAAATGCAAGTTTTTAAAACATACTTTCAAAACTGACAAAAAGCACCCCATTTCCCCTTTTTTACCGAGAAGATTATTTACCACATCATATATATATAAAACCTCACATGCATAACTCAACACACCATCCAAATAATCAGATCTGTAAGTTTCCAATTTAATTTTCCAGTCAAGCCAAAAAGTTTATATATATATATATATATAAAATCCCAACCACCTTTACCTGCATAATTTGGCCAAAAATGCAGTCCAGAACCATGTAATTCCAGTCTCCAATTCATGTTTTTATTCAACAAAAATGCAACCCATAAACGTATATAAAACCAAGCACCGCTACATGTATAATTTCGGCCGACATAAATTTCATAAACACATGGAAGCCAAGCTATAATTGCATGCATCATATTACACATAACCAAAGAAATCTCATTCAAACAATAAAATGGAAAACACAACTTACACATGCAGACATGAATTTAAGCATTTGGATGCAATGTATCTCCATGCATGTAAAATCCTTCATATCTTAGAAACAAAACTCAACAATTAACACATGCATGCTTGGAAATATTGAGAAAAAGGTTTGATTTTGCCACTCACTCTTCTAATCAACAACATCCACAACTCATCTCTATGGTACAAACAATATTCCAAATAATCAATTTAAAGATAACTTTTAAATGCTTGAAACAATAATCATCAAGTAACATGCAACTTAAAAAATGCAAACTTTAGAAAATGATTTAATGCATTTTCCACTCACTAAAATTTCCAGATTTCATCATGACATGGTGCTAGAATCGAAACTGGACATGCAGCACTTCAAAGTCAGCTCAGCCGACACATGCAAGGCAGATTTAACAAGATATCACACCAAAATTTGGATCAAACACTATAACAGAAATCAACACTTTACATGCAAACAGGAATTGAGTTTTTAAAAGAGTTTTTGGCTGGTCCACTCACCATTCAGCTCAACAGAACTAAAATTGAAGGCTCAAGCACTCTCCTCCATTCTTCTCTTTCGTTCCTAGCATCAAGAACAATAATGGGTTAATTTCTCTTGGATTGAAGAAGAAATTTAGAATATCTACCTCCCAATCTACATGCATGGACTATTAGAAACTGGGTTATGGCCGATCTGCTCTTTTTCTTTCTTCTCCCCAATTCTATTTCGCTTCATTTCCTCTATTGCTCTCTCGCTCAACCTCTCCGCCAACCCACTCTTTCTTCTCTTCTCTCTTTTTTTTTTTTCCTTTTCCTTTTCTTCTTCTTCCTTTCTCCTCTTCCTTCTCTTCTTTCTCTCTTCCTTTCTCTTTTTCTTTTCTTTCTCTCAGTTTTCTTCTCTCATCTTTCTTCTTCTTCCTTTGGGCGAACTGCCCAGTTTTTTTTTCTTCTTTAAAACTAAAATAGTTTTTCTGAAATTATAATCTGCCCCCCAAAATCTCTTAATTTCACTAACCCTGCCACATAAGCTTCTCTTAGCAAAAATGTCCAGATTTTTGCCCCTTGTTACATGCAAAGCCAGCAGCTTCCTTTTCTTGCAATTTCATTCCCAATACAACTTTTAAAAACTACCAGAAATCCCCTTCCATAAAGATAAAATCACAGAATATGTAATATTCTATTAGGATTTTTAAAAAATGGGGTTTCACATCCTGAGTTCAAGTCCCCAC
The DNA here is from genome assembly GCF_008641045.1 of Pistacia vera. Taxonomy (NCBI): domain Eukaryota; kingdom Viridiplantae; phylum Streptophyta; class Magnoliopsida; order Sapindales; family Anacardiaceae; genus Pistacia; species Pistacia vera. The sequence goes on along the minus strand of NW_022196148.1, from coordinate 472,709 downwards.
AACCTTAATAGGGGTGGTCACTGAGGGACTTACTTGATCGTCAACTTCAGGGTCTGAATAATTATATATAATAGAAACTCTTTATAATGATACTTTATATGGGAATAACCTTTATGTAGTCATAAAAATTTTTGGTCTCAACTTTGGCCAGTTAGAAATAAGAATAAATTTCACATTGTAATAAATTATAGTTTTTAAGTCCTGCCTTAAGGAACTTACCTCTACATAGTAATAATTATATGCATATTATTATACTATATTACATTAAAGGTTTAAGATGAAATAAAATATTTATCTAAAATTGTTTGGGACAATAATTTACGTTTTAGAATTGTTATCACATCTTTTATCTTGTGGATACATAAGAAGCCACCAGCATTGACACCTTCTTTTTTAAGCCAAAATAATTCTAGCTCTCAAGCATGTTTAGAGCTTTTTGGTATGAAATTTTTGGTATTTCCATACTATCATCCTTAAGATTATCTCATTCCTTTTTTTTTTTCTAACTCTAGTAATGATTTTTTTTTTTTTTCATTTAAAACATACACAACTTATTGTTCATTTTGATTAGTAAGGAAAACACTAATATCCATTTAATTAGTGTAGTGAAGTTTCGAATCTGATCACTCAATTTTATAATTACTCTTTGATATCAATTTCCGTACTATTTTAATGTTATTAAAACAATGAATTAAAATTCTAATACTACTAAAACATAACTGTTAAAATAAAAAAATCAAAACAATAATTCTTATAATTATACCTCTATTAAATTATAATTTTCTTATAATAATAAATTTAATTAGTCTCAATATTATGACTATGGAAAAGATTAACTATATACAGTAAAACCTCTTTATAGTGATACTCTATATAGGAATAAACTCTACATAGTCATAAAAAATTCTAGTCCCAATTTGGGATAGTTATAAATAAGAATAAACTCTACATTGTAATAAGTTATAATTTTTCTAATTCCCACCTTAAGGAAAGTTACCTCTACATAGTAATAATTATATGTATATTACAAAAAAATATATGTTATATAAAATTAAATAAAATATTTATTTAAAATTGTTTGAGACAATGATTTATGTTTTAGAATTGTTATCACATCTTTTACCTTATGAGTACGTAATAGCTGGTTAGCATGGATACCTTCTTGTTGAAGCCAAAATATTTTTAGTTTTCCAAGCATGTTTAGAGCTTTATGGCACAAGACTTTTTGTATTTCTGTTCCATTATCCTTAGGATTATTTTCTTTCTCTTATTGTCTAATTGCAATAATGATTTCTCCTTTGGTTAAAGTATACACAATTTGTTGCTCATTTGGATAATCGAAGAAGACATTAATATTTATTCGATTAGTGTAGTGAATTTGTCAAATCTGATCACTAAATTCTATAGTGATTCTTTTATTTTCCTCATCCACTTCATTTGTAACTTATAATTTATTAACATTAGTGATCCTAATTTTGCAGCGCTTAAAACCATTGACAATTGTCTATGGCTTCACATCAATTGACCATGCATCAATTGTATTTACGGTTCCATCAATGACACTTATTTTTGCTGGTTTTAAGAAACAATATTTTATCTGTTTCAAAAGTAGGTAATTGAAACGTTGTATTGAAATCCTAATATTACTAAAATATGACTTGAAATTCTAATACTGTACTACTAAAACATGAATTATAAAATAAGAAATCAAAACTATAATTTTTGTAACTATACATCCATTAAGTTATAACCTCTTTATAATAATAAAATTAGTTAGTTCTAATATTATAACTATAAACAAGTTTTACTATATATTCATGTGTGTGCAAATATTTATTATTATTGTTTTAAATATAATACTGAAAAATCTTATATTCAATTAAACAAGACTAGAAGGGTTGCATGACGCTGCACAAAAGTTGTGTCAAATCAACATCATGATCAATTGAGAGATTTATCAAAAGCTCAATAGGGACAATTTTAACCGTGATGATGTAAAGTAAACTAAGGACAAAGAAGAGTTAGGGAATGACTGAGACATGCTTTTGTCTGTTTCATTTGTCCATTAATGGAACACGTTTTATTAAAAAAGAGCACATTTTATTTTTTTATTTTTTTATCATGAAGGTACCGGATTGGTTTATATGTACTTTATGTAATTTTTATAACCTTAAAATTAATTATCAGGTAAACTCTCTAATGATCACTCATATTAAGAGCTATAAAAGAGTATAGAGACTCAAACTCGAAAGATTATGTAAACTTAAATCCTCTCTACTATTTTATTTATCTCTATTTGCAGTTTTGAAGACTCGAATTTGAAAGATCATGTAAATTTAGAATAAAATTTTGTTGCTGTTTGAAAATAATAATGATGAGGGGAATAAAAAGAAAAAAGGTAGGTAAAAAAGAAGGTCTTAAGAAATAAAAAAAGATAGAAATGAAAAAACAATCTTTTCTTTTGAGAAAAAGGTGCATTGGAGATGATCAAGAAAGTTTGCTCCTTTCACCAATTTTTTGGGTTTAAACTTTGGAATCACCTATTATATTTATAATTTACCTAATTTTTTTGATTTGTAGAAAATTTAATAAACTTAGATATTAATTGAAATATGAGTAAACTAGCTCCACTTTAATTACTGACAAAAAAGGTGCATGGGAGAGAAGTTGAAAAAAAGATTTTCTTAGCAGTGTTATGCCAATTGGAGGGGTAAGAGAATGAGAGGGACAAAGATGTAGAGCGAGAAGTAAAATTTTGACCACAAGATTGATAAGAACTAGGTCCACAAAGACCAAGCTGGGGAAATTGTAAAATTTTGACCACAAGATGTAAGGATGATAAGAACTGGGTCCACAAGACAAAACTGGGGAAGAGTAATGCTATGCTTACTCACAATCTTACTAACCATCTTACAATCTTAGAAAATATAACGGCATAGTACGGGTACCATACGCATAGTACCTGTACTATGCCGTTATATTTATCAGGATAGTAAGATTGTGAGTAAGCATAGTTTTATTGGCTGGGGAAATTATTAAATTTTGACCACAAGATGTAAGGATAAGAACGGGGTCCACAAGACCAAGCGGGGGAAATTGCAAAATTTTGACCACAAGAGGTAAGGATAAGAACGGGGTCCACACGACCAAGCTGGGGAAATTACTTATAATGAATATTCCTTTAGAATTGATAAACAAATTTCAATCACAAAAATTTAGGTCATAAAGTTTGAAAAAAAAATCTGAATAATCATTATATATTTTGTATCTTCAAATAAATGAATAATATGTTTATATAGGATGGTGATAAGCAACTCTAACAAGACTCCTAACTAAATAAGGAAATAAAATCCTAACTATTGACTAATTATAAAATAAGAAAGTAAAATTTAATTAAATTAAAACTTCCAAAATCAACTAAACTCTTAATTAAAATAGAAAACTACTTGAATTCTTGATATGAAAGCCCAAATAAAGAAGAGGAAACAAAATTAAATCCTAATTTAACACTATTTTCCTTACATCAAAGTATGCCTCAATAATTGAGGTTTTTTTTCTTTTTTTTTTTATGGTGATCGGGAGTGTTCGGGCCAGCTTACAGGTATCTTAACTAATTCTCTGGGGCCTTGAAGTTGACAACCAAGTAAATCTCCTCAATGGTCACTCCTATTAGCAACCCAGGTGAATCGAACTCAAGATCTCTTGAGTAATATACCGAAGAGTTTTAGTTGACTGCTGAGTCATTCAGAGTTTTTTCCTCGAACCGTTTGATCGACATATTTTACGTGAACCCCACATGGGGGTGGTTAATGATTTTTAGGTGGAATATTTTTTATCCATTGATCTACAAATCTTCACCTCTTGTCTCCTATTTCCTATCTCTAGTCTACAACTCAAAAACTTCCCATTGGAGAAATACAAGAAAAGAATCTATAAAGAATCCAACAAAAAAATTTCCTTTTCAATTTTACCAAAGTGAATTAGTTGTACTTGTATCTCTTTTTAGGATTAACCGAGTTGTTTTGTGAAGAAAGCCAAAAAAGGTCCAATTTTTTTCCTCTTAACTCCCCGAGGCAAGAATCATGACGCGAGATAAATTTTCTAGAACCATACTATACTTACTAACCATCTTACTATCCTTTGTAAATATAACGCATAGTACTGGTACTATATGCATAGTACGGGTACCATGTAAAATTTTAACAAAGGTTGTATGGCAGTTAGTACAAGTGGTGAGTAAGCATAGTGTTTTTCAATTTTCTATAGGAAAAAGAAAATGAAGCCTGTACCCGGCCATTCATATTTATATTCAGGAATAATTTATTTGTCAACTTGGTTAGGAAGTAATATTAAAGGCAAACTCTGTAAGAAAGCACAGAAATGGAAATCTGGGCAACAAGGAAACAGAGGAGCAATATCGATGGAGAAGAAGGATCTGAAATGAATCCCTAAAAGGTGTACTATTCATTAATGAAAAGGTAGAATATATATAGCCAGCAGTATAACCGCCTAACAACTTACTCTAATATCCTTATGACATCTGTAAAATGTAAATACAAATGAAATGAAAAGAATACAAATTGAAATGCAAATGAAATACAATCAGATAAATATATCTGCATATTTAGGTGTTGGCTAAACTACAAGTCGTTTGTCCAGTGTCTTCTAACACCCTCCCGCAAGATGGAGAGTAGAGATTGACTACTCCCATCTTGGAGAGATGTGAGTACAGTAGATAAGAAGGCAAAGCTTTAGTAAAAATATCAGCCAACTGATTATTAGAAGACACATGAGTAGTAGATACAATCCCAGCTTGAATTTGATCCCAAATAAGATGACAATCAAGCTCGATATGCTTGGTCCGTTCGTGAAACACGAGGTTGGCAGCAATGTGAAGAGTGGCTTGATTATCACAATGTAATAGAGCAGCTTGAGTATGCGAGATGCCAAGATCTTGAAGTAAATACCGAAGCCAAAGTAATGCAGAACAAGTAGTAGCCATAGATCGGTATTCCGCTTCAGCGGAAGATCTGGAAACCACATTTTGTTTCTTGGAAATCCAAGAAACCAATGAAGTACCAAGGAATATGCAATACCCCGTGGTTGACCGATGAGAATCTGGGCAAGAAGCCCAATCTGAGTCACAATATGCACGAAGTTGAAAAATGGATGAAGAGGACAGCAAAATCCCTTGTCCAGGGGCTGCTTTAATGTATCTTAAGACCTTGTAAGCTGCTACCAAATGACTGGAGGAGGGTTTATCCATGAACTGACTCAACAATTGTATAGCAAAAGAGAGGTCTGGCCGAGAGAGAGTCAAGTATATCAGCCGACCAATCAATCTCCTATAAGTACATGGGTCTTGGAGTGGCACGCCCTCTGTTTTGCTGAGTTTAAAGTTTTGATCAAGTGGAAGTTTAAGGGGGGTACAGCCAAGCATGCCAGAATCTGTCAAAATATCTAAGGCATACTTCCTTTGAGAAATGTGAATGCCTTTGGATGATCAAGCAATCTCTAAACCAAGAAAGTAGCAAAGACAGCCAAGGTCCTTAATCTTGAACTTATGGTTAAGGAAAATTCCAAGTGAATCAATAGAAGATTGAGAATCACTGGCAAGTAATATATCATCTACATAGACTAATAAGGCAATAAAGTAAGAACCATCTTGCTTCGTGAATAAGCTATAATCGGCTTTTGAGTGGATAAACCCATATTCAAGAAGAAAGGAGGTAAGCTTGAAATTCCATTGTCTTGATGCTTGTTTAAGGCCATAAAGGCTCTTAAGCAATTTACAAACTTGGTGTGGCTGCCTCTTAGTGTACCAAAGTGGTTTTTTTCATGTAAATCTCTTCTTGTAAATCTCCATTAAGAAGGCATTATTCACATCAAAATGATGCAAATGCCATCCTTTGATGGCAGCAATAGCAAGGAGACCTCTCACAGTGACAAGTTTAGCAACATGAGAGAAGGTCTCATGAAAGTCTATGCCCTCTTTTTGGGTGTATCCTTTGGCTACTAATCTAGCCTTAAGTCTTTCAACATTACCATTAGACTTAAATTTAATCTTGTAAACACACTTACAATCAATAGCTTCTTTTCCAGGAGGTAATTCAGTGAGTGTCCAGGTCTGGTTATTTTCTAGTGCTTCAATCTCAGCTTCCATAGCCTTACACCAACTAGGATCCTTCAAGGCTTATCTATAAGAGTAGGGTTCGGTTTGGACAGAAATGGAAGTAGTGAAAGCTCGAAAAATGGGACTGAATTTATGATAAGATAAGCAACTATTTAATGGAAAAGACTTACCACTAACAGCAGATGCAATCTTTGAAATGGATTGAGCAGGAGGCGCAAGCATGGTTTGAGAGCAGTGATAGTCCTTAAGGTACTGTGGAGCTGTTCGAAGTCTGGTGGACCTCCTGAGAGCAGGTGGGGGATGATTTGGAGGGGTGGGTGAAGGTGGGGAAGGAGGAGGGAAAGGTGGGGAAGGGATTGTAGTGTGGGATGGTGGAGATTCTGCAGGATATAGAGGGGAAGCTGGGGAAAGTGGGGCTGTGGGAGGAGGGTCAGAAATGGGTGTAAAATAAAAAGGTGAACATGATTATGAAGAAGAGGAAGATGAGTGTTGTGATGTTTGGTGGAAAAGAAAAATTGACTCATGAGAAATAACATCTCTTGAAATGAAAATGGTGTGTGTTGAGAGATCCAATAATTTGTATCCTTTTGCACCAAAAGGATAGCCTAGAAAAACACACCTACGGCCCCTAGGATCAAATTTTGTTCTAGCATGTAAGAGAGTGGCTGCAAAGCATAAAGAGCCAAAAACCTTCATGTGGGCATATTGTGGTTTCTTATTAAAAAGGATCTCAAAAGGAGTCTTATTTTGTAAAATGGGGGTGTGAAGCCGATTTATGATGTAGCTGGCTGTAAGGATGCAGTCACTCCAATATGTAAGAGGCAAATTGGATTGGAATCTCAATGCTCTAGCCACATTTAGTAAGTGTTGGTGCTTCCTCTCAACAATGCCATTTTGTTGAGGGGTTTGCACACAACTCTTATGATGAATTATGCCTTTTTCATTGAAAAAATGGGTCATGCAAAACTCAGCACCATTGTCACTTCTTAAGATTTTAATTTTGAGTCCAAATTGTGTTTCCACCAAATTGTAGAAGGAAGTAATGCAGGTTTTAGTTTCAGCTTTGGAATTGAGTAAGTAAACCTAAGTGGATCTAGAGAAATCATCCACTATGGTTAAGAAATAACGTGATCTATCATATGCAATAGTGGAATGAGGTCCCCATAGGTCACAATGGATTAATTCAAAAATCCTAGAAGAAGAGTGCTCACTATGTGGAAAAGATAATCTATGGAACTTGGCAAGTGGACAAACAACACAAGGATTTTCATTAATAGTAAGAACATGCTTGCTTATAATTGGATCAGAGATCATTCTTAACCTAGAAATGGATAAATGGCCTAGGTGAAAATGCCATAGGTCAGATTGATTAACATTGTGAACCATAGAGGTGTGTGCAGTAAAAGGTGTATAAAATGAAAGGGATTGAGTAAGGGCTGAAGGAGAGACGTTTGAACAGATGAAGTGGTATAAACCATGCTTGAGCTCACCCTTCCCAATCGTTTTCCAAGATGGCAGGTCCTGTATAAAGTAGTATTTAGAAAAAAAAATATCAAGCAAGAAGTTAGGGTGTGAGTCAACTTGGTGGCAGAAATTAAATTGAAAGAGGAGGATGGGACACATAGAACATCCCTTAAAATAATGGTATTGGTCAATTGAACATGACCAATATGTGTGACAGGAGCTAAACTCCCATTAGGAAGCTTAACGGAGTAAGCAACAGCGGAAGAAACGGTGTTAAGAAAAGAAGTGCTACAGACCATATGGTCTGTAGCATCGGTGTCTAAAATCCAATTTGAAGAACAGTGAGGTGAGGTGCTCTGTGTATGTGAAAAAAAGCAAGAAGATATACTAGACATATTTGAAGGATGAACAAAAGCTACTATTGAAGAGTCCTTTGGTTGGAGCAAGGACAGTAGCTGCTGGTATTGATGCTTGGTCAAACCAACCCTGTCATCACTAGAATCATCTACATCAGGAATAATAGAATATGAAGCTTGATTGGCAATTATAACAGAATGGGGCTACTGCTTGGCATGTAACTTATGGCCCGGGGGATAGTCGTTCAATTTGTAGCATTTCTCAACGGAATGTCCAGTGAGGTTACAGTGGAGCAGACTGGAGCAACAACATTGCCAAGCTTAAAGCAGGTTTCCATCGAGTGGCCAGAAATCTTGCAATGAGTGCAATATGGCCGATCCTTCTTGGGGTTAGGGTTTTGTTTGGGTGAGTATTTGGATGAAGGGAATGGTTTCTTAACAGCAAGGGCCATGGTCTCTGAAGAGGGAATAACAGAGGTTAATTGAGTATGGCATTCTTGTTGCTAGATAAGGGAAAACACCTTGGTAACAGGTGGAAGGGGATCCATCAACATAATTTGGTCTCTAATGGGAAAATATGATTCATTACGTCCCATCAGAAACTGAAGAACACAATCCCTTTGATAACGATCCATAAGAGTTTTTAAAGTACCACAAGTGCATGAAGGAAATGGATCGTAAATAGACAGTTCATCCCACACTGATTTCAACTTACCAAAATAAATACTTACAGAATCACGTTCTTGAAGAAGATTGGCTAAATCCCTCTTCAACTGAAAGATGCAGTAACCGTTTTGTTGGGAAAAACGATCGTACAAGTCTTGCCAAAGCTCCTTAGCATCATTGACGAAGGCCACAGAAGATTTGAGGGAAGGGCTAATGGAGTTTTGGATCCAGGAAACAATCAGATCATTGCACCTCTCCCATAGATCAAATAATGGATCTGTAGGAGAGGTAGGTTTCAGCAAGGTACCCAAAATGAAGCCGAGTTTATTCTTGGCCCTAAGAGCACGGCGCATGGCTCTATACCATGTAGCATAATTATCAGAGGTGAGAAGATTAGGAACGAGTGTAATGGTTGGATTATCACCGTGATCAAGGCGAAAAGGGTTAGAGGGATCGGTGAAATTGAGGTACGAGAGATGGGTATTGGAGTTTAGGTGAGATTTAGGATTCTGAACTATGGGCGAATTAGGAACGAAAGGGATGGTGGAGCGGGGTGAGTTGGGTGGGGTTTCTGCGTTTGCCATCGGGGTTGCTCTTCAGTTGCTCTGATACCATGTAAGAAAGCACAAAAATGGAAATCTGGGCAACAAGGAAACAGAGGAGCAATATCGATGGAGAATAAGGATCTGAAATGAATCCCCAAAAGGTGTACTGTTCATTAATGAAAAGGTAAAATATATACAGCCAACAGTATAACCGCCTAACAACTTACTCTAATATCCTTACGACATCTGTAAAATGTAAATACAAATGAAGTGAAAAGAATACAAATTGAAATGCAAATGAAATACAATCAGATACATATATCAGCATATTTTGGTGTTGGCTAAACTACAAGTCGTTTGTCCAGTGTCTTCTAACAAACTCTATTGGATTACTAAAATAAAAAACTGGAAAACTTACTAACAAAAATCTTTTGGAGTCAACTTATAGAACCGAAAATATTATCTTAAATTATAAAGTAGTAAAAATCTATTAACAGTATGTATAAATACACCCGAAAGCGTGAGAGCTTTCAAACACGAATACTTGCTATGGTTGAATTTCTTCACGCGTGAGAGAGGTTTTCGGAATTTTCAATTTTATGTGATATGCGATAGGAAGGGTAAGAGAAAAGGATTTTAGGAATGTTGATGAGAAAAACATCACTAAGTGAAGTTATATTAAGTTAATTTTGGAGAAATTGTTATTACTTCTTTTAACCATTCATAATTAAAAGTTTGGACTGTGTTTGTTTGAGTATTTATAATAGTATTTTTGAAAAAGTTGAATTGAATTGAATTGAGTTGTTTTTACAAGAATATATTTGAATTTGAAAATGTATTTAGTAAATTTTTTGGAAAACATTTAAATTATTTTTAACCTCCTACATTTATTAATTTAGTTAAACACCCATACAATAAAGTTTATAAATTAATAAAAACACATTTATTCACCCAATACTTGCTTGTAGTTGGCCATCACAATCAGACAATGATCAATAATCGTCAGAATGATGCACAATCAATTAGATCTGACCGATCATACGTCGATCTAATCATCGTATACCATCAATGATGACTAAAATATGGCCGTCAACAATTATAGATCTGGCCGTTTATCGGATCTGCGATAGGAACGCTGGAGCGGTAAGAGAAAAAAGAGAGACAAAGCTGATAGGATTGAGGAGACAAACTTCAATAATTGAAGTCAAATTAGTTTTTTTATTTTTATTTTTTTAACTATTCATAATCAAACGTTTGATAAGGATCTCTTCCACTACATATGAGAGGTAAGAAGCTGGGTCCACGACTTAGTTAGTGACAATGAATGTATGTGTACTGATTTCAGATTGTAATTAGTGGTGCCTCGTTTGTTGAGCTTTTTCTGGATCCATTGGATGACATTGTTTCCCTGGATTCTACTCAATCCTATCATCTTTGTCTCTCTTCAAGGTTGAATCAGAAAGATCTTTATTCCTTTTGACTAGTAAAGAAAAAAGTCTGCTTCAATATTCTCAAAACTGCCAAAAATATAACCAAAGTCAACATAATATAATTTCGATCGTGTAGTTGAAGTTTTTCTCCTCAAACATCTACCTCCCAACAAGCTACTTATGGTGTGTTTCTTGATGTCCTCTCTCCTCATTCTCTAACTCGAGAAGAATTAAGCTATAACTAGATTGAAGAGAGATTGAAAGCTCTCACACTTTTAAGTATATATATTTAAAAAATGTTAAAAAAATTACTAATTCGTTGTGATATATATAATATTTTTTATGTTTTTATAAACTTTGAATTTAGAAGAGTTTCCCATTACATTATTTTTCAAGATTTTGTTTAATAAACCAAATTGCTCTCAATGTTGCATTTTGGTAATGTTGTGTTGGTATTTGAAATAGGGTGAGCCAAGTCCATGGGTGTAGTAAAATGGTTGGATATTGGCGTGCTTGTTTTTCCAAAACTAGAGATTTCAAATCAAAATCGACTTAAAAATCTGAGCCCGATCTCAAGGAAAAGATCCAGTTTTTAATACCCAGATCGCTCTTAGCCGGGCTTTCAACTTGAGTTTGATTGGTTGAAAATTTTGTGGCTCTATTTGTTTAGTTTTTTAAAATAGATTTTTGAAAAATAGGGTGAGATCCTGAAAATATTTTTGGTACATTTTCAAAAAATATTTTTTGAAAATATTTAGCTTATTTTTAACCACATAGGTTTGTTAATTTAACTAAACACTTCTCCATAATAAAAGTTTATAAATTGACAAAAATACTTTCACTCACCCAAATATTGTCGAAAACTGGCCACCACTACCAAACGGTGCACGATCGGCTATATATGGTCGGTCGTGAGTCGATTTGATATTTTTTGGCCAGATCCACTGTGGAGCTAGCTAGAAACAGTCAGATCTTCGGCTACAGATATGGTCGTCGTTGACGGCCAAATAATGACCATATATTTGGCGGTCAACGATGGCCAAAATATGACCGTCATCAACGACCTGGGCAGATCTATGATGGATCTGACTGGAAATAGATAGATCGATGCACGACCAGCTAGATCCAGTCGATCGTGGGTCGTTACAGCTTCGACAGCCGGTGGTGGTAACGGCAGCGATTGACGACGATAGTGGTTGTTGGCAGGTGATAATAGCTTGGGTGGGTGAAGGTGTTTTTGTTAATTTTAAAACTTTTATTGAGAAAAATAATTGTTAATGTTTTGAGTTGAATAAAATATGATTGGATTTTGAAAAATATTAAAACAGATGCATTTTTCATTTTTTAGGTCAGGATAGTAAAATAGGATAGTGTAAAATTAGTATGCCAAACGTAGGGAAAGATCTTTTTGAGATTTTTCTTTCGGATTGGGGGCTAGAAAAAGATTTATTTGGGGATTATTTAATATTTTATAAGGTAGTTGTAGGTAGTTTTTACAGAGGGTTTTTTGAAATTTTAATTTATAAAAGGTGTCATGTAGTTTTTAGAGGGTTAAAGCTATTTTCTGAAGGTTATAGTAAAAGGAAGAGATTTTTAGTTCCCATCTTCAAGTTTAAGTCAATTAATAATTGTCCCAATAGATTAGGACCAAGGAAGGAGAATGTGATTACGATAACCCTATTCCATTCTTCCTAAAACAAGGCAAAGCTATCGTGTAAAACGTGGACCAAAAGAAATTGTAAACTACATAAATTATTATATATAACTTCACTCAATACAATGCTCATTACATATTTTTTCTTTTTAATATATAGCACAAATAATTGTTTTTTTTTTTTAACAAAATCCTTTTTTATAAAAAAATTCAATACAAAAAGAAAAAATATAATATAAAACATATCAATTTAGTTTAAAATTATCCCATCATCCTAAAACAATTCAATTTATATGTTTGAATTTACATAAGAAGTTTGTGCATATAATTTTATTAATAATAGATAAATAATACTAAATATACTAACTCACACATACAACTTAAAGTGCATTAAAAAGATTTGATAACTTAAATTATAATTTACATATAAAATTTGTATATATAATATTTTTCATACATAACTCTCATATCCCATTACTATTTCAACAACCTTGTCTATTTCCATCTTAACATCGAGTTAGTTGACGCACCAATCACACATTTAGAAATAGTTTCAAAAACCTCCAACAAGATCACATGCTTAAATTAGGAGTCGAGGGATTTGAGAGACTTTATACCTCAATCACACATTGTCTTGTCACTTTTTGTCCTACCACTTAAACTACCTAGTGTGAGTTAAAAAAAAGAAAAAAAAAAAAAAAAAAGCAAAATCCATCTTATAAGGGTTATGAGATAAAGTTTGTGAGAAGAAGTTGTAATCGTAATATTTTTTATTTAGAAATAGTTTTTATTTTTAACTAGAAAAGTAAGTCTAGCTATCATATCCTCGTCCAATAAATTTTTATTAAATTATCTCGTTGATCACTGAAGAAAACCTTGAAAACTAATTAGAAAAGTCTTCGATTATATGAAACAAATACGCATATAAAATTTGATTTAAAAAAAAAAAGGTTTTTCTATGAATTTATATTATTTATGTGAAATCACAACAAGGTGGTCTAATGGTAACAGAGCAAGAGATTTTATAAGCTCCTGAGTTCAAGCCCCTATAACCCTAATAGGGGTGGCCACTGATAGACTTACCCGATCGCCAAATTTAGAGTTCGAAAAATTAGTTGAGGTATCCATAAACTAGTCTATATACCTCAATCATTATATATATATATCAATCATGTCACATCTCATTAATATTTCAACAGCTGTATCAATTTCCAACACAACAACGAGTTGGTTGCCACACCCCACTTCATTAAAAAGGAAAAACCCATCTAACTACCTTTCATCATTTTTCATTTCATGCTCTTGATTCTAATACTTGTATTAAGATAAGGATCATTTTCAGCAAAGATGGAGGGTAAGAAACTGGGTCCACGACCTAGCTAGAGACAATGAATGTGTACGTTGATTTCAATTGTAATTAATGGTGCCTCCTATATTGAACTTTTTTTGTATCCATGGATCTCTACTTCAGATTGAATCAAAAAGATCTTGATCCCTTTTGATTGTAAATAGTAAAGAAAAAGAGGGGGAGAGAGAGACAGAGAGCACCTTTTGATTTTCATCTTGATGCTTTTTGTTAACCAAGTTGAACGACTCAAAAAAGTTCCGCACTCCCTCCTTCCTACTCTTAATTGTTTTGCTCATTTTCAGAATAATCTTCTTTCAATTACGGACACTTGATTTATACTAACTTTTCATGAAAACTATACAGGTCCATGAGTTTTGAACAATTAACATTTACACACCTTGTTAATAACTCATATATATCACATATTCCCTTTCACCATAACCCAGAGTTGTCGGTCCTCTTACAGCTGTCGATTGTCATGTCCATGTCTATGCTCAAAGTCATTTTCCTCCTCGAATGAGACAAATTCATGTTAGAAATACATTTTATTTTTAAAATTGAATTTTTTTTAATTTTTTGTTGTTAAATGTGAAATAAATTTTCTGTTTAAATAATTGATTCTTAAATTCATTTAAACGCTTTTAAATAGTTACTTAATAAATTATTATAAAAATACTATTAATTATTTTTATATGTTAAAATTTTTTATGTAAATATGAAAGTAAACCAAGGATTAAATTGTCTTCTTGATTAATTTACATTAATTAGCAAAATTGACTTGTCAAATGCCAACAGTCAACGAGGAGAACATTGTTTTATGTTAGACATACTTTTAGGGTTGAATTATATTTTCACCACTAAACTATCACAACCCTCTTAATTTCAGAAACACCCAACATTAGCCCCATCTTAGAGAGTAAGTCGTTGAAGAAACAGAAAAATTAAAGTTGGAAACAAACATGGACGGTGACTAGCCTACACGATCTAGGTGGCTGGATTTGCGGCGGGTCTCTGGCTTCTGGCGAACTAGATTGCTCTGTACCAGCCTGGTGGCTTGGTCGCGATTGACCGACCACCAGATCTTGGCCTGGACCACCACCAGATCTTCTACTTTTAAAATAATAATAACAAATTTAATTTTCTTTTACTCTTGTTGATTTGTTAATCAGCGTTGATTGACAACTTCTTACCATTTAAATATTTTTAAATTTTTAAATAAAATAATTAAGTTTTTATTTAAATTTATATTGTACATGTGAAGGGTATTTTGACTCTGCAACACAGTTTTTAATCCTAAAAGCTACAAAACCCTATATATATTAAAATAGATTATTATAACCCACTTATTTTATAATCATGTATGAAAAGTGTTCCTCAAAAATATTTTAAGTGATAGTTTATGGAACAAGTGATTATGGGAGAGAAGCTATAACAACTAAAAATGTATTTATAATTTATAAATTACGAGGAAGGTGGTAATGTTTGGTTTTTCTATCAAATAAAATAGCAAGTTGCAGCTTAGTTTTTCTATCAATGCTGACTTGTTCAATAATAGAGTCTTTACCAGAGTGAATTGATTTCATTATAGGATTATTAGAGTTATTTTAATATATTTATAGTTAATTAATATTTCAAAGCTTGTTGTTCTGGAGAAGCGAGCCAAATAGTATCAGTTTTATATTACTTCTTTTAATAATAATTTTACATAGATAAAAGTAAGATTCTAACTTAATATTCTAATTTATAGTTGTTTGTATGTTAGTAGTTATAATTTGATTATAAAGAAAATTTTCGTTTAACTTATTATCCTATAATAGACCTGGTTCCAACATGTTATGCTTGAAAAGGTAGTGTTGACATGGAGTTTTGTCAGTAAAGGATGGTCAGAGCATAGAGAGGTTCTGTGCTGTCCAGGTGTGGCTATGTCGTGTCTAGCACAAGTGGAATGGCTCCTGTCAGTACAGCAGGTGGGTGCCAGGCCAGTCAGCAGCCAAGGATCGTCCATGTGCCCAATCCCTGCATAAATTGAGGAAATCACTCGGGCAGGTGAACAATGGGACGCAGAGAAGGATTTGCACGGTACCTACCCACTTGCAGCTTTAGTAATCATTACTTTGGTTTACAACACTTTAAATAGGGGATTTCTCTCTCATTTGGGGGGATTGACTAATTTTACTTAGAAATAGTTTGCACTCTCTCTCTCTCTCTCTCTCTTGTATTCTCTAAGCTGTAACTTGGTTCGCTGAATGTGACCTGACCTTACTATCATTAATACATCCCAAGTGGACATAGGATTCGCTTTTGAGCATCCGAACCACTTTAAACATTTCCTCTCACTCTTTATTTAACTAAATATTCTCATATCACGTGTGACTTCTAAGTTTGCTTAGCACGTCTCACATGTGAATAGTTATTGTCAAAATCAAGCATCAACAGTTTGGCGCTAGAGGAAGGGTCTGATCTAGCACCTACTCTTCATTAGAAGAATCTTTGACTAACCGGTCCTACCACAGCAAATGGCTCGCGGTTTCGAATATGAGCGAACCAATTATGGCAATGAAGAAACCCTCTCGAAGTACCGCCAGTCCAGCTGAGCATCATGGAGGATATCCCTTCAAGCTCGGGCTTGATCTGGCCGTCATGAGTTACCTGAAAAGGTTCAAAAATACTCTTCAAATGGTCAGCCAAAGGCTAGACTAATTGGATCTGGTCATGCCACCCGAATCCAAGAAAAGGAAAGCAAGCGGCGCACAGTGGACCTAAGAGCTCCGAGGGACCAGCGAACACCGATCACACCCTGGGTAGATTACCCGTGGCATTGCAACTCAGCGATAGGTCGCAGCATGAGCCGTCCCACTCCACGGCGCGCGGGCTCCCACAAAAGTGCTAGGCGGGGAGATTCCCAGTATCTCCAAAAGGACAACTTCGATCGTCGTCAAGCAGGAGATTCCCATCATCCGCGGGTCAGTTCGTACCACCGTGGAGGTCGGGAAGACTCTCTAATTCACTCGGTGTAATCTCACGGCTTTAGCAAGCATGTGCTGAGAGTGGCCAAAGCTTCCAACTGAGGAGAGGAAGAGTTCGATTTGCGGTCTTTCCTTAACTGCAACAGTGAGGGTCGAACCTACATTGCGGAAAGTGATCTCCAGATAGCTCTGCTGCCTCAGATTGAGGAGCTACAACAAGCTCTGGATCAGCTAAAGGCTCAGCAAAATGAGCAAAGGCAGGTCGCAGAGGCATCTCCATTTTCTCTGGTAGTGTTAGATGCTCCCCTCCCATTGAGATTCAGAATGCCCGACGTGCGAGCGTTCAATGGGAATTCTGATCCGCATGATCATTTGTACGAGTTCAAGGACCTCATGGAACTCCACTAAGTCTCCGACTTGAAAAAATGTCATTGCTTAGCGGTAACCCTTACTTCCCAAGCCAAGTAATGGTTTAGGTTGCTCCTAGCAAGATCAGTAAGCTCGTGGCCCCATATGAGCTCGACATTCCTAAGGCACTTCCAGGTGAATAGGAAGTTCTTAATGCCGCTAAGCTACCTGAGTAACATACGGCAAGAGAGGGATGAATCCCTATAATCCCATATAGATAGTTTCACAGGGAGCTCCACAAGGTGGCTCATACTCCTGAAGAGTCTGTTCAGACTCTCATCATAATGGGGGTTCGCCCGTAGACAGAGGGAGCTCCACAAGGTGGCTCATACTCCTGAAGAGTCTGTTCAGACTCTCATCATAATGGGGGTTCGCCCGTAGACAGACTTGTGGAAAGAGCTACAGTTTAAGGATGATGTTTCCCTTACTCGCTTCTATAGACTTACTGAAAAGTACCTCCACATAGAAAACTCTGTGGCTGCTCTCAACCACCACGACCTCGGTGCTTCGAGCAATGTTCCCTCTTGGGGGGAGAATAGGAAGGCTGATCGTAGATGGGCTAATGACGATCAGCGAAAAGGAAAGAAGCAACGGTACGAGCCCAAGAAATCTTATGCCCCAGTTCCCCGTCGCGATCGCGACAAGAGATAATACACCCTTCTAAATGCCTCAGTATCGACCATTCTGGATAAATCAAAAGAGGTTGGTCTGCTTGGGGAACCCGAGCCCATGAAAAATCCTTCTTCAGTAAGAAACAATAAAAAATACTGTCGATATCATCAGGATAATGGGACCACACCGATGAGTGTTAGACCCTCAAGCAGGCAATTGATGACCTCATCAAGTAGGGGCACTTCAAAGAGTACATCGATGACTCTACTCCTGTTCAGGAGAAAAATTAAGAGGAATCGAGAAAGAAGTGTCGTGGTCGTAAAGGTCTCTATAGTGTAGGGATCGTCTTTGGGGGACCACACCTCGCAGGAAATTCTCGAGGTGCCCATAAAAGATACGCTTGCACAGCCTGTCATGACCCCATAAGGAGGAGGAAATCACCTTCCCTAAGAAAGACGTGATGCGATTGCATCATCCCCATGATGATGCTCTCGTCATCATGCTTGAAATAGGATGGTGCAAGGTCCATAGAATATTGGTGGGCAATAGAAGCGCCATGAATAACTTGTTCCAGCGAGCCTTCGAGAGGATGAAGCTGTACGGGGCAGATCTGAAGCCTGCCTCTATCCCTTTGTATGGTTTCACCGGGGATCATTTGATTCCCAAAGGGATAATCTCGTCCCAGTCACGTTGGGAGAGACCAACGAGATGACCAAAATGATTGAGTTCTTCGTAGAGGATTGCCCATCCGCTTTCAATATAATCTTGGGGCGACCTCTACTATGAAGCTTTTGAGCAATCACTTCAATCTACAATCTGAAGATGAAGTTGTCCACCCCGACGAGGATAGGGAAAGTAAGCGGATCTCAACGTGCATCTCGCGATTGCTATGTAAGGGCAGTGCAAATGACGTGCAGGGGAAAGGGAACTCTGATCGAAATCCCCGAATAGGCAATGACGATTAGCAAGATCGAGCCGTAGCCTGGCCCAATTGAGGATAGCATGGATCCTTGCATCTAAGAATGCTATCACAGTGGGCCGGTCAATGACCTATCTGAGGTATCAATCGATCAAAGCGAGTCGAGCCAAGCCGAGTGTTGAGAATGAGAAGTAATCTCAACCCCCAGCTCACCAACGACCTTACCAACTTCCTTAGGGAAAATATCAACGTATTCGCATGGACTCATGCTGACATGGTTGGGATCAGCTCGAATATTATATGCCATGCCCTGAATATCGATAGTGAGGTCAGGCCAGTCCGCCAAAAGAGAAGAGCAATAGATCCCAAGCGGTATGCTGCCTTGAAAGTTGAGGTAGACAATCTCTTCCTAAACGAATCCATTTGAGAGGCACTCTACCCGAGCTGGGTTGCCAACCTGGTTTGGTAAAGAAGCCTAATGGTAAATGATGAACTTGCGTAAACTTCACCGACCTCAACAAAGCCTGTCCGAAAGACAACTTTCCCTTGCCAAGAATTGACTAGCTTGTTGATGCCACCTCCGAGCACGAGCTTTTGAGTTTTATGGATGCCTACTCGGGATATAATCAGATTCTTATGTACACGCCGGACGAAGAGCATATCTCCTTTGTTACAGATCAGAGGCTATATTGCTATAAGGTGATGCCTTTCGGCCTAAAGAACGCTGGAGTGACTTACCAGTGACTGGTTAATCGAATGTTTTCCAAGTAGATCAGAAAATCAATGGAAGTCTATATTGATGACATGCTGGTCAAATCGTATGTTGCCTTGGATCACATAGCACATCTCGTTGAGATGTTCGGTATACTCCGAAGGTACAGAATGAAGCTCAATCCTCTCAAGTGTTCGTTCGAAGTATCTTTAGGAAAATTCTTAGGGTACATGGTTAGAGGAATAGAAATAAACCCCGGGAAGATCCAAGCTCTCCTTGATATGAGAAGCCCGACCAACCGAAAACAGGTTTAGAGTCTCAACGGGCAAATAGCGGTACTCAATCGCTTCATATCAAAGGCAATAGACGTCTGCTTGCCATTTTTTAATATACTCAAGGCCAACAAAATGTTTGAATGGACTCCCGAATGCGAACAAGCTTTCTAGAGCATTAAAGAGCACTTTGGGAAGCCACCTCTACTCTCCAAGCCTCTCTCTCGGGAAATTCTTCTCCTATATCTATCCGTCTCTCAGCATGCGATCAATGCAGCTCTAATCTGGGAAGAAAATAGAGTCCAATGGCCTGTATATTATGCGAGCAGACATTTGCTAAACGCCGAAATACGATATCCAGAAATAGAGGGATTAGCTTATGCCCTACTAATCACTTCTAGAAAGTTGCAAACTTATTTCCATGCCCACACAATCCATATATTGAAAAACTACCCACTCAAGCAAGTCCTGCAAAAACCAGAGGCTTCGGGGAAGTTGCTTAAATGGATAATGGAACTAAGTCAGTTCGATCTGTAGTACAGACCGAAGGCAACCATTAAAGGGCAGGTTGTTGCCAACTTCATCTCGGAATTCTCATACCAACCGGTTATGGAATCCAAGCAACAAGGCAGCGAAGTCACTTAGGAAACCATTCAGAATTTGTGGACCTGGAGTCTCTATGTTAATGGATCCTCAAACAGGAAAAGAGCCAAGGCAGACATTTTTTTCCTCAATCCCGAAGGGACCCGCATCCATGGTATTCTTCAGTTTGGGTTCAAAGCGACCAACAATGAAGCCGAATACGAAGCATTGCTTGTTGGTCTACGGTTGGCAAGAGAAATGAGGTCAACCACGATCAGCATTCATAGCGACTCCATGCTGGTCGTTAACTAGATCTTGGAGGAATATCAGGCCAAGGAAGAAAACATGATCAATTTTATGAAGAAGGCTAAAACCGCGCTCGAGTCATTCAAGCACGTAACAATCACGCAGATCCTTAGAGACAGTAATTCTGTCGTGGATGTCTTGGCAAGAATAGCCTCGCCGCTAGACTCAGATGCACCAGAAAGTATTCCTATTCGGTTCATAAAGATCCCTAGTATCAGCTCGCCCGAACAAGCCGTGAATGTGACAGAATTAGTTTCCTGGATGACCCCAATTATCCAGTATCTTCGAGAGGGAACCTTGCCCAATGACAAGATCGAGACAAGAACCATGCGAACTAGAGCTGCTCGTTAAACACTTATAGGAAATCAATTATACAAGCGAGGGTTTAACGCCCCTCTCCTCCGCTATGTAACTGATGAGAAAGTAGACTATATCATGAGGGAGATACATGAAGGGATCTGCGGTAACCACACCACTGCATGATCCCTCGCTAACAAAGTTGTTCGTCAAGGTTACTACTAGCCCTTACTCTAAGAAGACACCTTCAACTTTGTGAAAAAGTGTGACAAGTGCCAGCGGTTTGCGAATATACCGTGAGCTCCTTCCCACTAGCTGACAACCATGGCCAGCCCCTGGCCATTCTCCATGTGGGGAATTGATCTTATTGGTCCCATGCCATCTAGAAAGGATGGGGTCAAGTATGTGGTGGTCACGATCGATTACTTCACCAAGTGGGTTGAGGCCGAACCTTTGGCTTCAATCACTACCAAAAAGTTTAAAGACTTCATCTTCAAAAACATAGTGTGTCGCTATGGAATTCCTCACACCCTCATCTCTGATAATGGGAAGCAGTTCAATAATGAGGAATTCAAGCAGCTTTGTGATGAGTTGGGGATCCATAAAAAATTCACCTTAGTTGCAAGACCGTAAGCAAATGGCTAGGTTGAAGTTGTCAACAAGACCATCAAGCACATTCTGAAAACCAAGCTTGGTACTGCTAAGGGTAATTGGGTCAACGACCTTCCAGAAGTCTTATGGGCGTACATGACAACTCCGAGGACCTCTACTTTAGAAATACCTTTCTCACTAGCATATGGCTACGAGACAATGGTCCCAATGGAAGTAGGGATGAGATCACTTCAGAGAGACCTATTTAATGAAACTGACAATGAAGGGCTTATGCGTGCAAGTCTGGATTTAGTTAAAGAACATCACGGCAAGGCTTAGTTGAGAATAGCGGCCTATCAACAGCGCGCAAAGAGATTCTTCGACTCTAAAGTCAAGAGAAGAGACTTCTGGGTTAGCGACCTGGTTCTAAAAGAGGTTTTTCTCAGTACAAGGGAACCGAACACGAGAGTATTAGGACTGAACTGGGAAGGCCCCTACCGCGTCGCCAAAGTGATACGCTTAGGGACTTATCACCTGAAAAGGCTTAATGGTTCAGAAGCACCACGAGCTTGGAATGCTGAGCATCTTCACCCTTATTACTAGTAATTCTGAATTCGCTCCTTGTAAAAAATTCCCTTGTAATGCTTTTATAATTAAGATCACTGTCAATTAAAATTCATCTTTTATAAATGTGATCTTGTTATTCGTATCGTTTTTTATATTTCTATTTGCATGTATAATGTTTGTGAAGTGCAAAAAGTTATAAGTACTCACAAATAATTTAGAAAGTGATCATGTTCATTCATTAATTAGTTAGTACAGGGGACTATGCGAGCATAGTTAAGCAAAGTTATGGGAAAAAGTAGAGGCAGAAAGCAATCATTGGTCTTCGTCCCCCGGCCCTTCCTGTACGACCACGGTCTCCCCAGGTTGGTCGTCGACCTTTTGGACAGCAGCTGGGTCCTCCAGAACATACTCTTCTGTATGATCACCTTCCAGATAAAGTCCTTGATCTGCCTCATCATCGGCTTGCGCCATAGAGGCGAGGATCCTCTGGTAATGCTCCGGGAGGTCGGTAAGGTCCATGGTTGGATTCTTTGGCCTTATGGCATAGATTGACTGGATCGACCAGTCAGCAGCCTTTCTCTCGATCTCCAACTCTTGTCGCTTCATCTTTTCAATTAGAGAAGCGACTTACCCCTAGGACATTTCCAGGTCCGCTTCAAGAACTTTTTTCTGCTTCTCGGAAGTCTCCCACAACCGAGCTCTCTCTTCTTCTGCTCGCAGGGCCCGTCTAGTGAGCCTGGCCACCGTCCTTTGAAGCTTTTCGAGTTCCTTTGCCCTCTTCTCCAGTTCGGTCTTCTGGAATTCTACTGTATGGAGAGCAGAGTTTCTTTCCACTGCACATTGGTTCATCTGGATGATGTTCAGGTTCAACCCTTCTTTCGCAACTTCCAAGTCCTGCTTTAGCTGCGCATTCTCTTCCTTCAATTCGAAAAGTCCCCCGGCAGCTTCCAGCTGGGTCTTCTGTTGAGCTAGGTGCAGAGTGAGCAAAGACTATACAATTAATAAGCAAGTGTTAGGCTGCTTTCTCGAAAAAGGTAAACATTGGAAAGTCCTCGATGAGGATAAACCATTTTACCTGGCTTTGAAGTTGTACCGCCCTGATCATCAGGCCTGCAAGGTTGGAGGCCACGAACTCATCAAAAACTTTGGCGAGCTGGCATTCCAAAAGAGTGAACACCACCGGCTGATGGTGCTTTGGGAGCTAGCCCTGGAGTCCAGCACTAAAGTATCAGCTCCTGTTGCTGAGGGCATCTCGTTGGTCAACCCCTTGCCTTCTTTCCTCCTAGAGGCTACGGTCTGCCCTCTGTGCAAACGGCTCGAGAGGATTGTAACCCCGGTCACTCGCCTCGAGCCCCTTTCAGTGTGAAGGGCTTGATACGGCTGCGACCTCTCAGGTTGCACTCCTAGGCCCTCCAGTTGGGACTCTGACTCTTCGGGTTGTAACACCCTTATTTTCTTGGTCCTTTGGCCCATGGTTTTCTGCTTTGGGCAAACAGCCGCGTGCTGAGCAGTTTTAATCGATTGTTTGGTAGACAGCTGCGAACCCGCTTGCGTTCTTTCAGTAGGGGTGTCGTTGGGACCCATCTCGGTTGGTCTAGTGGTGCCGACTTGTGGAAAAACGAACCTTCCCTTTCTCAACGACTTCGACACCTTGGGCAGCATGTCCATTACATACAGGCACTGTTAGTTAAAGGTTCGCTACGCGCAAAAGTAAAATCTAAAGCGACCGTGGATACTTATGAAGTAGGGGTTCCAAGGTCGATCTAGGGTTGAAGAAGCCGTACTTCCTCAAATTTGTGGTTGTCACGAATCATTTCACGTCGCAACAAAAATCTGGTAGGTTATCGAATGAAACTATCCGACTGATGTCAGGAAGTTCTGTCAGCCTAGTCGACTTGTTCCCTGCGAAGAGACAAGAGTTCGTTAGAAGACAGCTAAGAAGAAAGAGAAGATTCACCAGGTATGAATCAGGAAAAAAACCTACTTGGTTCCCTAAAACAGCAGATGCCATCAAAATGAAAAAAGAAAAACTTGGTCTCGTACGCCCTAGCATTGCTGGGGTAATTGTGAATGCCTCCCTCAATCGTAGGTCGTGTCGAGAAGTAGTAAGAATCTTTGTCCTTGCTTTTCTTTAAATAGTAGGCACAAGCGAGCTCCAGCGCAGTCAGTTCACCAAGGCCATACTCGACGCACGCAATATACATAGCCACAACTATCATATACGCATTAGGCGTCAATTGTAAAAGTGCGACCCCAAAATGATCGAGGATCGACCTGATAAAAGGATGGAAGGGGATCAGTGCTCCACACTTGAATATAGCTTCGGAGATCGCAGCCATTCCCTCTGACAGATTCCGAGCTGTGTGATTTTGGTAACAGTAGACGTCCACGCTAATTGCTTATTGGTTTACTGCCTCTTGTACCTCGTCTCGGGTAACTACCAGTAGAATCTCTTGCACAGGACCCACTGGGGCATTCTGCATCTGCGAGCTTGTCCCCTCATCCGATCTAGTTGCTATAGGGTCCATATCTACGATCTGAAAAAAGGGGGACACGTGGAGATTACTCAGTCTTTGTACAAAAATTTGTTACGACGACGTGGAAGAGCAAAACCCTAAAAAACCATTGGGGACCACCCCTAATGGCTTGGATCCTAGAAACTTATTCCTCACAGAAACCTGCCATTGCCGATTGGTTAGCTACACTTGAAACAGAAAAAGAAAAGCAAGTGAAGGCTCTTCCTTACCTTTTTCTTGTGGCTGTGAGGATCAAACTTCTTGTTGTAAAGCTACAAGCATGCACCGATTTAAAAAGTTGAAAGTCTGGTCTCACAGAAGCTTGTTGCTTTCTTCTGAAAATGTAAGTGTTGTGCCATTGCTTAGGGAAAGCCCTGGGTTTTATAGTAGAGGAAATGACGACTAGGATTTCTGAAGTCGAGCGACGCTTCGACAGAACGTGTTTCTGGTCGTTGATTACGATCACGTGTCACCAATTAGCAAGAAAGTGTGACCGCCACACTTCGAGAAATGCAATCATCGTATCTCTCTGTTGAAATAATCAAGCGATGGCTCGATTCTCTCCTCCGCATTAAATGCTTTCCCATCTGCATTTAATACTCTAATAAGGAACGTCGTTTCAGCATGGCACGCATTTATTATGCATGGCTAGCATTTATTACGTGCAAGACATGTCTATTAGGCTAAAGGACACTTCATTTGTGGACTGGCTGTCATGCGCAATGGATAAATATCTGAAGAGGTCGTTAAAAATATAACACTCTTCATCGCATATCTTTTTGCGGAGATCTGTGATTCCTTCTCCAGCAGAAATAAGCTGGGTATAAGTAGGGCACTGACTCTGTGCAACACCATCTCGGGTCAATTGTAAAAAAAAATTCCCCGCGACCTCCTTGTAGCCAAGTCGTCTCAACCAGACGTCACTCAGACATGTCGAATCATGGTATAATTATGCAGTTTTCAAGGTTCATTCCTTAAAACCTTAAAAACTATGGGACTTCTATTATACCTAAAAAGGTAGGGTTGACGTGGAGTTTCATTAGTAAAGGATGGTCAGAGCATAGAGAGGTTCTGTGCCATCCAGGTGCGGCCACGTCGTGTCTAGCGCAAGTGCAATGGCTCTTGTCAGTACAGCAAGTGGGTGCCAAGCCAGTCAACGGTCAGGGATCATCCACATGTCTAATCCCTACATAAATGGAGGAAATCACTCGGACAGGTGAACAATGGGACGTAGAGAAGGATTTGCATGGTACTTACCCACTTACAGCTTTAGTAATCATTACTTTTGTTTATTATACTATAAACAGGGGATTTCTCTCTCATTTAGGGTGACTGGCTAATTTTACTCAGAAATAGTTTGCACTCTCTCTCTCTCTTGTATTCTCTAAGTTCTAACTCGGTTCGCTGAATGTGACCTGACCTTACTATCATTAATACATCCCAAGTGGATGTAGGATTCGCTTTTGAGCATCCGAACCATTTTAAACATTTCCTCTCACTCTTTATTTAACTAAATATTCTCATATCACATGTGACTTCTAAGTTTGCTTAGCACGTCTCACGTGTGAATAGTTGTTGTCAAAATCAAGCATCAACACAACATATAATCACTCTTACGATAAATACTATGTATAAACTTTACTCAACACCAAGATCAAATACATACTTTGTCATAGGACTTTTTTTTTTTTTTTTGGCAATATTAAGTAAACTTTTGACCGGTTCTTCACTTTGGCTGAGCAGTGCCAACTGAAATCCAGTGTCCTTGGTGGCCGTCAGAGGAGATTACAAAGCAAAAAGATTGACATGATAGTCAAGGAGGTTTGGAGATTACAAAGCAAAAAGATTGACATGATAGTCAAGGAGGTTTGCTCCCTTTGTTGACTTTTTGGGTTCGAACATTAGGGTCATTTATCATATTGTGACTTATCTGAATCATTGGGCTTGTAAGTTGTTCAATGGAGCCCGAAGATTAGTTAAGGTACATGTAAACTAGCCCGAACACCCTGATTACAAAATATATATATATATATATATTTGTACATATTTTTCATCTCATACCATTGATGGTTCAGGGCTGCCTCATAAGGGCATATTATAATTTACTAAAATGTTGTCCATCATCCATTCTCCAATTCAAAATTTCCCTACAGTGATAGGAAAATAATTAATGAAGAATCAAACCAAAAAATTTGCAATTTTTTCTCTAATTACTTTTTGTTGTACCTCTCACATGTTTTAGGTCGGAGTGAATACATAGGGTGCAACTATATATTGCTAAGGAGTTTCTCTCAAAAAGTTTCTCTCACAACTCCGACGTGGCAACTCATAATTGGTCAGCCGTAATTTGTTAGGTGGAACCAATTGTAAACTAATTAATTGTAAGCTGCCACGTTAGGATTATGAGATAAAGTTTGTGAGAAAAAGTTGTAAATGTAGTACTTTTTATTGAGAAGAGATAGTTTTTATTTTATTTTTTTTTTTAACTACAAAAGTAATTCTAGCTATCAGATCCTCGTCCAATAAATTTTTATTAAATTATCTCATTGATCACTGGAGAAAACCTTGAAAACTAATTAGAAAAGTCTTCGATTATATGAAACAAATATGCAAATAAAATTTGATTTAAAAAAAAAAAATTCTATGAATTTAGATTATTTATGTGAAACCACAACCAGGTGGTCTGATGGTAAAAGAGCGAGAGATTCCATAAGCTCTTGAGTTCAAGCCCCTACAACCCTAATAGGGGTAGCCACTAAAGGACTTACCCGATCGTCAACTTTAGGGTCTGAAGGATTACTTGAAGTGTCCGTAAACTAGTCCATACACCCCGGTCATCATATATATATATATAACCTCAATCATGTCACATCTCATTAATATTTCAACAACTGTATCAATTTCCAACACAACAATGAGTTGGTTGCCACCCCCACTTCATTAAAAAGGAAAAACCCATCTAACTACCTTTCATCATTTTTCATTTCATGCTCTTGATTCTAATACTTGTATTAAGATAAGGATCATTTTCAGCACAGATGGAGGGTAAGAAACTGGGTCCACGACCTAGCTAGAGACAATGAATGTGTACGTTGATTTCAATTGTAATTAATGGTGCCTCCTATATTGAGCTTTTTATGTATCTATGGATCTCTACTTCAGATTGAATCAAAAAGATTTTGATCCCTTTTGATTACAAATAGTAAAGAAAAAGAAAGGGGGGGGGGGGGGGGGGGGGGGGGGGGGGGGGGGGGGGGGGGGGGGCGGTTTGGGTTGGGAGGGAGAGAGAGAAATCACCTTTTGATTTTCATCTTAATGCTTTTTGTTAACTAGGTTGAACGACTCAAAAAAGTTCTACACTCCCTCTTTCCTACTCTTAATTGTTTTGCTCATTTTCAAAATAATCTTCTTTCAATTACCACACTTGATTTATACTAACTTCTCATGAAAACTATATCACGTTAAGGTCCATGAGTTTTGAATAATTAACATTTACGCTCCTTGTTAATAACTCATATTCATCACATATTCCCTTTCACCATACCCCAGAGTTGTCGGTCCTCCTACAACTGTCGATTGTCATGTCCCTGTCTCTGCTCAAAGTCATTTTCTTCCCTAAATGAGACAAATTCATGTTAGAAATACATTTTATTTTTAAAATTGAATTTTTTTTTTAAATTTTTTGTTGTTAAATGTGAAATAAATTCTTACCATTTTAATATTTTTAAATTTATATTGTATGAAGGGTATTTTGACTCTGCAACACAGTTTTTAATCCTAAAAGCTACAAAAGCCTATTTTTATATATATATAAAAAAATTAAAATAGATTATTATAACCCACTTCTTCTATAATCATGTATGAAAAGTGTTTCTCAAAAATATTTAAAGTGATAGTGTTTGATTTCTAGGGTTTACTTAATCCTATTATACCAATAAACGTTTATCAATTCAGTAACCAGAGATATAACAAATGAAGATAAAGAATCAGCCAAGCAAAATCAAGACACAGAAATTATAGTGGTTCGGCTTTGCAACCTACATCCACTCTCCAAGGCTCACAATAGGGCATTCCATTATCAATCAACATAGTACAGAGTAAAGATCAGATCAGAACATAAAAGATTACAATAAGGAAAGAACACACCCAAATTCGAAAACCCTAGGTTTTCTTCAACATGAAATCTGCAACTTCCTTCAACATCAGTATGTGTTAAATACACATGCTCCCTTCCTAGATTGTCATCCATCTGTCCTTGATTCCTCCGTAACCGTAAGATGAAATTGATTCTGGAACTTTCTCTTAAGTTTAAGAGTTGTCGAACCAAAACAGAAAGGAGAGAGATGAAGGCTGCTTCAAAGTGTGATAGTCGAGCAAATAACTTATTAGGTTTGGCCAAAACGACGTCGCTCCATATCTTTGACTCTTAACAAAAAAGAGGCTGACTTCCACCGTGGCAAATGAGAAGCCACGTCATCACAATTCTCCACCTTGGCTTCTTGATTTGTCACCTCATGTGGCCTTGGAATTCATAAGTTCACTCTAGAACTTGAAGAAGGCTCATACAGAGCCTATGTTTTTCAAATGGAACAGGTTTTGTGAACATATCAGCAGGATTACGTGAACCATCAATTTTTTCAATCTCTATTTCCCCTCTTTCGATCATTTCCCTAATGAAATGAAGACGAACATCTATGTGTTTAGTTCTTTCATGGTATACTTGGTTTTTGAAGAGGTGAATTGCACTCTGGCTGTCATTGTTGATCTTCACTGTCTGTTGCTCAATACCCGATTCATTTATCAATCCTTTCAACCAGATAGCTTCCTTTGCTGCTTCGGTTAATGGTACATATTCTGACTCTGTTGAAGATAGAGTAACCATATGTTGCAACTGACAATATTTCCCCACAGAGTGAAAACAAATCCAGATGTAGACTTCCTTCTGTCTATATCTCTTGCATAATCTGCATCACAAAAACCCTCAACACAATCATCATAACTCTTTTTTTTTCTGAAAAACAATGTCTGCTGATTTAGTTCCCTGTAAATACCTCATAATCCATTTTAAGAGCAATCCAGTGAGTCTTTCCTGGATTTCTCATAAATCTGCTTACCAGACTTACAGCGAAGCCTAAGTTTGGTCTTGAACACACCATCAGGTATATTAAACTTCCCAATGCACTTGCATAAGGAATTCTGCCATCTCCAGCTTCTCTTTTTCAGTCTGTGGACTCTGCTCATGTGAAAGTTTCAGGTGAGCAACAAGAGGAGTCTAAACAAATTTAGCATCTTGCATACTGAATTTCTTCCTGATTTCATCAGTATAGTCCTGCTGTACTAACTTTAGACTTCCAGAAGTTCTATTTTTTTATAATAGAAACCCCAAGAATTTTCTGAGCCTGACCCAACTCTTTCATTTCAAACTTGGCGTTCAGTAACCTCTTCAGTTGACATAACTCAGATTTATCATGGCATGCCATAAGCATATCATCCACATACAGCAGTAAAAAAAATTGAGTCAATTTAGAGATTCTTTTAAAATAAAAACAGTTGTCAAAATTACATCTGTTAAACCCAATTTCTATCATAAAATAATCAAATTTCTTATACCACTGTCGTGGTGACTGTTTCAAACCATATAATGATTTTTTTAATAGACAAACTTTACCTGTAACACTGTTGTATCCTTCAGGTTGTTCCATTAAGATGCTTTCTTCCAAATCCCCATGCAAGAAAGCTATCTTCACATCGAGTTGTTCTAATTCCAGGTTGAATTAAACTACAAGAGAGATCAGTACCTTGATGGATGTATGTTTAACCACTGGAGAAAAGATTTCATTATAGTCAACCCCCTCTACTTGTGTAAACCCCTTTGCAACTAACCTAGCCTTGTACCTAGGTTCATCCTGAGCTGTTAAACCTGGTTTTCTTTTGAAAATCCATTTGCATTTGACCAATCTACAATCTTCTGTTTATCAACCAAGGTCCATGTATTATTCTTCATTAGAGAATCAAATTCTTCTTCAATGGCTTTCTTCCATTCTAACTTTTCAGAGCCTGAAACTGCTTCTTGGAATGTCTTAGGTTCATCATTCATCTCCCCCTCCACCTGAAGTGCATATGCAATTAGGTCTGCATAACCTAGTATGTTGGGAGGTCTGATTGTTCTCCTAATTCTATCTCTTGATAATTTATAATTGATAATCTGTCAAGTTCGGTGTATCTACACCTGGAGTATTCTGACCTACTTCATGATTAGCAATTGGTTCACCCTCATGAGTATTTAATTCCTCAACTCCACCTTGATTCAAACTTGAACTAAAACTAGAGTCTTTCACTTCTAATTCTAAGTGTTCTACTCCTAGATGGAAATTCTCAGATTCATCAGGTTTACCTCCTAAACCAGGTAGGATATTTTCTCTAAAAATGACATCTCTACTCACAATACATTTCTTGGATTCTAAATTCCAAAACTTATAGCCTTTAACCCCATCTAGATATCCTAAGAAAATGCATTTAATGGCTCTAGGTTTTAATTTTTCATCTTTTATATGAACATATGCAAGGCACCCAAACACTCTAAGATTTTTCAGGTTTATAGGGTAACTAGTCCATTTCTCAAGTGGAACCCTAAAACCTATAGCTGAAGAAAGTGTTCTATTTATCAAGTAGACCACAGTACGGGCTGCTTCTGCCTAGAACTTAACTGGTAGTTTAGAATATGACAGAATGCTTCTTACCTTTTCTAAAATAGTTCTATTCATCCTTTCACAGAGACCATTCTGTTGTGGAGTGTGTCTCACTGTCTTATGTCTAACTATCCCATTGACTTTACAGTAGCTATTGAACTCTTCATTAACAAATTCCAAACCATTATCAGTTCTTAGCTTCTTCAACTTCTTTCCACTTTGGTTTTCAACCATGGTTTTCCATTCCTTAAACCTAGGAAAGGCTTCATCCTTGGTTTTAAGGAAATAAATCCAAACATACCTAGAGTAGTCATCTACAAGACTCATAAAGTACCTACAACCTCCAAGTGAATAATGCCTAGATGGTCCCCACACATCAGAGTGCACATACTTAAGTGGTGAGCTTGAGTAGTGTTGTCCAGTCCCAAATTTTACTCTGCTCATTTTTCCAAATATACAGTGTTCACAAAAAGTCAGGTTCCCTATTTTATCCCCACACAGTAGGTTTTGCTTACTAAGTTCTCCTAAACCTCTTTCACTAACATGGGCAAGTCTTTGGTGCCACAAGGTACTTTTATCTAGCTCCTCAATTGACCCAATATTAGCCACTCCACTATCAGTACTACTTTTCAACACATATAGACCATTCCTTTTTTCAGCCTTCATAACAACCAAGGACCCTTTCAAAACACTAAGACTCCCATTAGCAGCCTTATAACTTAGACCTATAGAGTCTAAAGTTCCAAGAGAGATAAGATTTCTTTTAAGGTCAGGGATATACCTAACATCAGTAAGGGTTTTAGTTAATCCACTATGGAGATTCAACTTAACATATCCTATTCCCTTAATATGACAGACAACATTATTTCCCATCATTACTTTCCCACCATCTAAGGGTCGAAACGAGCTAAACCACTCTCTATTAGGTGTCATATGATAGGTGCAACTAGTGTCTAAAATCCACTCATCACTAATATTGCCTTCTGAAATAACTAGGACCTCTGAACTCTCATAAACTTCTGATACTACCCCTGTACTACCTCTATCATCCTTTTTCTCATATTTCTTTTTCTTTCTCTCAGGACAGTCTCTCCTAAGGTGGGCTTCCTTATGGCAGAAGAAACACTTCCATTTCCCAGTTTTAGATTTGTACCTATGTCTATTCTGCCCTCCCTTTTTCCAGTTCTTCTTCTCATATCTTCCTTTGACTATAAGACCCTCACTATCACTCATATTTATTTCTCTAATCCTATTTTCAGTGTCCTTAGTTGAGATAGCTTCTACTACTTCTTCTAACTTCAGAGTCTGTCTACCATATTTTAAAGTTTCTACAAAGTTCGAGTAGGTTTTGGGTAAAGAATTTAACAGGATCACAGCTTGATCCTCATCACCAATTTCAATTGAGATACTTTCTAAATCTTGTATAATCTTAAGAAAATCATTCTTATTATCCTTTAGTGATTTTTGTTCATCCATCTTAAACCCAAATAAACTCCGCTTTAGAAACAATCGATTACGAATAGTTTTCGACTGATAAAGTGAGTCTAACCTATTCCATATCTCTACAGCAGTCTTTTCCTTCTTGACTTCTCGAAGCACTTTGTCACCTAAGCCGAGGATCAATGAGCTTTTGGCCTTTTTCAACATGTCTTGCTTTTCTGTAGTGGTTAATGTATCAGACAACTCTTCTTCTCCCTTCAAAGCTAACGCCAAGCCCTCTTTAATCAATACAGCTTCCATCTTCATTTTCCATAATCCAAAATCGTTTTCACCTGTAAACTTTTCAAGCTCAAACTTAGTCGACATGTTTTTTCCTCACAGATCCGAAAAAACACACAACAATAGAAAAGGAATCAGTTTAAGAAAACCTAAAAAAAACTAAATTTAGGCACGATTAGACTAGTGAAACCCTAACTGGACCTTCAATCAGGCTCTGATACCAATTTGTTAGATTTCTAGGGTTTACTTAATCCTATTCTACCAATAAATCGTTTATCAATTTAGTAACCAGAGATATAACAAATGAAGATAAAGAATCAGCCAAGCAAAATCAAGACATAGAAATTATAGTGGTTCGACTTTGCAGCCTACATCCACTCTCCAAGGCTCACAATAGGGCATTCCATTATCAATCAACATAGTACAGAGTAAAGATCAGATCAGAACATAAAAGATTACAGTAAGGAAAGAACACACCCAAATTCGAAAACCCTAGGTTTTCTTCAACATGAAATCTGCAACTTCTTTCAGCATCAGCATGTGTTAAATACACATGCTCCCTTCCTAGATCGTCATCCACCTGTCCTTGATTCCTCCATAACCATAAGATGAAATTGATTCTAGAACTTTCTCTTAGGGTTAAGAGCTGTCAAACCAAAACAGAAAGGAGAGAGATGAAGGCTGCTTCAAAGTGTGATAGTCAAGCAAATAACTTATTGGGTTTGGCCAAAATGATGTCGCTCCATATCTTTGACTCTTAACAAAAAAGAGGCTGACTTCCACCGTGGCAAATGAGAACCCACATCATCACAGATAGTTTATGGAACAAGTGATTATGGGAGAGAAGCTATAACAACTAAAAATGTATTTATAATTTATAAATCACGAGGAAGGTGGTAATGTTTGGTTTTTCTATCAAATAAAATATCAAGTTACAACTTAGTTTTTCTATCAATGTTGACTTGTTCAATAATAGAGTTGTTACCAGAGTGAATTGGTTCAATCATAGGATTATCAGAGTTATTTTAATATATTTATATTTGATTAATATTTCAAAGCTTGTTGTTCTGGAGAAGCGAGCCAAATAGTATCAGTTTTATATTACTTTTTTTAATAATAATTTTACATATATAAAGGTAAGATTCTAACTTAATATTTAATTTATAGTTGTTTTATTCATTCATATTTGCAGTTTTGGAGACTCAAATTCAAAAGACCATGTAAACTTAGAGTAAAATTTTGTTGTTGTTTGAAGATGACAATGATGAGGGGAATAAAAAGAAAAAAGGTAGGTAAAAAAGTAGGGGGGAGGTTTTAAGAAAGAAAAAAAGATGAAATGAAAAAACTATCTTATCTTTTGAGAAAAATCAAGAAAGTTTGCTCCTTTCACTAATTTCTTGGGTTCGAACCTTGAGGTCTTTTACCACTTTTGTGACTTACCTAATTTTTTGGGTTTGTAGGAGGCTCAATAAACCTTAGATATTAGTTAATGTATGAATAAGCTGGCATGAACACCTTAATTAGTGAAAAAGAAAGCTGCTTTGGAGAGAAGTTTTCAGATTTTTCTTAGCAGTGATATGCCGATTGGAGGGGTAAGAGAAAATGAAAGAGACAGATGTAGAGCAAGGAGTAAAATTTTGACAATAGGATGAAAGGATAAGAACTAGGTCCACAAGACCAAGTTGGGGAAATTGTAAAATTTTGACCACAAGATGTAAGGATAAGAATTGGGTCTACAAGACCAAGCTGGGGAAATTGCAAAATTTTGACCACAAGATGTAAGGATAAGAACTGGGTTCACAAGACCAAGCTGGGAAAACTGCTTACAATGAATATATCTTTAGAATTGATAAACAAATTTCAATCACAAAAACTTAGGTTATAAAGTTTGAAAAGGTTATAAAGTTTGAAAAAAAAAATCTGAATAATCATTATGTATTTTGTATCTTCAAATATGTTATAAGTGAAGCCTTATACGCTGTCGTATTGGCTTAAGTTCAATCTACATAGAGACCATTGGTTTGTAAGAGATCTGACGACTGAAAACAGAAGACTAGTCAAACCTATAAAAGCAGAAGTCTCTTCCATTAGCAGCAATCACACTCTCTCTCTATTGAAATCTTCCCCAAATTACTTGGTTAGGATTCAAGAATAGGGCTTTGTGTGTGTGTGTGTGTGTGTGTAAATCTGCTGATAATTTGTCCATTAGAGTTGCGTTTCTTTGTGGAGTTGAGAATCTAGTGTTGAGTTCTCTGTTTGGGTTGTAGATTTACCAGTATTAGTCTGAAGTCTGGGTAGTTCTTGATAGGGAATCTTGTAAGGGAAGAGTGATTGAGTGTTTGTAATTGTTTCTGATAATAATAGTAAGTGCAGCGAGCATCCATATTCTGGAGCTCAATGTGGACGTAGCTTATTCAATATTGAACAAGTGAACCATGGTAAATACTGTGTGTTGATCTGATTTTATTCTGCTTTGATAGATTGATTGTGTTGGTGTTTGCTTAGGATTAGTGAGGGGAATTTACAACAAAATAAATGAATAATATGTTTATATAGGGTGATGACAACCAACTCTAACAAGACTCCCAACTAAATAAGGAAATAAAATCCTAACTATTGACTATTTATAAAATAAGAAAGTAAAATTTAATTAAATGAAAACTTCCAAAATCAACTAAACTCCTAATTAAAATAGAAAACTACTTGAATTCTTGATATGAAAGCCTAAATAAATAAGAAAATCAAATAAAGAAAAGAAAACAAAATTAAATCCTAATTAAGTCATAGTTTAACACTATTTTCCTTACATCAAAGTATGCCTCAATAATTGAGTTTTTTTTTTTTTTTTTTTTTTTTTTTTTTTTTTGTGATCGTGAGTATCCGGGTCAGTTTACACACATCTTAACTAATTCCCCGAAGCCTTAAAGTTGGCAATTAAGTAAATCTCCTCAATGGTCACCCCTATTAGCAACCCAGGTGGATCGAGTTCAAGATCTCTTGAGTAATACATCCAAGAGTTTTAGTTCACCGTTGGGTCATCCAGAGTTTTTCCTCTAGCCGTTCGATCGACATATTTGACATGAACCCCGCATGGGGGATGGTTAATGATTTTTAGGTGGAATATTTTTTATCCATTGATCTACAAATCTTCACCTCTTGTCTTCTTTTTCCTATCTCCAGTCTACAACTCAAAAACTTCCCAATGGAGAAATACAAGAAAAGAATCCAACAAAAAAAATTTCCTTTTCAATTTTTCTGGAGTGAATCGGTTGTACTTATATCTCTTTTTAGGATTAGCCGAGTTGTTTTGTGAAGAAAGCCAAAAAAGGTCCAATTTTTTTCCTCTTTAACACCCCGAGGCAAGAATCATCACGAAATATACATGACGTAAGATAAATTTTCTATAGGAAAAAGTAAATGGGGCCTGTACCCGGTCCTTCAAATATATATTTAGGAATAATTTATTTGTCAACTTGGTTAGGAATTAAAAGCAAGCTCTATTGGATTATTAAAATAAAAAATTGGAAAACTTACTAACAAAAATCTTTTGGAGTCAACTTATAGAACCGAAAATATTATCTTAAATACACCTGAAAGCGTGAGAGCTTTCAAACACGGATACCCGCTATGGCTGAATTTCTTCACACGTTTGAGAAGTTTTCGGAATTTTCAATTTTATGTGATTTGCGATAGAAAGGGTAAGAGAAAAGGATTTTAGGAATGTTGACGAGAAAAACTTCACTAACTAAAGTTATATTAGGTTAATTTTGGAGAAATTGTTATATTCTTTTAACCATTCAGAATTAAAAGTTTGGGCTGTGTTTGTTTGAGTATTTATAATAGTATTTTTTTTAAAAAGTTGAATTGAATTGAATTGAGTTGTTTTTACAAGAATATGATTTGAATTTGAAAATGTATTTGATAAATTTTTTGAAAAATATTTTCTAAAAATATTTAAATTATTTTTAACCCCATGCATTTATTAATTTAACTAAACACTCGTACAATAAATTTTATAAATTAACAATAACATCTTTATTCACCCAATAATTGTCAACAGTCGGCCACCACCATCAAACAATGGCTGGAAGTCGCCAGAATGGTGTACGATCAATAGGATCTGACTGATCATCCATTGATCTAGCCGTCTTGTGCTGTCAATGATCGCTAAAATATGGCTGTCAACAATTATAGATATGGCCGTTTATTGGATTTGTGATAGGAACGCTGGAGTGGTAAGAAAAAAAGAGATATAAAGATGATAAGATTGAGGATACAAACTTCAATAATTGAAGTCAAATTAGTTTTTTTATTTTTATTTTTTTTAACTATTCATAATCAAACGTTTGGTAAGGATCTCTTCCACCACAGATGAGAGGTAAGAAACTGGGTCCGCGACTTAGTTATTGACGATGAAGTATGTGTACTGATTTCAAATTGTAATTAGTGGTGCCTCGTTTGTTGAGGTTTTTCTGGATCCATTGGATGACATTGTTTCCATGGATTCTACTCAATCCTATCATCTTCGTCTCTCTTTAAGGTTGAATCAGAAAGATCTTTATCACTTTTGATTAGTAAAGAAAAAAGTCCACTTCAATATTCTCAAAACTGCCAAAAATATATCCAAAATCAACAGAATATAATTTTGATCATGTAGTTGATGTTTTTCTCCTTGAACATCTACCTCCCAACAAGCTACTTGTGCTGTGTTTCTTGATGTCCTCTCTCCTCTCTCTCTAACTCGAGAAGAACTTCAGCTATAACTGGACTGAAGAGAGATTGATAAGCTCTCACACTTTCAAGTATATACATTTAAAAAATGTTAAAAAAAATTACTAATTCGTTATGATGTATACAATATTTTTTGTGTTTTTATAAACGTTGAATTTAGAAGAGTTTCCCATTACATTATTGTTGATGCTGGATTTTGGCACCAACGAATTGTCACGTGCGTTACGTTGATTGGCTAAGAAACACACGTGATAACGAATATAGAAAGTGAAATAAATGCAAAGAAAGCTTTTAAAATGGTTCGGATGCTAAGGTAGCAAGTCCTACGTCCACTGATTTGTATTGATATTAGTGTGGGTCAGGTCGCAACAGCGGACTGACTTACAGAAGAGTTATGAAAAGTAAATGTGTTTACAGGAGAGAGAGAGAGAGTTTCTCAATGTAAAAATGGCCGAATCCCCTTAATGAAGGGGTCTTCTTCATTTTATATCAAACTGAAGCGTGTAATCATCATTAAATCCATGGGTTGGTGCGATTGTCAGGATATAATCCGGCTTTATGTCCCATTGCTCTCTTCCCAAGTTGATTTCGCACGATTTATTGCAAGGGAAAGGGACACGTGTGAGCTCCATATCGTTTGGCAGGTTTGACGTGTGCTTGTTGCTCTGACGGGAGCAGGTCACTCTTCACGTGACTTTCCCACGTCAGCCCCTATTTTTCCAGGCATAACAGAAGCCCCCTAGTTTTTAAGGTTTGAGGATCGAACCTTGGAAACTAAGTCACATTGGAGGTTCTGGTCGCTCCAACCTGAATGGGATGAGCTCGGCACAGGGCCTTTGGCGAACACGACCTCGCACAATTCCTTGCCTAAACGACCTGACAATCTTCATCCTAGCGACCTAGGTTCGTCGGACGCTCCTTTCTGTACCTTAGGGTTAGAGATTCAATGAACCTGGTTCTGCACTGTCAGGCGCTCTGCACGCACTACAGCGTTTGTCAGGCACATTAAATGCGGTGTGCTGACCCGACGCCGTTTTGACAGCATTTGGTTGTGCAACGCATCCGAAACGACGACTCTTATCATGGCATTTAATGCGACGTGGGGCGCATTTAATGAGGGGAGAGAGAGTGGGCTGTCGTTTCGGTTCCGAGGGGTGGTAACCGTCGATTCGCGATCCATATAAAATCTCACATTTTTCAGATGACGCCACCGAAATGCTTTTTGCTTCGAGTGACAAACCTTTGCAAACCAGAGATCTTTCTTTTCCGATCAGCGCTTATCAGGCAACTGGAACGAGTTTTGGCCTCAGTTACGCATCTCAGAAAGTAAGATTCTCCTTTCTTTCTTTTTTTTTGCATTTGTTTGGTTGGGCCATGGCGTTGGGTCTCCTGGTGTTTCACCAGAGACGTGACGCCGTCATTGGATTCGAGCCGTAGATGGCAGCTCGAGTTACTGTTAGGGTTTAAGGGATTTGTCCCACGCCGCCGCGCGGGACATGCGATGGCTAAAATGACCTGTCTGTCGATGTTGCAGACTAGAATGGAACCATCAACATCCAGACCCGAGGAAGGAGCCAGCTCGTCCTCGTGGGAAGTTTTCGAGGACGCATCCCTTGATGTCTTCTCGGTCCTCACCTCAGAGGAATTCAATAGGATAAAAAGGCAGTTTGACATCCGCGCGGAGGTGTTCCTCGACCATACCAAGTCGTCACGGCGCCCCTCTGATGGCCTTGCCATGATCTCCGAAGAGATCTTCAAGGGTGGAGGGAGGATTCCCCTCCATCCTTTCATCAGGTTAGTCCTGGACCATTTCGAGATCGCACCGATGCAGCTGACGCCCAACGCGTATGTCATCGCTGTCACGATGTACATCGCGTGCTACGAAAGCGGCTTGGGCGAGCCAACGGCGGTGGAGCTCGGCGTCGCCTACTACCTTAAGAAGAGTAGGGACAAGGACTCGTACTACTTGTCTCGGCGACCTACCATTGTCGCGGGGATACATAACTATCCCAGCAATGCGGGGGCCTACGAGACAAAGTTCTTCTTCTTCTGTTATGACGACTACTATCGCTTTCAGGAACCAAGTATGTTTTTCTTCGCGGGGTTCATTATCTGCTTGCATGATTTATAATAACGACATGCTTTTTCCTTTTGCAGTTAACAAAACGACCAGCCAAGCCCTACTCGCCGACCCAGATAGGCTCGTATCTTTTGGAGTGTTGGACGAGGAGAGCCGGGACGCGAGGAAGCTTGTGACAACCGCAAACTTGCGGAAGTACGATTTTTTCAGCGACAAAGTGTCTTTAGAACCCCTAGAAGGTAAGTTATACTGGTTCCCTTCTGGTCGTAGAATAATTTTGTTTACTAACGAACTTAAATGTAGAAACTATGCCCCCAAAAGAGTCCGAGCAGCCCTGCCGAGCACCATTCGTCTTCCCTCGATCGAGGAGAGAGAGAGCGGCCGAAGCTGCTCGTCCTATTCCAGCACAGCCGGTGCGAACAGTCGCGCCTCCCCAACCCCGTCCTGTGTAAGAAGCAACCAGGACAGAACAGGTCGCTCAGGCACCATCTGCTCGCCCAAAACGGAAGGCTCCAGCCTAGAGGTCGAAGAAGAGGAAGCAGATTCAGGCCGAAGAGTCGGAGACCGAATCTGAGGAAGAGCCTTTGAGGTCGCGACAGGAATCAAGGAGGTCGAGCAAGGAGCCCGTGAGCGAGGCGGTCGCTACCGACAAGGCGAATGACGCACCAGTGCTAGACTCATTGGGGAGTCTACCCGAATACCTATAGCTGATTGTCTATGGTCTGCTCGAGTGCGAGCTATCGGAGTCATACGACGAGTTTGCTGACACGGGCGACGACCTGATGACCACGTCTTTCCAGCATCTAAGCAAGGTAAACGAGCTGTATTTGAAACTTCATTCTGATTTATTTCTAACTCATATCTTGCTCGCAGGCGTTGCTTGCGATGAGGATGTCCATGGAGAAGACACGGCTGGGGGCCGCAAAGGGGACAAGCGACCTGAAGGAAGAGGTCGCGAAGCTGAAGCAGAGCTTGGAATCCGTCGAAGCGAAAAGAACACAGGCGTTCGAAGTGGCGAACAAGTATCTAAACCAAAAGGACGCTGCTTTACGAACAGTGGACTTCCAAAAGACGGAGCTCGATCGACGTGCAGAGGAAGTTAAGGAACTTCAAAGGACAACCGTCAGGCTCTCCAAGGAGGTCGGAGAAAAGGACCAGGAGATCCAGGCGACCTTCGCATGGGCTCAGTGAGCTGAACAAGATAGGGAGGCCTCCGAATAGGAAAGGCAAGCTCTTGAAGCCGAACTCCAGGAGAGTCGGGAGAGAATCGCTTCTCTGACTGAAGAAATGCGGAATCAGTCAGAGGAGCTGGAGGAAAAGGCCGCGGACTGGGCAATCGGGTCTATCTACACCCTGCGAGCAAAGAACCCAGATTTGGACTTGTCTAACCTCCCGGAGGGTTGGCAGGCGACCTTGTGGATCATGGCCGAGGAAGACGATCAGGCGGCCGCGGCCACGACCGCTCAAGGACCCGACCAGGCAAGGGGTTCTGGTTCGAAGGACCCCCCCGACCAGTCTTAGTGTAACAAGTCGCCCCCTTTGTAATTAGGTCTTTTGCTTGTACATAAATGAGAATACATTTTCTTTTCAATTGCAATTTGCTTTTTCATATATATGTACACTTTACAATTGTGATTTACATAAGCAATTACATACAAATTCTTACATGCGAACAGAACACATGCGAACTGTTTCGAGCGAACAAAGTAATACTTAATATTAAAGAAATTAACAAAACTGAGAGCTGAGTTCGGGATTACTGATAGTATGGTCGGAGGTGCTCGGCATTCCAAGCTCGGGGTACTTTAGAGCCGTTCAATCTTTTGAGGTGGTAAGTCCCCGGTCTGATTACTTTGTCGACCCGGTACGGACCTTCCCAGTTAGGCCCTAGTACCCCCGCACTTGGCTCTCTGGTCCCGAGGAGAACTTCCTTTAGCACAAGCTCTTCGACCTGGAAGTCTCTTCGCCTGACCTTTGAGTCGAAGAACCTTTTTGCTCGCTGCTGGTAGGCTGCTATCCTTAGCAAAGCCTTGTTGCGGTGCTCTTCGACCAGATCCAAACTTGCTCTCATAAGTGCTTCGTTCTCAACCTCATTGTACAAGTCCCTCTGAAGAGAATCGGTCCTAACCTCTGCAGGGATCATCGCTTCGCAGTCATAGGCTAGCAAAAAAGGGGTTTCCGAGGTGGAGGTTCTTGGAGTTGTCCTATACGCCCATAAGACTTTGGGGAGATCGTCAGCCTAATTTCCTTTGGCTGCCCCGAGCTTGGCCTTTAGAGTGTGCTTGATGGTCTTGTTGATTGCTTCGACTTGGCCATTCGCTTGCGGTCTGGCGACTGAGGCAAATTTCTTATGGATGCCCAGCTCATCGCAGAACTGCTTGAACTCCTCATTATCGAATTGCTTTCCATTATCCGAGATGAGGGTGTGAGGAATTCCGTAGCGGCACACTATGTTCTTGAAAATGAAGTCTTTTAGCTTTCTGGTCGTGATCGCGGCTAGCGGTTCTACTTCAACCCATTTTGTGAAATATTCTACAGCGACCACGGCATACTTGACCCCTCCCTTTCCAACTGGCATGGGGCCGATAAGGTCGATCCCCCACATGGAAAATGGTCAGGGGCTTGACATAGTAATTAGCTCGTGAGATGGGGCTCGCGGAATGTTCGCGAACCGCTGGCACTTGTCACATTTCTTGACAAAGTTGTGCGCATCTTCTTGGATCCGGGGCCAATAATATCCCTGACGAACAACCTTGTTCGCAAGAGATCGAGCTGCTGTGTGGTTACCGCAGATCCCTTCATGAATTTCCCTCATGATGTAGTCTGCTTCTTCACTGGTTACACATCGGAGGAGAGGGGCACTGAATCCTCTCCTGTACAACTGATCCCTGATGAGTGTGAAACGAGCAGACCTTACTCGCAGGACCCTTGCCTCGACCTTATCGCTAGGCAAGGTCCCATCCTTGAGGTGCTGGACAATGGGAGTCATCCATGAATCCAGCTGAACCATATTCACGGTCTGTTCGGTCAAGCTGATAGTCGGAGCATCGACGAAACGAACAGGAATGTTATCAGGAGCCTCTGAATCTAACAACAAGGCTATCTTTGCCAAGGCATCAACTATAGAATTGCTCTCTTTGGGGATCTGAGCGATTTCAAAGTGCTTAAACGACCCCAGAAAGGTTTTAGCCTCTTTCAGGTAGCGGACCATGTTCTCTTCCTTGGCTTGGTATTCTCCTAGGATTTGGTTGACGACCAGCATAGAGTCGCTGTAAATGCTGATCGCGGTTGTACCCATTTCTTTGGCAAGTCGCAACCAGGCGAGCAGGGCTTCATCCTCGGCCTCATTGTTGGTCGCTTTAAACCCGAACCGGAGAATACCATGAATTCGAGCCCCCTCGGGGCTCACAAGGAGAAGACCCGCACCGGCTCTTTTCCTGTTTGATGACCCGTCGACGTAGAGGTTCCAGGTCGACAGGTTCTGAACACTTTCTTGCCCGACTTTGCTAGGCTGTTGCTCGCTTGGGAGATAGGAAAATTCCGAGATGAAGTCTACAACAGCCTGCCCTTTGATGGTCGACCTGGGCTTATACTTTAGGTCAAACTGGCTCAATTCCATGGCCCATTTGAGCAGTTTACCCGAGGCCTCTGGTTTCTGGAGGACCTGCCTGAGGGGGTAATTTGTCATTACATTGATCGTATGGGCATGGAAGTAAGGTCGCAGCTTTCTGGACGCGACCAGCAGAACAAAAGCTAGTCACTCCATTTCTGGATACCGCATCTCAGCATCCGATAAACGCTTACTTGCATAATAT
The DNA here is from genome assembly GCF_008641045.1 of Pistacia vera. Lineage (NCBI taxonomy): Eukaryota > Viridiplantae > Streptophyta > Magnoliopsida > Sapindales > Anacardiaceae > Pistacia > Pistacia vera. Next base: position 429,331 of record NW_022196148.1, on the reverse strand, counting down.
ACTGGCCACTGAGCCTTTTCCTCTTCCCGTATTAAAGCTGCACTGACCGCGAATTGAGACACGGACAGGTAGATGAGCAGGATTTCCTGTGGAAGAGGCTTAGAGAGGAGATGTGGCTTCCCAAGATGTTCTTTTATACTCTGGAATGCCTGCTCGCATTCGAGAGTCCACTCGAATTTCTTATTGGCCTTTAGGACGTTGAAGAATGGTAAACAGCGGTCTGTTAGCCTTGATATGGAGCGACTAAGTGCCGCTATTCGCCCGTTCAGACTCATGACCTGCTTTTTGCTGGTCGGGCTCTCCATATCGAGCAGAGCTTGAATCTTTTCGGGGTTTATTTCTATGCCCCACTGATTGACCATATATCCCAGGAACTTTCCTGACGATACCCCGAACGAACATTTGAGAGGGTTCAGCTTCATTCTGTAGAGTCAGAGTATGTCAAACATCTCTACGAGATGCGCAACATGTTCTGAGGTGACCTGGGATTTGACCAGCATGTCGTCCACATAGACCTCCATTGTCCTCCCGATCTGGTCGGAGAACATTCGGTTGACCAACCTCTGATAGGTCGCACCCGTATTCTTGAGGCCGAAGGGCATGACTTTTAAAAGTATAGCCCCCGGTCTGTAATGAAGGTCGTATGCTCCTCATCTGGCTTATAAATCGGGATTTGATTGTATCCCGAGTATGCATCCATAAAGCTTAACAGCTCGTGCCCCGAGGTGGCATCAACGAGCTGGTCGATTCTTGACAGGGGGAAGCTGTCCTTCGGGCAAGCTTTGTTTAGGTCGCTGAAGTCTACGCAGGTCCGTCACTTGCCATTTGGCTTCTTTACCAGGACCGGGTTAGCAACCCAGGTCGGGTAGAGAGCCTCGCGAATGGATCCATTTCGAAGAAGGTTTTTCACTTCTGATTTTAGTGCGGCGTACCGCTCCGGATCCATCGCCCTTCTTTTTTGGCGAACTGGTTTGGTTTCACTGCTGACGTTCAGTGAATGGCAAATAATGTCCGGCTGATCCCGACCATATCTGCGTGCGACCAGGCGAACACGTCAATGTTCTCCTTCAAGAAGCTTACCAGCTCGGAAGCGAGCTGAGGGTTGAGACAGCTCCCGATCTTTAGCACTCGGCTCGGCTCTTTCGGATCAACCGAAACTTCGGACAGATCCTCAACCGGGCAGCTCGGGGGGATTTCCTAAATTCGCGGATCTATGTTATCCTCCGCCGGACCAGGCTGTGGCTCGATCCGGCTGATCGTCATAGCCTAGCGGGGCGCACATCGCGAAATGCCCTTTCCTTTGTCGACCATTTGGACCGCTTTTACATAGCATTCGCGAGATGCGTTTTGTGATCCGCTTACCTCCCCTATCCCCGATGGAGTGGGGAACTTCATCTTGAGATGATAAATGGAAGTGACTGCCCTGAAGGTTCTCAGCAGAGGTCGTCCCAAGATTCCATTGAAGGCCGATGGGCAGTCCACGACCAAAAATTCTGTAACCCTAGTCACCTTGTCGTAGTCGCCGAGCATGACTGGTAGCTGGATTGTTCCGTTGGGGATCAGGTGGTCCCCTGTAAAACCGTACAGAGGCATCGAGGCTGGCTTCAGGTCGGCCTTGACCAGGTTCATTCTATCGAAAGCGGACTTGAACAAGATGTTCACAGCGCTTCCGTTGTCTACAAGCATTCTGCAGACATTATGACACCCTATCAGGGGCGTGACCACCATAGCATCCTCATGAGGATGGTGCAAGCGAGCTACCTCTTTCTCGCAGAAGGTGATTGGTTCCTCCTTTCTGGCTTTTTGAGGTCACTGCGAAGTGTTCATTACCCTGATCGGGTCATGGTGCGCTTCGTGGGCATACCTTTGCTGCGCTCCTCGCATGTTTCCCGCGAGGTGCGGACCTCCGAAAATTATATTTACACTGCTGTACCCGCTGCGATCACGACGCTTTTTCTTTCGCTCCCCTTCGTTTTCTTTTAGGGAGTCATCAATGTACTCCTTGAAGTGCCCCTTCTTGATGAGCTCTTCGATAGCGTGCTTTAGAGCTCGGCATTCATCAGTGAGATGCCCATTATCCCGATGGTAACGGCAGTATTTTTTGCTGTTTCTGGCCGTAGCAGGGGTTTTCATGGGTTCGGGCTCACCGAGTAGGCTGGCCTCCTCGGGTTTATCGAGGATTGCAGATATGGACACATTCAGCAGAGTGTATTGAGTCCCGTCGCGGTCGCGACGAGGAACAGGAGCATAGGACTTTTTCTGCTCGTAGCGGGGTTTCTTCCCTTTTCGCTGATCGTCAATGTCTCCTTTGCGATCAGCTCGCCTATTATCTCCCCGACCAGGCATACTGCTGGAAGTGCCGTGATCGTGACGGCGGAGTGCTGCCAATGAATTCTCTATTCGGAGATACTTTTCTGCCAGGTTGTAGAATCTGGTGAGGGAAATATCGTCCTCAGCCTGTAGTTCCTTCCACAGGTCGATTTACGGGCGAACTCCAGCTATTATAAGAGTTCGGATGGACTCTTCTGAAGCATGAGCCACCTTGTTGAGTTCCCTGTAGAAGCGATCAATGTAAGACTGCAGGGATTCGTCTCTTTCTTGCCTTATGTTACTGAGGTAGCTCAAAGGCATTGAGAACTTCTGATTGGCTTGGAAATGCCGCAGGAACGTCGTGCTCATCTGAGGCCACGAACTGATCGATCCCGCTGGGAGCGACCTTAACCACCGCTTGGCGTGAGAAGTCAGCGTCACGGCCAAACAACGGTATTTTGCAAGGTCCGGAACTTGGTGGAGCTCCATCAGGTCGTTGAACTCATATAAATGATCCTGCGAATCATAGTTTCCATCAAACAGCCACATATCTGGCATTCTGAACCCTGGTGGAAGTGGAGCAGCTAGCACTTCGGGAGAAAAAGGGGATGTAGAGGCGACCTGCGTCTGTTCGTTTTGCTGCTCCCTTAACCTGTCCAGAGCTCGCTGCAGCTCCTCAATTTGTGGTAATGGAGCCAATTGGGGGTTGCTTTCACCCGTGCGAGCCCGGCCTTCTCGGTTGCGGTTCAGCAAAGTCTGGAGGTCAGATTCCTCTTCGCCTCGGCCGGCATTTCCAGCCGCACTTGACACACGCTGACTAGAGGCGTGTGAAGGCGATGGATGGTGCGGGGCATTTTCACGACCCTCGCGGTGGTACGAACCACCCCGCGAGGTGTGGGGGCCACCCGCATGATAACGATCGGGATCGTTCTGCTGGTGGTGATAGAAATCATCGCGCGCAGCATTTTCGTTTGGGTTTGCCTGCGATGTGGCATGGGACAGCTCGGGATTCACTTTTTCACCGAGTCTCAGCTTTGCCGACACCCTGCTCGGGGCGCCTTTTGTATTCGATGGTCCTTGGGAGCCCGTAGGCTTACTTTTTGCCACTTGCTTACCCTTACGCCTATGCGCTGCAGTGCTCGCGGCACGGGCTATCGCCCTTTGCCGCACTTTCGCGTGACCTGCAGGCGTCTTTGGCGGTTGTACCGCTCCGACTGTCGTAGATGACATGCCTTTGTCCAAACGGTCCAGCCTCTGGTTGACCGTCTAGAGAGTATTGTCGAACCTCTCCAGGTAGCTTCTGATGGCAGGGTCCAGTTGCGGAGCTACCGGGATATTCCTAGCAGCATTTTGTGAAACTGGAGGTATGTTGGAAGGGGTGTCCCTCTAGGCTAGGGGGACTCCCTCAGCACGCTGGTTGACCTGCTCAGGCTCAGATTGGCGGGCCATTTGTTGCTGTAAGACCAGTAGGTCAAAGATTCTCCTGATGAAGGGTAGACACTAAATCAGCCCTCCTTCTAGCGCCAAACTGTTGATGCTGGATTTTGGCACCAACGAATTGTCACGTGCGTTACGTTGATTGGCTAAGAAACACACGTGATAACGAATATAGAAAGTGAAATAAATGCAAAGAAAGCTTTTAAAGTGGTTCGGATGCTAAGGTAGCAAGTCCTACGTCCACTGATTTGTATTGATATTAATGTGGGTCAGGTTGCAACAGCGGACTGACTTACAGAAGAGTTATGAAAAGTAAATGTGTTTACAGGAGAGGGAGAGAGTTTCTCAATGTAAAAATGGCTGAATCCCCTTAATGAAGGGGTCTTCTTCATTTTATATCAAACTGAAGTGTGTAATCATCATTAAATCCATGGGTTGGTGCGATTGTCAGGATATAATCCGGCTTTATGTCCCATTGCTTTCTTCCCAAGCTGATTTCGCACGATTTATTGCAGGGGAAAGGGACACGTGTGAGCTCCATATCGTTTGGCAGGTCTGACGTGTGTTTGTTGCTCTGACGGGAGCAGGTCACTCTTCACGTGACTTTCCCACGTCAGCCCTTATTTTTCCAGGCATAACAATTATTTTTCAAGATTTTGTTTAATAAACCAAATTGCTCTCAATGTTGCCTTTTGGAAATGTTGTGTGGGTCTTTGAAGTGGGGTGAGCCAAATTAATTGGTGTAGTAAAATGATTGGATATTGGCATGCTTGTTTTTCCAAAACTAGAGATTTCAAGTCAAAATCGACTTAAAAATCTTGAGCCCGAACTCAAGGAAAAGATCCGGTTTTTAATACCTAGATCACTTTTACCCAGGCTTTCAACTTGAGTTTGATTGGTTGAAAACATATAGGCTCCTTTTGTTTAGTTTTTTAGAATAGCATTCTATTCTGAATAGGATTTTTAGAAAATAGGATGGGATCCTGAAAATGTTTTTGATACATTTTCAAAAAATATTTTCTGAAAATATTTAGCTAATTTTTAACCCCCTAGGTTTGTTAATTTAACTAAACACCTCTACAAAAAAGTTTATAAATTGACAAAAACACCCCTATCCACCCAACTATAGCCGACAGTTGGCCACCATAGCCAAACAGTGGCTTGAAGCTATCGAGATGGTGCACGACCGGCTAGATCTGGCCAGTTGTGCGTCGATCTGGCCTTTTCTGGCCAGATCCACCATGGAACTGGCTGGAAACAACAAGATCTATGGCCATATATCTGGTTGTCGTTGACGGCCAGACATCTAATAGTTGTTGATAGCCAAGATATGGCCGTCATCAACGGCTTGGCCAGATCCATGATGGATTTGGCTGGAAATGGATAGATCGATGCATGACCGACCAGATCCAGTCGGTCGTGGGTCGTTACGGCTCCGACGTTCGGTGGTGGCAATGGCAACGACTGACAACGACAGTGGTTGCTGGCAGGTGATAGTGGCTTGGATGGTTGAGGGTGTTTTTGTTAATTTTAAAACTTTTATTGAGAAAAATAATTGTTAACGTTTTGAGTTAAATAAAACATGATTGAATTTTGAAGAATATTAAAATAAATGCATTTTTCATTTTTTAAGTTAGGATAGTGTAAAATTAGTATGCCAAACGCAGGGAAAGATCTTTTTGAGATTTTTCTTTCAGATTGGGGGCTAGAAAAAGATTTATTAGGGGATTATTTAATATTTTATAAGGTAGTTGTAGGTAGTTTTTACAGAGGGTTTTTGAAATTTTATTTTATAAAAGGTGTCATGTAGTTTTTAGAGGGTCAAAGCTATTTTCTGAAGGTTATAGTAAAGGGAAGAGATTTTTAGTTCCCATCTTCAAGTTTAAGTCAAAATATAATTGTCCCAATGGATTAGGACTAAGGAAGGAGAATGTGATTACGATAATCCTATTCCATTCTTCCTAAAACAAAGCAAAGTCATCGTGTAAAACGTGGACCAAAAGAAATTATAAACTACATAAATTATTATATGTAACTTCACTCTATACAATGTTCATTACATATTTTTTCTTTTTAATATATAGCACAAATAATTGTTTTTTTTTTTAACAAAATCCTTTTTTATTAAAAAAAAAAACTTCAATAAAAAAAGAAAAAAATAATATAAAACATATCATTTTAGTTTAAAATTATCCGATCGTCCTAAAACAATTCAATTTATATGTTTGAATTTACATAAGAAGTTTGTGCATATAATATTATTAATAATAGATAAGTAATACTAAATATACTAACTCACACGTACAACTTATAAGTGCATTAAAATGATTTGATAACTTAAATTATAATTTACATATAAAATTTGTATATACAATATTTTTCATACATAACTCTCATATCCCATTACTATTTCAACAACCTTGTCTATTTCCATCTTAACATCGAGTTAGTTGGCGCACCCCACTTTATTAAAAGGTAAAAACCTCCTATAGGATCACACGACTTAAATTAGGAGTAAGAGGGACTTAAACCTGAGACTGTGTACCTTAATCACACATCTCAGTGCTGGTCTTATCACTTGAGTTTGTCCTAACACTTAAACTATCTAGTAATGGGTTAAAAAAAAAAAAAAAAAGCAAAATCCCATCTTATCAATAGCACCTTATTTCCCGTGCTATCATGCATGCTCTTGATTCTAACACTACAATTAACTTTTAATAATATGCCACTTACAGATAATTTCAACAGCATTGTTGGATTAATAAATGTAATCTTAAAAACATTAAACATACTAAAAAAATATTAAGATCAAAGTTTAGAAAACAATTAAAAATATAAATAGGAATAAATTTCGTATAAAAGAATCTTTACATGGTGTGTTGATGAGGTAGGTCTTCATTGTATGAAGTATTCGCCAAGTGGGAGAATGTTGGAGTTGTCGACTACTTCAGCAAAGGGATTCTCGCAGATTGAGGCGTTGATTATGGTGAGATTTTCTCTCCTATGGCCAAGTTAACATCAATTAGGTATGTTCTATCTATTGCTGCTGCGTATGATCTTGAAATTGAGCAACTTGATATAAAGCGGCATTCTTACATGAAGATTTAGAGGAGGAAATTTACATGAGGCAACCTGAGGGGTTTGTATGTAAAGGGAAGGGAGACTTGGTGTGTAGGTTGAGGAAGTCTCTGTATGGGCTTAAACAATCACCAAGGATGTGGTACCAAAAGTTCAACTCCTATGTTCTTTAGCATGGTTTTAGCCATAGCAACGTGGATCACTGTGTATATGTAAAAATGTTAGAAAATGTCTTTGTTATTTTAACCTTATATGTAGATGATATGTTGCTGATAGGGAAAAGCAAGGAGTTGATAAATTCTGTGAAGGGTTTGTTGGCTGCACAATTTGACATGAAAGATCTTGGGGCTGTAAATTTTATTTTGGGTATGCAAATTACTAGAGATCGTCAGAGTTGTAAATTGTGGTTAGGGTAGAGAAGGTACATCGAGGAGGTGTTGAAGAAATTTAACATGTAGATTGCAAACTTGTGAAGACTCCTATGACTTTGGAAGTGAAATTGTCAACTGATCAGTGTCCTAAGTTTGAGGAAGATGCTGAAGAAATGACACATGTGTTGTATGCGAGTGTTGTAGGTAGTTTGATGTATGTCATTGTGTGCACGCGACCTGATATTGCACAAGCAGTGGGAGTTTTGAGTCGCTTTATGTCAAATCCTGGTAAGGAGCATTGGAATGCTGTAAAGAGGGTTCTTAGATATCTGCATGGGACCTCGGATTTATCATTATGTTATGGAGGCATGGTGACTGGGATGAGCTAGATGTGATAGGTTTTGTGGATGCTGATTGGGGAGGTGATCTCGATAGTAGGCGTTCCACAAGTGTGTATGTATTCTCTTTATTTGGTGCTGCTGTTTTTTGGATGAGTAAAAGGCAAAGTACTGTGGCTTTGTCATCAACTGAGGCAGAATACATGGCATTGACACATGCTGGCAAGGAAGCTATGTGGCTTCGAAGATTGAGTTTAGAGCTTGGTTTCAAGCTTGATGCTGTGAAGATTGGGTGTGACAATCAAGGGGCTATTTACTTAGCCAAGAATCCTGCTTTTCATTCGCGATCAAAACACATTGACATACAATACCATTTCATCAGGCAAAAGGTGGAGGAAAAATTGGTGTTGTTAGAGAAGGTTGATACACTTGTTAATGCTGCAGATTTTCTTACCAAGGTTGTGAGCTGAGCAAAGTTTACATGGTGTGTCGATGAGGTAGGCCTTCATTGTGTGAAGTATTCACCAAGTGGGAGAATGTTGGAGTTGTCGACTACTTCAGCATTATTGGGTAACACAGACGCATTCGGGGGTCCTACTGCCCGTTGGTGGTTTTGGGTTTTTCCCTGTATAACCGCTGTAGGATTTCTTTTAAGTTATTAATTCCTTATTAGGTTCAGCTTAGGAATATAAATCCTTGTAAAACTAGATTTAGTCTCTTAAACCTAGTATATAAACATACTTTTCTCTTATTATGTATGTGATAACAAATCATAGGACAATTCATTCATTGTAAACGAGAGAGGTGGGGCATATTACAATAATATTGACTTAGCTGGACGTAGCCCACATTGGGTGAACCATGGTAAATCGCGCATGTTATTTTCTTTGTTTACTGTTATATTTTGTTCCTGTTATTGCCTCTATTTCGTTCAAGAAGAGCATAAACATTGACTTCTTCAAGCGTTGGAGAGAAGTTTTCGGATTTTTCTTAGTAGTGATATGCCGATTGGAGGGGTAAGAGAAAATGAGAGAGACAAAGATGTTGGATGAGCAGTAAAACTTCAATAATTGATTTTTCAGAACTATTCATAATCAAAAGTTTGATGAAAATCTTTTTGACCACAGGATGTAAGGATAAGAACTGGACAATGAAAGTGTGGCACGATAGTTGAGTTTTTTTTCTGGAACCGTTTGATCGAAATATTACGTTAATTATTGCCTCGAGGCAAGAATCGTAACACAAGATAGATGACGTAAGATAAATATTCTGTAGAAAATAGAAAATGGAGCCTGTGACGGGCCCTTAATAAATACTTGGTTTGAAAGTAATATTAAAAGCAAACCCATATAGTTGGTTATTTCCACAAGAAAACACATATTCAAGGTTGAGCCACGCGATGACATTTTACCTGTGTGTAGTATGTCATATTTTTAAATTTTTCACTGCAAGACTTATGTTTTTCTATCATGTACTTTAATCCATGTTTACTTTGGATTGTAAGGAATTTGAAAATGTCTGATACCATATGTTTTCCCCTGGTTTGCAAGGAAGTATTATGTATGTTTATGATGAATGAATAAGGAAATGTTCATGACGTTGATTTGGAAATAGGTTTCCCATATTTTATGATTTCCCACATGGCACCTCTCAATCACCCGAGTCTCATGAGTACGCCTAGAGCTTGTGGGATAAGGAAGGTCAGGATAGGTCATGTAAGTTGGATATTTCCACAAGAGAATGCATTCTCTTTATTATTGACTACTCAGTAAACCATGGATAATGGCCGGGATGCAATGAAGTTCCTGCTCACATGGAAAGGATCCAGTGAAGTTTCTGGAAAATTTCAGCATCATTAGAAGTCGACAGATAGCTACCCTAGAACTTCAAAAGTAATTTGAAAAGTCTACAAGCTTAAATTTTTAAGTTTATATGCAAGTTCCTGGAAGAATATTTAAGCTTTGATCCAATAATTGGACACGACATGATCACGTTTCTAGACTTTTGATGACTTTTGGTGTGAACATATGCATGTCTAAAAAGTAAGTAGTGGTCCAATTGATGTTGTCTCTCAGATTATAATTTCCAAGCAGTTGTTAACCTCTTTGCCCACGTTGCTTTCAAATGAAATTGATGAAGGAGATATATCTAGAAATATATAACCTCAACCACATGAAAATAATGATAAAAAGAGTTGACTCACAAGTCAATGATTAGGTTGATCCACTGATTTATTTGTCAACTTGGTTTGAAAGTAATATTAAAAGCAAACCATCATGTAAAACGTGGACTAAAGGAAATTATAAATGAAGTACATATTTTTTATTTTTAATATATAACACAGATAATTTTCTTCAAAAATAATAATACGTAGTGAGAGAAAAAGCTAAAATTTCTTTTTATAAAAAACTTAAATAAAAAAAAGTAAAATATTTGTTTTTAAGCCAAAATTTAAGGTCATACAACCTAATATATATATAAAATATGGGGAGAGTTCCAAGTGTAGTGAGAGAAAAAGCTAAAAATTCTTTTATAAATATATAACCTCAATCATGTCACATCTCATTAATATTTCAACAGCTGTATCAATTTCCAACACAACATCTAGTTCGTTGCCACACCCCACTTCATTAAAAAGGAAAAACCCATCTAACTACCTTTCATCATTTTTCATTTCATGCTCTTGATTCTAATACTGGTATTAAGATAAGGATCATTTTCAGCACAGATGGAGGGTAAGAAACTGGGTCCACGACCTAGCTAGAGACAATAAATGTCTACGTTGATTTCAATTGTAATTAATGGTGCCTTCTATATTGAGCTTTTTCTGTATCCATGGATCTCTACTTAAGATTGAATCAAAAAGATCCTTTCCCCTTATGATTATAAATAGTAAAGAAAAAGGTCCGTTCCAATATTCTCAAACTGCAAAAAAAATATCTCCAAAGTCAACCTAATATAATTTCTATTGTGTGTTGAAGTTTTTCTCCTCAATTACAAACATCTATCTCTCTGCAAGCTACTTGTGTTGTGTCCCTTGATCTCCTCCTCTCTCCTCACTATCTAACGCGTGAAAAACTTCGGTCATAGCTGGACTCAAGTAAGATCGAAAAACTCTTACACTTTCAAATATATGTATTTAAAAAATGTAAAAAGATTACTAATTCTTTATCATATATATAATATTTTCTGTGTTTTTATAAACTTTGAATTTAGAAGAGTTTTCGTTGTGTTATTTTTCAAGATTTTATTTAATAATCCAAATTTCTCTCAATGTTGTCTTTTAGTAATGTTGGGTGGGTATTTGAAGTGGGCTGACCCAAGTCAACTGGTAGTAAAATGGTTGGATATTGGCCTGCTTCTTTTTTCGAAACTAGAGATTTCAAATCAAAATCGAATTCTTAAAAATCTCAAGCCTGGGCTCAGGCCTTAGGGAAAAGTTCCAGGTTTTTAATACCCGGACCACTCTTACCTTCGCTTTTAGCCCGAGTTTAATTGGTTAAAAAAATAAAGATCTTTTTGAGATTTTTCTTACAAATTTGGGGCATTTATTAGGCGATTATTTAATAAAGATCTTTTCGAGTTTTTATAAAGGGTTTTTTTTTTTTTTTTTTGAAATTTTAATTTATAAAAGGTGTTATGTAGGTTTTTACAGAGTTAGCTATTTTATGGAGGTTATAGTAAATTCAAAACTTTATACAATATATCTGAGCCGGACGTCGGGCTTATCAAAGTCAAGCCTGGTCTCGGGATATAACATATGCTTGTGCTCAGCCCACGTCATTTCTTTTACATCTCTAAGATTGATTTAATTATTTTTTTAATTTTCAAATATTAAAGCATGTGAGTGGGGTTGGTAACACTCACCCCATTTAACTTTATTATATTATATTTAATTTTGTTGAACTTTTCTTTTAACTTATTAATACTTACAGTAATAAGTAATAGTATAATATACACTCCACTGGCCGTAATTGTACATTAAAATTAAATTAATGTTAATTTCCATATATTATCAAGTACTTTTAAGTTAACTTAAGCACCTTCGATAAACATATGTATTATTGTATTAGAGACAAAATATTTGTAATTAATTAAATTTTGAACAATAAACTATAAACTTAGAAGACAACATTAATCTTCAAGTAGGTGGACAAAATTCATATGTTATCTCTTTACTATGTGATATTCCTTTAACGCGCGGTGGATGGTATTGTAATATGTTACTAATTAGCTCTCTTCGCAATAACTAATAGCACCCTATATGTCACATGTGTAGCCAGTTGGATCACTCCCACCCGAAATATTAAGCTATAGACTGATCAGGTAGAATTAATAGGAGAAAAATTTTGCAAATATTTTTGTTGGATTCTTCATTAATTCTTCTCTTGCCTCCATAGGAACATATTGGAATTGGAGAATGACGACGGACGATGCTTATGGGCCTTATCGGGCAGCCCTGAAGGAGGATTGGGATTACATGATGAACTTCTTCAAAAAAAATCCTAATGCCATGTCAGTGCCTCTATCTGCCGCCGGGGACACTGCATTTCACTTGTCAGTTTTCAGCAATGATAAACAGCCAATTAAATATTTACTTGGTATTGCCAAAGAAAACCATATGACAATGGATGACGTTTTGGCAAAGAATAAGTACGGAGACACAGCTCTTCATGAGGCTGCTGCCAATGGGAACCTTGAGGCGGTAAAGCTCTTGGTGGAATACGATAAGAAGCCCTCTAATGATGTTGAAAATACAGAGTTCCTTAAGGATATTAATGACGAAGGCGAAACCCCGCTGTTTAAAGCTGCTGCATATGGGAGAACAAAAGTGGTGAAGGTTTTAGCTTCTGAGCGATTTGAACAACTTATCAGAGGAACAGATTATGAAATTACAGAAACAGGAGAAATGAAAAGAGTAGGAGTTACACAACTGAAAGACATTCACCGCCAAAAAATAACCCATATCAAGGAAAAGACTAAACTGTCTACACCCCTAGAAGAAAAAACCATAGAACTGCAAGGAGCTTCCATTATTCTGCACGTTGCATCTAAACCTTCCAAACCGCTTACACCCCTAGAAGAAAAAACCAGCGAAGTGCCTGGAGCCTCCATTCTGCACGTTGCCATCCAAGGAGAGCATTTTGGTCTCTTTCTCTACCCATCTAGCTTGTTTACTTTTGCTTTGAATTGAAATATTCAATTGCTATCTGATGTGCTAAGTTTTTTTCAAATTTTCGCTCAGATACGGCTCTACTGTTACTGAAACTGGATAAAGGCTTAGCAACATTGAAGGACGAAAATGGCAGGACCAGTCTTCACCTGCTAGCCACTATGCCCTCTGCTTTTAAAAGTGGATACCGAATGGGCACATGGATCAGCAGAGTCTTCTACTTCTGTATGTACTCTCCAACTTTCTTTACTGTAACATATATTAATAAGAATAATTCTACAATTATAAATTCTTCGTACAAATATATGTGTATAAAATGATGTGTCATAATATGATTGAGAGAGTGAATTTATAAAGTCAACTTTTTAACTAAAATTAAATTTTCCGTCTAATCATGGTATGACGCAAACCTTTATACATGTGTCTTTATACGAAGACTTGTATATCTTTATAGAAGACTTTAAAGTGTAGTATTACTCTATACTACACTTTAAAGAGAAATGCTATTATGCTACAATTACAAGGGTTATACAAAAAGCCCTTTACTAAGTGATGTGATAGGTCTTTTAATAATTAATTAATTATATTAATCAAAATAATTTATTCAACCCAAATTCTCTCTCTCTCCTTCTCCCTCTCCCCCTCTCTCTCCTCATCCTTCTTCACCACCATATCAATCACTCTCTTATCCCTCTTCTTCACAAACTCGGCAAGACCTCTCACCGTCTCGTTATACTCTTTCTTTGCCTTCGTCCTCATCTTCTTATTCTCCTCCTTCATCACTCTCCTAGATTTTCTATTTGGCCCCGCCCTAACATCATATTGGTCCACCCAACCAAAATTCGTCACCGTACTAAATCCTAACCAATAATTATAAAACGCCGTCACCTGACTGTACAGACTCTCCAAATTCCCCATTATCGGCGCCTCCCGCACCGTATCTCATCCCAAACCTAATTTCTTAACAAAATTGATCTCATTCCTATAAATCTTATCAAACAAATCCGAATAAACCTTATGAAAACCTTTACCCGAATCGGAATCCCCGTAAAAGGCGGTGTTTGAGAAATAAGAGAAGTGATTGGGGACGACGGAGTTGGGGCCGGAGTTCGACGACGAATTGAGGTCGGAGAAAAGAATCTGATAGCGGTGAGAATCGTACCAGGTGCGTTCTTTGGGGTCGGAGACGACCTCGTAAGCGTGAACGAGTTCTTGGAACTGAGCAGTAGCTTGTTCGTGAGTCAAGCCGGATTGGACGAGCTTGTCGGGGTGGCACTGGAGGGCTAGCTTCTTTTAGGCCGATCGGATTTCGTCCGGCGAGCAGTCCTTGAAGATTTTGGGTTTGTCGGCGTTTTATGTCACTTGACTATTTTTTTTTTTTTATTTGGGTTAAATAAATTATTTTAATTAATATAATTAATTAATTACTAAATAACTATGTGCTAAGTGATAAGTTGCCACATCACTCTGCCAACCGCTTTATATAGGGCTCTTTGTATAACCCTGTGTTACTGTAGCATTTCTCTAATAGCAATTAGAGTGAATGGGTGTTCAGTTCTTTCTTTCTTTGTTTTATATTTTTTTGTCACACTTTTTATAGATCTATTTTTTTTTAAGTTAGGGTCACTGAAACGTAAGTGTTTTTTTTTTTTTTTTTTGTTATAGATTTGTGATACAAATTCATGATTATTAATTTATAGTAATCTAATGACTTAAAAATTGTTTAGTTGACATTAAAATAGTTAACTTCTCAGCAAGTCATTGGATCAAATTGATTTAATAGCTAAGAATTCATGTCACAAAATTATATTAAAATGATCACCTCTATATGACTTATTGATCTATGTAATTTAAAATAGTAATAAAAGTTTTATTCAGGATTTGATTTTATATATATATATACTCACTAAAAAAATTCTCGACTGCCAAAATTTGATATCTAACAACTTTTTGGTCAACTAGATTAAAAAGTTTCTTAAATAGATAAATTCTAGGTCACATTTAACATTCTCATATAAGTGTCTATATATTATTAAATAAGGGTATTTTAGTTATTTAATTAATGTGTTTGTTAATAATTTTCAAATTTTGAATATAAGTTAATAATTTTGAATATTTGTATATAAGTTATGAAATTTAACTTATTCTATTAAGTGTATTTATCTTAAAAGTAGAGATAATATGAAAAGTGTATATAAGTTAATAATACATATTTATTATGAAATAAGAATGTTATATTAATAGTAATGGTTATATATATTATATATACGTCTTAATTTCTTAGGATGCGTGCCCTTAATACATGCATTTTGAAAGAACATTTTGTTAAAGATATTTACATATTTCTTATTAATTCCTAAATTTATAGGCATTCCGATTGATGATCGTATAAATGATGACGATGAAAAGATGAGTATAAATGATGATGATGAAAAGATGAGTAGGTTTAATCTCTTCAAAGGTAATAGATGAAACTTTACTTTTGTTCTGATTTAATTTCTCAACATATGTGCCTTCAAACATACATGTCAAAGAGAATCATTTGTTAATGAAATGTACTTTTTGTTAATACCTAAACTCTACGGGCCTTCGTTTTGGTGATGATGTAGATGACAAAGAACTTTGTTGTTTAAATCTCTTTAAAGGTAACAGTTAAGAATTTACCTTACTTATTTCCAAATTATTTTTGAATAAGAATATGACTTTTGTTCCGTTAAATTCATTTACTTTGCTACATTATATGAATCATGTACATGCGTGAGCATGAATAGGGTGGTGGATATTGGGAAAAATTTGTTCACCAGCGAGAGAAATCTGCGAAGCAAAGAGAAAGCATAAGCTTGCTTTGAAACTTGCCAAGAGCCTAATAGAAGAAGATGATTCCTTGATTACAGCACTCTGCCCAGAAATTTCATCACCTGAAGCACCGATTGTAGAAGATTCTAAGCCAAGCTCTTTATTTATGGCAACTGAAGGAGGAATAAAGAAGATTGTCAAAAAGATACTTAAATTTCGTCCCCAATTAGTTGAGTGTGAGAATAATCTAAAGCAGAACATATTGCATGTGGCTATTAAGCACCGTCAAAAGAAAATATTCAATCATGTGAAAGGGATTAAGATACCAATGACAAGGTTAGTCCGAGGAATTGACAAAAATGGCTACACCATTTTACACCATGCTGCAAACACGAGGGATGACAGTACAGAAATTCACCCTGCAGGACCTGTATACCAACTGCAAGAAGAGCTAAAGTGGTACAAAGTAAGCCCATCTTTCTCCTACTTCAAGAATTTTAATCATGTATGGATTAAAAAATAACCTGGGTCCTTAGAGTATACATAAATAAATATCTTTTCTTTTTTTAAATTTGATTTCATTCTTCGAATCCTTAACAATGAAATTTTAAAACAGGAAAAATATAATTTATAGAGAATATAATTGATAGCCCCCATTGTATGTACTCTAGTTTATGCATTAATTACGGTGGCAGTGGCAGATTTAAGAACCAACACATGTTGCTATATGTTTATTTATGTAGCGTGTAGAGAAGATGGTGCCCCCCCACTACCTCATGTTGCGTGATTCAAAGGATGACAAGACTTGCAAAGAACTCTTCAATATGAAGCACAATAAACTACTCAATGAAGCACAGAGAAAGGTAAAGGAGACTTCTCAGTCTTGCTTTGCAGTGGCTGTTCTCGCCGCCACTGTGGTGTTCACAGCTGTCTATAATGTACCTGGAGGTTCCAATGATAATGGTTATCCAGTTCTCCTCAACAACAATTTATTCCAGTTATTCGAATTGATGGTCGTTGTTGCTTTTCTCTGCTCCTTGGCCTCAGTGGTAATGTTCTTATCAGTCTTCACTTCACCTATTGGTTATGAAGAATTCCTTCACATGCTCCCTGGAAAATTGAGGATAGGCTTCTCCTTACTCTTTGTTTCGTTTTGTACAACAACGATTGCATTCGCGGCAGCATTCTTACTCACCTTACGTTTCCAAAAGCCACATTGGACCTACACTTTCATGTACACTACTACATTTTTTTCGTTAAGCATATATTCACTGACACAATTCCCTATGTATTTTACATTTAAGGTAACTGTGCTCAAGTTTTGCAAGTGGATTAAGAAGGTTCGTCGTAGTAATATGGCTTAAGAAGCTGCTGGCGACCAAGTTTCAACATAAGAAGAATGATGATCATGAGGCTGGACCCCTAGTATGAGGGATTTATATAAGTTGCTCGAATTGGTAAAGGAGGCTGATGTGTCACCAATGTAAGAGGTTTAATAAAAGCCTTATATATTTATTAATTTTTGACTGAATATTTATCAATGGTGTGTGTGAGTGTGTCTTGTTGATTCTAAGTGTTGTTGCTAAATAACTTGAGAGAATAAGGCTATGTTTGGCTTAGTATTTTTATCCATATTCTGGATCCTATTTTCCAAATAATGTTTGGCACATTATTCCAGAAATATTACCCTATTTTTTTAATTACTTTAGACCCAATAAGGTTATTAATTTCACTAAATACCCCCTGAAAAAAAAGTTTAAAAATTAACAAAAACACCCCCATCAACCCAACTTGTCAGATTCTGGCAACCACCGTCGGTGATAGTCGGAATCTATACAACAGCCTAACTTCCGACCATAAATGGCCGAAATTTCACCGATCTGGCCTTTTCCGGCCATATCCACCACGGATCTGACCGGAAAAGGCTAAATCTGGCCGTCGCAAAGAAATGACCGTCGTTGACAGTTAACGAAGGCCAAACCGCGAATCTGGCCGAAAAAGGCCATAATGACGTGTTACGGCACAGATCCGACAGGTCTGTGCCGTAACGAAATTTTCCGGCCAGATTCCGGCGGTGGTGGCCGGAATCTAGCACAAAAAATTTTGGGGGTGTTTTTGTCATTTTACATATTAGGGTCTTTAATTAAATTAATAAACCTAAGGCCTTTTTATAAATTTTTAAAATTTATCTCGTAATATTCCCCTATCCAATAACCCAATATTATCCCCAAAATCCTATCCAAAATAATAAACCAAATGCACCCTAAAATGTTTGTTTTCAAGGTAGTTTGCCAAGTCAACTTACTTTTTACTTTTTAATCAATCGTTAATTAGCATCTGACAGGTCAGCAAGCTATTAAGTGATTGTTAAAATATTAATTTCAACCGAAGCTTCTAAGGCTAGTTTAATTGGGAGTGATTTGTCAAATAATATTATTAAAATAGGTTTTTGGAGACTTTGATATTTGTTGATCAGTGTTGATTGACATTTCCTACCATTTTAATATTTTTAAATGTTTAAATAAACTATTAATTATTTATTTAATGAATTAAGTTTTTATTTAAATTTATATTGTATATGTGAAGGGTATTTTTTCGTAATTGACTTTCCTAAACAGTGTTTAATCCTAAAAGCTACAAAAGCCTATTTTTATAATTTTTCCATAAAATAGATTATTATAACGTGTTTCTTACAAATATTTAAGGTGTTAAATCTATTTTCTGGAGGTTATAGTAGAGGGAAGTGATTTTTAGATCCCATTATTTTTGTCTTTAGCCTAGTCTTCAAGTTTAAGTGAGGATATAATTGATAATTTTGATTGATTTGATCTCATGTTTTTATTGTTAATTCTTGATTGATTTAAATTTACTTTTAATTTTTTTAAAGCTTTAAATTAAAAATGTAAAAGAAGATGAATACATTTTTTTTATTGCAGTTATATCCCCACTAAACTTGAAGATGGGGGGCTAAAGACAAAAATAGGGGATCTAAAAATCACTTCCCTATAGTAAAATTCAAAACCTTATATCTAACAACAAAGCTACGGACACCGATTATTTTGCGCCGAAAATGTATAACGACCTACGTGTACCCCTGACTCACACCAGCAATCCAAATGCCTGATTTTTCTATAAATATTTTTTTAATATGGATGGTCGTTCACTAACATAGACTCTCGTCCATATTATATGGACGGGAGTCCATTTACTACGGACAGGCGTCCCCATTTAAAGGACCCCCGTCCATAAGTAAAATGGAATAATTTTTTTTTTATAAAAATTAGGGACGGTTGTCCCTTCATTTTGGACGGGCGCCCGCAAATAAGGGATGCCCGTCTTTAACCAAAATATGAAAATAAAAAAAAATAAAAAACTTTGGGGATGGCCGTCCATAAATTTTGGACGCCTGTCCATACTTTTAAAAAAAAAAAAAAAAAAATTCTAAACAAAACTCTTCTTCTTCGTCTTCATTCCCCATCTCCTCTCTTTTTCTTTGTCTTCATTCCCCATCTTCTCTCTTCTTCTTCGTCTTTGTTTTATGAGATAGACGTGCCAAATCCAAAGCCCAGAAAACTACAGAAGCAAAACAGGGAAAACAATTTCTCTTTTAAGGTACATACCTTAAATTTCGAATCAATTTCTCTGTAGTTTTATTGTAATTGAATTATCACTTGTTAGCATTTACATAATTGTAATTTTAGATCAAAGTTTGGTACTAAAACACCACCAAAGAGCTTTAACACCATCAAAATGGAAGGGAACAACGACACTGTACCGATGATTGTAGTTTACGTTACTGTACCTAACAAAGAAGCAGGTATTATTTCCTTATTCTGTTTGGCAGCACGTCATCGTTTTTTAATTTTCTATTCTTCAACGGAATTTAGCTGAATATTTCATTTAAAAATTTGTTCAGGAAAGAAGCTGGCTGAAAGCATAGTGAAAGAGCGGCTTGCAGCATATGTAAACCAGGTACTAGGCACGTGAATCAGTCTTTTAATTTATACTTTAAGGCCATTACATTTTCTCTTGCTGGGATGTAGCCTTGTGAAAGACTTGTTTTGTGGGTAGCTTGGATTAAGAATAGTTAAAGTTTAAGATATATTAAAATTTATTCATATCTAGTTCACTGCCAAGTTGCTCTTCTGGAAATAACTCTTAAAATGAGTTCCTTTTCCTTCCCTCTCGCTAAACATGGTGTATGAAGATGGTGATCAGAAATTTGCAGCATCTACCGAAATTACACCAGCTCTTTATAAATTCATCTGAGTATTAATAAATAAATGGACTCATCATGTTGAGCTTTTATGAAAAAGAGTTATCTTTTAACTGTATTTTTGGGTAAATACTAAATAGGTGCAATGTTTAAACTCTCTTTGTTTTGCTTTTGTAGTTTTTTGGGCTTTGGAGCCTTTGGATTTGGCACACTTATCTCATAAAACAAAGATGAAGAAGAAGAGAGGAGATGAGGAATGAAAACGAAGAAAAAGAGAGGAGATGGGGAATGAAGACGAAGAAGAAAAGCGAAGAAGAAGAGTTTTGTTTAGAATTTTTTTTTTTTTTTTTTTTTAAAGTATGGACGGGCGTCCAAAATTTATGGATGCCCGTCCAAACGTAAGGGACGGCCATCCAAAATTTATGGACGGTCGTCCCTAAAGTTTTTCATTTTCATATTTTGGTTAAGGACGGGCGTCCCTTATTTGCGGGCGTCCGTCCAAAATGAAGGGACGGCCGTCCATAACGAATGAACGGCCGTCCCTAATTTTTATAAAAAAAAATTATTCCATTTTACTTATGGGTAGTAAATGAACCCCCGTCCATATAATATGGACGGGAGTCCATATAAGTGAACGGTCATCCATATTTGATGGACGATTGTTCACTAGAAAAATATTTATAAAAAAATCAGGTATCTGGACTGCTGATGTGAGTCAGGAGTACACGTAGGCCGATACATATTTTCAATGTAAAATAATCGGTGTCCGTAGCTTTGTTGTATATCTAAAAACTGAAGTATGACATAAAAGCTTTACCTTCAATTCAACAGTTGTATAACATAACAATTTCAAGAATTAAAGAAGCAACAAAAACATGAAGGAGAAAAGATCTTCAGAATGATCAAACATATTTCAGAAATCGCCTCTTCTCCTTTAGCAATAATTTTGTCAAAATCATCATTTGTAATAGTGCTATCCTTGGATTTACTTTTAATACTTTACAATCTTGGCATGAGATTTTCTCTTATTTTGTTTATTTTGAATGATCAAACATTAACTTTTCTATAAATAGTTACTTTTTAAACTAAAGAAATTAAATATCAATCCTCATATTCACAATTTCACGTAAGAGTAGTGGCAGATTCAAAAATTTCTATTAGGATATACCAAAATGAAAACTAATTACAAATTAATATTTTTGTCTATTAATATTTCTTTTAGTTTAGGTCAAAATCCAGAAATTTTATATATTAATATTTTTTTAATTCGAGGGTGGGCTCCCACATAAGAGTTACGCGGTTAAAAAAAAATTCTTTCCAAAAGTATCATATTCACATGTGATTTAGTAGTCATAAATAAAAGAGTAAACGATTTGATCCCACCCAAGGTTTAGCAAAATGACAAGTTTTCCACCTAGTTTCATAAATTCTAGATTTTTACTCTTAAATTAACACTATTGGTATTTTTAGGTTCTAATACAAGTGCAAAGAGGGTTATTATTATACTGTCATTGACAAATAAATTAATAGATTACTTTTTAACCCCTAAATTTTAGTAGAATTAAATATAATCATCTTACTTTTAAATTTATTTCAATAACAAATTTTTTTTGGACCTTCACATCATCCATTTATTAATTAGAGCTTATTATTATTTTATTTATAAATTGAACAAACCTAGCAGCATTCCTGATAGAGCGTGACTCCAAAGTCCAAACTACCAAAAATCAGTATTGTATCTTCTATTAAAGCACATCATAAATATAACCCAGATGGTATAATTCAATAAACCAAAAAAAAAAAAAAGTTATAATCTTAGTATAAAATATAATAAATAAAGGATGCTCAATATAAAAAAGAATAATATTCCTTTTTCTAATTCTCAACTACAAATTAAGGAAAAAAAAAATCCACAACAATTAAAAAAAAAAAAAAAAAAAACCCAATACATTACATTGTTCTGTATCTTTCTCTTCCCTGCGTTTTTATTTGTATGCACCAATCATACTCCACCAAATCTACACCCAACTCAACCACAAACCCAATAAGGGAACAGTTTAATAGCATAACCCTATGTCATCACTTAATCAATCATCTTTCCCAAGCCATTTTCAACCCTTTCTCTGTTTGTCTCCCGAACTGTCTTTGGTTCAACAACTTCAGCGGATCATCTTTTACGTCATAGAACATCTGACTCCACCCTTTTGGCTCCGCTCCACCCCTAATCCAGGCGTTCGGTCCTCTGACCGCATATTCTAATCTACAACATAAGTCGAAACCTTTCTTCGAAACTTGCTCTTGAAGTCTGACCATCGTCTTAATTGATCTGTTGTAAACAAATGGTTTAAGAGTTGATGAGTTGGCAATAAAAATAACCACATTTAACTTTTATCTTATGCTCTTAGATCGTAATAAATCGATGACCATGAATTTGTGTTCCAATTTAAGTTAAAAGATCTCATCCATAATTTAATTTCGTTAAAGTTTTAATTTATTAATACTTACAGTAATAAGTAATAGTATAACATACACTACATTCCTTCAAATTATCACACATCCTGCAAAGAAAACACACTTCAAATATTTCTCTCAAGTTCTTCTAATTCTATCCATACTTCTCCCAAAATTTATCAACACAATCCACCCTTCTCACGGTGGAAATTTCTTCATAAATCAACATTAAACACATTCATTCATTCATCAACTCATTTCAAACATAAAAATCCAAACATTAATCATATATAAGGTCTCTACACATCATTCAATCAAGCAAATCACAACTTAGGGGGATTTACTTACCTTAGACACAAGTAGAATCCACTTAATCTCTCTACTCTTGATGGCTTGATACTTTTTCTTAAAACTTCAATACACAACTCAATAAGGATCCTACTCTTTCAACAATAAAATTACCTCTAGAGTAAGGATTCTCACCTTTTAGTGCTTAGGATCAACTTGTATAAATTTCTAGTCAAAAGCTCTTCAAAGATCCTTGGAATTTGAATGAAAAATTTGAGAGAAGTGAAGGATGAAGGAGGCGGTGGAGAAGAATCAATGAAAGTTCTAAAGTAAACCCTTAATATCTCATATTTTCTCCACTCTTTCCCAAAATACCCTGCTCCTTCTTTGAAATTCCATCTAAGACCTTTCATTCTTTGCAAAAACAACCCATTCAACTATTCTCCATGAAATTCCTACATTTCACTCCCCACTTTTCCTGCTAAAAAGGGGTAGAATGGTCATTGAGTCTTAAAGGAGAATTCTCTAAAACTCAAGGGGAACATTCAGCCGAGTCTTCGCCACGGCGAAGCTATTTTCTTCACCCTGGCGAAAGCTCACAGCAGCTACATGGGGTTGTGACCTCATCGCCGCGGCGAAGATTCTTCTTCGCCGCCGAAGACTATAACCTCAATATTTCGCCAAGTCTTAAAATTTTCAGGGCAATACTCACCAAACCAAAACACCCTTTCAACCAAGGGTAAACGAAGCAATATTAACAACATACAGACTCAAATGAGGATAAATCAAAAACATTCAAACCATTCATCAAATCTTAACTATGTACCTCAAGTGGGGCGTACATCTAAGTTAAGATAAGTCATTAGATAGCTAGGAAGTTGTTATTTAAAATTAAACATTGATGTTATTTCTATATATAATCAGTACTTTAACAAATTTAAGTTAATTTAAGATTCTTTTATATTCTTATGTATTATTATATTAGATTTTGAATTAAAGAATGACGAGGACTATGATTATGGGCCTTATCAGGTGGCATGGAGAAATTCACCGCCAAATAATAACCATATCAGGAAAGAGCCTAAACCTGATACTTGAAAACCGCCTATACCTACCCTAGAAAAAGAAATCATAGAAGTGCAAGGAGCCCCATTCTGCACATTGCCATCCGAGAAGGGTATTTTGGTCTCTTTATCGGCCATCTGCTTGTCTACTTTTGTTTTGAATTGAAATACTCGACTGCTATCTGATGTGCTGCTTTTTTCAAATTTCGCTCAGAAAATACTACTGTTACTGAAACAAGATCAAGGCTTAGCAAACTTGGAGGACAAAAACGGCTGGAACAGTCCTCATCTGCTAGCCACTACGCCTCTGCTTTTAAAAGTGGATACCGAATGGCCATATGGATCAGAAAAAGGTACAGATTGGTGATTAAAAACTCATTTCGCATGACGTAATTTGTCACAATTATCATGGATTCTCAAATACTGTTCATTTTGTTGGAAGTGTTATGCTTTGCTCTTTGACAGAACGAACTCTTGTCAAATGGCTAATGATAAAATTAGTCCATGACTAAAATTTAGTCAAAAGATACCAAATGCAAAACCCACAAGGCCAATGATAAAATTATTTTCGAAATGCAGAACAGCACAATCTCGACAACAAGCAGTGGATTGACATAAAGGAGGCACATGAATTATTTTTAAGTTTGTTGGCGACTTCGATGTGTTAAGTACAGAGCCATACTTGGGAATTGAAATTTTGTCTGTACCACCGTTTGTATAGTAATGACAATGGTAATCCATCCTGGTGGTACTCATGTCATTGAGAAATTTCAGAGAATTTGACAAGGGAGTTGCAAATTGAGAAGAAAAAGCACTTTGAAGGCTTATTCTTCAAAAATAAAAATAATGTTCCTACATCAAGTAATGGAGCTTCTAACTCTTCTGGCTCAGATTCTTTTCTCTGCTTTATCTGCCTTTTTTCTTCATGAACGGCAGAGCGCAGAGCCAGAGCCAGTAGCTCGGAATCTGATGAGGTCGAACCTTCCTTTTCCTTCTTGAAACTTTTTTCTGTTCAGCTCCAGATTCTACTTGTCATACCCCACTCTTGATTGGAGTACTTAATTCATGCGTTTCACTGACTCTGAAAGATGAGGTAATTAACGCATCTATACTACTATATCCGACGAAGTATCTTTGGTATTAAATTCTTGGCGAGTTCAAAGGCCAGTATATGCTTGTAACTCTAGAGCCGTTCCTGCGAGAAACTTAGACAGTTAATAAGCAATTGTATTACACTTCAATGTTTCCTACTTCAATTAAGTTCCATAAGTGGACATTTATGATTACAAATTAACTCTATTAATTGTTTAATATCCTTTTTCAGTTCTTACTTGATGAGGAATATTCATTACCAGAGTCTATAAATTTACACCATCAACTCTATGCATAAAGTATATATAATCTCCTTTTTAATCTTCTACATAGAGTTGAGATTGAATTAACAATACAGATGACTGCATCTTGTCTCAACTCAATATTTAAAAAAAACACCTTATTTCTCTCGCAAAATCAACCAACACATGCATCAGTGTGGCGATAGCATACTTTTAGATTACACACACCATTAATATAAAAAGGAAATTCAGATACATAAAGCTACAGAATAAAATACAATTTTCTTCTCCTCTTCCCAGGAAGAGCCTCTGAAATTCCTTGAAAAAGTCCTGCATAATACCAAGAAACACAACATACGGACACTGCAAGATTGCAAATACTGCGATCGGATAAATGCAGCTGGTAAATGAGCACTGAAGTCATTCGCTTCTTCAAACGAATGAGAGCAAAAGGGAAGCCGTGAAAGTTATCATGGTACTGATGACCGATATGAAGAGCAATGTAAATCCAAAAGTCAGCTTTCTTGGAAGAGAGTAAAGGTAATCTTCTTGCTCATGTGGTGATGTGAGAATAGAGAGGAACATCACAACCGAGGTCAAGGAGCTGGCTAAGGCCACCAGTCCATGACAGTGAAAAGCAGAAAGAGAGGAGAGTGGAGGAAATGGGAAGACCCTGTTCATTAGAACCGCCAGGCACGGTGTAGGCTGCCGCAAGACGACAGTGGCACAGAACCGCAACGTAGAGCATGACTCCGAGGTTTCTTGTATCCAATCTTTTGCTTCCTTATGTTGATCTTGTGGTTATTTTCGAAGAGGTCTTCTGCAGTATTTTGTCCTTGTTCCGGTGCATGACATAATGCGGCGGCATCAATTTGTACATTCTGCAGTGCATAGAGACAATACATTATAACATAATGTATAAGGGTATAGAAGAATTGCCTTGAAATATTATATAATTTTTAAAATTTCAGTTCGGATTTTTAGAAAATCAAGAAATTGATAAGAAAAAAGACTAATATAAAAAAAAAATAAACTTGAGACTAGAGGGCTACCGGTACCACATCAACTCCTCCTGAAATTGGAATGCAGGACCAGGGCGCTTTCCTCCTTCGTAATGTTTTGTTTCTGCAACTTGGTGTAATATAGTGTGCCATTATTGTCAATCTTTGAAGCCAATTTTTGCACTGACATTTCCATTTTCTTTAGGCGTTCAAATATTTATCTTGACGGTGCAATATTGCAAGATGTAGTACGTGTGTCCATTGTCACTAACATAATCAACTGCCTGAGGATATTCATTGGTATCTCATTAACAATCTCTTCTTCCCTTCACGAGCTGCCAAGAGTAGTGGATTTCAAGTAATGTTTCTGACTTCTCGACGTTGTGCTTGCTTCCTTCTTAGAATTTTGAGCCCCTTCTCGCTCCTTTGCCTAGTCCTAAAGAAATGGTGCTCTTTCTTCTGCTTTGTAACTATATTTCCACGAAAAATCTTGTTTGGCTAGCAACTTACCAGCCGAGAGCCGATTCATGCTTATTCTTTTCCTTCCGATGTATCGATGGCTGCCCATCCTGTGCATGAAAATAAAGAAAAATTATGCAATTATTGTCGTAATTGATGGCAATAAATTAAGTACAACAAAATATAAAGTGAATAATGTGTAGGGAATTTGTTCAACCTTTCAGGCAACTACAATAGTGAGTACATCCGAGAAATTGCTGCATATTTTGTAACTTGGTCAGAAAGATTTGTTGAATTGTGTAATATGTGGAAGTATACCTTCACTTATGAAGAACTTGACTCATCAATTACTCCACGTTTCTTTGGTTGTTCAATTGTGTAAACTGGGATGTTGTTTCTCATCCCAGTTTCCACATCCTCTCTCTGACTTGATGGAAGCTCAGCTAGAGCTTCGTCGGCGTCATAATCATTCGGAAGACCTGAAATTAAATGAAACGGAATCTAAAATTAATCTGTGTTTTGAGATAAAAAATAGTAATGCTGGCAGTAAATAAATATATATATATAGTGCCACAAACTATAGTATGAAGACTTACAATAATAGATGAGTTTTTTTAGTATGCTCATGTGGCTTTTACTTCTGAAAGCTGATGGCATTAAAGCTAGCATGTGAAAACCTGTCAGGCCATTCATGTCCTTTCTTCTCCAAGTTGTTTGTGCATTTTTAGTAACCAAATGGCGATGTCTGTGATTACAGCATGCATGAAAGAGTTATGACTGTTCTCCATTCATTTTGAAGTAATACTAGCTAGTTTTTGAAGATATTATATATATATTATATAATATATATGTTTCTACTTTATTAATGGGTATAGATACCTATTGTCAATGTGAATGAAAGTTATATTAAAAGTGTATGTAGATATAATGTACATGCAAGTCTATATAGTATGAAATCAAATGTACGAGGAAACTATGGATAGCAAATTCCTAAACAGTAATGCTAAATCTACAATCCAATTTTACAACTTTTGACATGATAATTCGTTATTGGTCAGCTCGTAAATGGATAGACGAAACCATAAAAGACGAACTATCACATCTAGATTTTAAGAAAATGTTGTAAACTGAGTGTGCATCTAACATTACTCATTCTAACAATAAGTATAACATAATTTTTTTTTTAAAAAGGGTGATGAAAAACATAAGTTAAGCATATATTATTAAACAATTTTTTTTAAACAATAAAGAGCCCACATATTTCGGTTTTCCGATTTGAATTGCAATAAGCTATAAAAAAATCGAAGAGAGAGATAAGAAGAGGGTACCAAAATGTTTGGGAGACAGCAATATGAAAATGGAGATGGTATCATATCTAGAGAAGTGACTGGTTAGTTATAGTTTCCCCAACTTCAATTTCACCAGCCAAATATTTCACCATTTCGCATTACCAAGTGCAGCTGCCCTGTACAGCGGGGTCTCGCCTAAATTGTTCTTAACCTTGAGAAACTGATCCAGTTTGCGTGAGCGATCAGTTTCATGATCTTCAATGATTGTTGTTTCATCTATGACTTCCGGAGCATTTTAACCAAGATTCCGCAGCATCAACATTGTCACTGGTGGCCACTTCGTGCAGAGCAATGTTTCCATATTCGTCTTTTAGATGCGTCAAGGCCTCCTGTATCCTGGAGGTTGGAATCATTCAAACAAATCTCGAAGCAGTTGCTTGTGCCTGTGGATGCTGCAATGTGAAATGCATAATCTTTATTGATGGTTAAAGGATGGAACAAGCTGTCAGGATTGCTTTCATAGAATTCCTTGAAGCTTCCCAGTCATTCAGTGAGGCTGTTTGATAAGGCTGTTTCATTCTTGCAATGGATTGCCAAGCTGGAACTTCTTCATCGCCCTTGATCTCTAAATCTTTTCCCATCTCTCTCTATCTCGCTTGTTTTAACTCCTACTGGTTTGGAAGATAACAATTGTTGTGTGTTCTTGAGTTTCCAAAGCTTTATAAGGACTAGTTTTATCCTTGTAAATGAAGACGTATCGTACTTTGCTTAAAGAAATGATAAAGCTCATTGCTACTAGGAATATAATAAAGGTAAAGGTCATTGGCACTTTATTATAATAGAAATTTAATAAAGATAAAGATCATTAGTAATTAATTTATAGTAACAAGAATATATTAAAGATAGCTAACTGTCACATTCTGTGGTAAAAGCATTATAATTTATTCTCCATGTCTGTGGGATAGTAAACACAAACCCATAAGTAAAGCAAAGGTGGTGATCAAGCTTCTCTTCTGGACTATAAGATCTATTTAGAACTAGAATTGGTATATCTTGCTAAATTAACCAAAATATAATATCACTACTAATGAATAATATTATATACCTTAAGTTTTCATTTCACATATAAGCATCTCCAGGAGAGACTAAGTACAGTTTACATTATGTGATTACGTGAGAACGGGTTAGTAGATTAATAATTATAAATACTATATGCGAACTCCTAAACAAATTGATTCGCACAAATTTATGTATATTACGATAGGATCGGAAATTGAAACAAATTAATATGGAATATTTGTCACGGCATTAATTTGTATGAATTTTAGTTTGTACGATGAGTTTGTATCATAAATTTTTATACAAAACATTTACTCAATATATATTATAAAAGTTTCTTATTAATCACACCAATTCATCAAATCCAGCCACATCATTGTATAACAAACTTTTACACAAACACATTATTAAACAAAAAATAATAGAAAGATACATAGGATTTTAGCTGTAGCTCCCAAACATATCTCAATTCGTCTTCTTATTCTTCTTCCGGTAAAGATTCTTTAAAACATTTTCCTTGAAGTTTTCTTTCAGAGTTTCCATAAACTGGGCATACAAACGAAAATGCATCGCTGCAAATACCAGCACCGGAATCAAAGAAGATATGAAAACGAGACTTAAAGTCCATCGCTTGTCCATATGACGAAGGATAAGGAAAAGGGAGACTGCGAAAGTAATCATAGTTGTTATCACGGAAATAAAGAGGAAGGTGAAGCCAATGGTCAGTATCTGAGGAAGAGTGACACGGAAATCTTTCATCTTGAGAGGGGAGGTCAGGATTGAGAGGAACATCACTAGCGAAGTGAAAGAGCTGGCTAAAGAGATCACGTCCATGATAGTGAACACTAAGAAGAGAGAAGAGTCGAGAAAATTTGGAAGTCCTCGCTTATTAGTACCTCCAGGAACCGTGTAAGCAGCCGCAAAAACAACAGAGGCGACGAGAACCGCAACAACAGAGCATGAGCTGGCGACTTTCTTTACCCATTTCTTTGCGTCATTTAGTTTTTCTTTGTGTTTTTCTTCAAAGAGCTTTTCCGCCGTCATGTTGTTCTTGTTGCGGTGAATATCATAATGATTAGGCATTATTTCTTTCACACGCTGAACAGTACAAATTCAAGGTGCCGTTACAACACAAATTATTTAGTAAATAAATGGAAACAATAGAAACTAGTAGAGGCTCACCTTGGACCATTCCAATTCCTCTTGCAATTGAAAGGCAGGACCAGGGCGGGTTGCATGATAATATGTCATATCTGCAACATGGTGCAATATGGTGTAGCCATTATGGTCAATTTTTGAAGCAAACCTGTGTAGATTTATTACCTTTTTCTGTATAAGGTTGAAGATTTTCTCATTACGGTGCATGATTGCTACATGTAATATGTTTTGTTCATTTTCACTAACGTGATCGACAGCCTCAGGATATTCTTTGAGTATTTCATAGACAATCTCTTTTATTCCTGTGCGAGCTGCCATGATTAGAGGAGTTTCAGGAGATGAAAGCGTCTTATCTAAAGGGATAACTTCACTGGTGCCTTCGGCTTTCCTTCCTTGGCCTAATCCAATGGAAATCGTGATGTCTTGTGCTAGGAAACTAGCATTCCATGAAACATCTTGCGTCACCAGCAACTTGACCAGTCTTTTAGAAAATGCATGATTTCGCTTTTCCTTCCAAATTTCCTCCATTTTTGGCCATTCCAAGCCTGATCATTAGAGATATAATAAATTATGCTATTAGAATACGAACCCTATTTCCATTAAGTGGTATAGGTATAAAATGCATCCGGTCAACTTGGTAGACTGACCTCTAAAGAAATTTTTTGTTTCAATAAGTATTATACATCACGGAACTAATATATCCGCATTTTAGCTCTAAAAATACAAAAAAGGAGATTATGATGAGGTCATACCTTCAGTGATTCTTTTCCAAATGGCAGTAAACATCCTTGAAATTGCTGCATAAATTTTGCATTAAGTCATAACACTTTTATATGCAGAACTATATAAATGGAAGTGTTAAAGCATAAAAAAGAAAGACTCATGAGGACGCCTATTTTTGCAAATATGTATATATTATTACCTGTTTGTACCTGTAGCATGCACTAAAATTCATGGCAACATCTAAACGAAGCACATTACCTATTTGGTTCTTTGATCCAAGTTCATCTTCATCCTCGTCATCTTCATCTTCTGGGATACTTGGAAGGCCTTTTCAAAAAGAAATATAATCTACATTAAACGTGTTTTGATAGCTATCCAACAATGTATCTATGAAGCCTATAAGTTTTGATTAGTAAGAAGACATACAAGAATAGATGAATTTCTTTAATCTGCCCATTCGGCTGGTGCTCGGGAAAGCAGACGGCATTAAAGCTAGTAGGTGAAGACATGTCAGGCCATTCATTTCCTTAGCTTGTCCAAGCTCCCTGGCCTTTTTCAGTAACCAAAAAGCGGTTTCTGTATGTAAGCCACATAGGAGTTTATCAGTTAATCTAGTTGCTTCTAAACATGCACCTTACATAGCTATTTCTACATCTTTTATATCAACTAAAAAAATAGAACAATTAAAGGCATGCATGTTCCTAAATACAAGCTAGAAAGAAGTAAATCAAACAAATATATAATGGTTGGTAAAGAATGTCAATGATTTTAAGGGGAGTGTGTTTTCCTTCTCATAATAACTTCTTTGTGGTGGTTCCCAAAATTAAAAACTAAAAGTTAAATTAAAATAGTATCAATTTAATCTAATAAATTTATAGTTATGTTTTTTTTGGGTAAAAGGTAATATATTAAAAACAAAGAAAGAATGAGACCCCAAAAGGTAACCCCCTTTTTGTTTAACTTTTCGAATCCTATCATATTATCCTACTATTCTATTCATCCATGAAATACATATTTATTTAATACTAACTATTCAATTCAAAATACAATAATTCTATTCAACTCAAAACATTCAACAAATTTTTTTTTAATAAAAGTTTATGAATTAACAAAAACACTTACATTTAACTATTGTTGGCAACCAGCCATCACCGTAGATGGTGGCTGAAAGTTACCGAAACGACATACGAAAGTGACTTCACCACCGTCTAGCGGTGAGGGTCGACGTCAGTAATAGTTAGATGGGTAAGAGTGATTTTGTTAATTTATAATTTTTAATATATAAGTGTTTAGTTAAATTAACAAATATAAGGATTAAAAAACTATCAAAATAATTTTTAAAAAATATACAAATACATTCTCAAAATTGTTATAATTGATTAAATCATACTGAGAATAGATACTATTCTAAAAACCAGACAAATGAGCTAAGTCTCTACAAGAGACCACGAGTCTTTCGACATTCCCAAGAACCCAGCAAAAAGAAGACAGCAAAAGACAAGGATTTAGTACAATCCTCAATACAGCAAGTAATCCGGAGAGGCCTAAAAAAGCAGACCGGACTACTAAACAGCAGGTCCAAGGAGAACAACAAGAAGTCTGCCAAAAGAAAAACAATCCACGACATTCCCAAGGACAAGAACACCACTCAGCAACATTCCCAATTTATAGTATGTTGATGACTTCATTAGTATAAAAGTTTTGAGTTCAATTTATATTCTTAGACAGAGAGATTTTGATCCATCTAAGGTTGCAAAGAATACCAAATTAGATTCCTCTCTTTTTTTTTTTTTTTTTTCTCTTTCTTCTTTTAATTAGTAGCGTAGATGTATTAATGTTCTATACAATGAAATATTTAATTCTACTAAGTACCTGACCTAAAGTATAGAATTATATGAAAGGGACTGAAAATATATTTTTTCATAAATTCCCACCTCTTTATAAACATCTACCAAATATTACTAATATATTTAATTAACATTTGTAGTTGATATATTATATAATGTAAAGAACATAATAAATAAGAGAGGATACCAAAGTGTTGGCCCAAGACAGCAAATGAAGGATAGTTATCTGATCAATCTGTAGAAGTGACCACGAATATTGCCACCAACTTTTTAATTTCACTGGCCAAATATTGCGCCTTCTTGTTGCCAAGTGCAGCAGCCCTATACAGCGGGTCTCACCTAATTTGTTTTTAACCTTGAGTGATGTTCCAGTTCCCGGTCCCCTCACAAGACTCCCGGAGTTTGCTCACCATAAAAGCTGTGCTCTAACATGCCAATGGCCGCCACTTCGTGCAGTACAGTGTTTCCATGCTCGTCCGTTAATTGCGTCAAGACCTCACGTATCTTGGAGGGCTCGCCGATCATTCCAAGCAATTCTCGAATCAGATTTGTGTCTCCCTGCGATGCGCAATGTGAAATGCAGTGTCTTTCGATCGTCATAGGATAGAACAAGGCTTCAGGATGGCTTTCATAGAAGCCTTGAAGATTTGCCAGTTCCTTTTGGAAGCTGCTTTATAAGGTCTGTCCGTTTCTCATGGAATTCTCAAGAGATTCCTCTTCTTCCTGACATGCAAAGACTTACCCATATCTCTCTCACTTTGAGGACGAGGAAGAAGTGTTGTGTGTGATACTGTGAGAGGTGGTGATGAATTGGTGCCTTGTTTTATGCACTCTCTTGTATTCCTTCTTAATAAGTGGTATCGTTCGTTTGCTATTAACATAAAGTGCAAAGATTGAGAATTAATAAAGGCAAAGTTAAGGCCTTCCGGCTGAGAGGTGATAAATGCATGTTCCCTTTGTCTCCCAGTGTGTGTAACATGTTTTACATGCACTCAGGCAAGTAAAACACAGAACCTGTGTATCACAATGAAGAGAACTTTGGGATATATATATATATATATATATATATATATAAATATATATATATATATATGGAAAAAACATTTGTGTGCAATTTTATGTGTGTTTGATTTTGACATTGAATACATCAAAGGAGAAGCTGATTCCTGCTTGACTTCCTCACCAGGGAGTTCCTTCAGGGGAGATAACCATCATGCCTCCCAAAAAGCCAACCCTCCAATCACTCAAAAACAATCAAAGGCTTCTTATGCCAAAAGCCCACAAACACCAAATCATGGTATGAACTCATATGTGAAGAAGAAGCCAAGAGAGGGCAACAATCAAAAGGAAAAGGCAAAGCCTCAACAAACTCTTCTCAGAGTCTAACAAATACAGGCAAATCCAATGGATCAGCTCTTTTCAACAAAGTCCAGAAGCAGCCTTAACTATGATGGGTTAACACCAACTTTACAAAAAATGAGATTTGAAAATTAAAGAACCTCAAACTCTTCCAAAAATTCCCAAGAATTTCCCAATATGAAAAATTTTCATAAGCATTGCAAAAGGTAGCTCAAATTGCTCTTTCAAAAAACAAGGAACTTGTTCCTGCAGCTACACCATTAAAACCCTTAAACCAGGACAAAAAATATTCAAAAAGGAATTGCAACTAATCTTTGGTTTTCGAAGAAGGTTATGATTTTGAAAACCCTAACACATTAGTTCAACAAAATTTTCCAAAAAATTTTCATTTTATCCCTGAAGATTTAAGGAAAACTAAATTTTTTATGAATTTCTTCTTGTTGATTCTGAATCTTGTGAGTTTAAACACTATGAGGATAAAAACCAACCGGGATTTATACTCATTCAACCTTATATTATGAAAATCCTTGTCCTTCTGATTGGGGATCCAACCCAAACCAATTCAATTTTTTTTTCCAAAATTTTGACCCGCCTGGATATAATTACTGGACTATCAAAGAGCCTGGAACAGATCACTCTTCTCCAAAATAGTCATCACAGGCACTCCTGGATGATTTACTTCAAAAGGAACACTTTATTCAAATATCCAATTGGTTTTCCTAGTGGTGGGATCATTTTGGATTAATTCCTGAAATCATACCCCCAATTGTCCATGAAGGATTCAATGAGTTCAAGCTCAAGTTCAAAGTTTCCAAAGCAGATTCAAACTTCCCTCCATCACTTCATTTCTCAGCAAAGTTCCACCTCTCGTGGATTTTATAATGGGAATATGAAAATGTCCAAAATATTAGCAATATCCCTAATTTGATCTGGAAATTTAAAGTCAAGTGGTGGGAAATTGATGCATCCCACATGTCCAAAGAAAAAATCCAACTTTGTCTCTCAAGTTCACCTCATCAAACTCAGGCAATTACCCCTGAAATTGCCAATTTTTTATAGAAAAAGATTGTGGCGCCGTATCCTTAGCAGGAGCCAGACAAAACAAGAACTAAAGACACCTCAAGACTATTCTTTCACAACTCAAGATGAAGAAGAGAAGCAGAAGAAGAAGATGGAGAAGAATCTTACCGAAGCTCTAGTGCCTCATCAATCTCGCCCAGAGCAATGAAGATGACTGTTATGGAATATCTAACTTATTCCAAACAGTTCGAAATTACGCTTCTCTCAAAAGAAGATAGCCAAAAAACCGACATCAACTTCAGAGAATATCTGGCATAATATTGAAGAGTCAGAGATTCCTGCAAGAGAGACCTTTAATGTTTAATTTAAAAAAAAAAAAAAAAAAGAATAAAATATTCACTCAAATAGTTATCGTGTGATGCTATAGTGAGATAAGGTTTCTATAAATTAGGGGGACCCGTGCAATGTGAACCAAGCTTTTGCCAAGCCAATTCTAAACTTTCTCTTTCACTTTCTTTGATGTAAACTTCCAAAAAGCTCTCCAAAAAGAAAGCTTTCATGTAAGTTAAATTTTTTCAACAATATTCAATGTTTAATCTTTCAAGTTCTTTGATTATTCTTTTTTAATCTTTCAAGTTCTAGTTCTTTTATTAATCATTCATCATGTTTGATTTTAATGTTTATTTAAGTTTTTATTTGTAATATTATTTAAGTTTTATTTGTGTTTTTGTTTCTTTAAATTTTTGTTCATCACTTAATTTGGTTTCAGTGTGGCACTGCCGCCGTTACCTAGTTAAGTGTTAATCTCACTTCTATATGATTTCTATGCGGCTTGCGCCGTTGTCTTCTTAAGTTGTAAGATTATTTAAATTAAGTTATTTTAAGTTATTAATTTTTATTAATCTATGCATATCTCTCTTTGTGTGCAACGCTCTTGTTCCCTCTGGTATCAGAGCTAGGGAGGAGGCAGGGATTAGGATTGTAAAATTTGTTTATTAATATTTTGAGTACCAAATCTTTTGGGTTGTGTAGGGCTATAGGATTTTTCCGTTGTATGTCCCTTAGATAACCATTGTAGGGAAGAAATAGGTGATATACAAAATGGAAAACTTTTCTAGATCAATGTCTACTTCCAGTTCAAATACTAGAGATAAACAGATTGTTCATCAAGAAGAGATTTGTATAAATCAAAATGACAACATAATTGAAACAAGTCATGCTTGTACACAAAAAGATAAACAGGTGATAAGACCTCAAGATTTACAAAAACATTTTGATAAATGGAACATTCCCAAAATTTCTGTAACAGATGTTTACAAAGAAGGAAAATTATCAAGTTCAACAGAGTTAACCCTTTAAACAAATCAAAATGCATAATTAAAACAGAAGAAAAAACTCTTAAGATAAACAATTCTCTTCAAATCACTCAATTATTATCAAGGAAATGGTTAAAAAATACAAAAAAGAGTTATAATTATCTTATATAGGACTTGTCCAAATAGGAATCAAACCTCTAAGCATTGAAGGCTTAGACACTGCCATCTTTGTGTTTAAGAGATTGTAGATGGCTAAGATTTAGAGATTCTCTATTAGGAACAATAGAATCCAGCCTGTCTGATGGACCAATTATTTCAATGTTATCTTGATTTCATAGTCTGTTAGATGACCATAATATACTAGACGTTTAACTTTAAATATTAAAATGTTTAATTATGACTTAAATCGAGAACCATCCCTATAGCAGCCATTTATAGGATCCAATATAAAGTAATGCAATCAGCTTTTGAAACTAGAGCCATTAATCATGACCAAAAGGCCACACAGTGTTATTTCAAACTTACTTAACAAGATCAAACATAACAGTTCCTAAAACAATCAATTGGGATCAAATAACTTTACCAGAGGATTGGGGATTAGCTAACGCAATTATCCTTTAGAAATGAGAATTCCCAAACCTTTAACAACCAATCCAAAATACAGAAACTGAAAAATAACTAAAAATCTGATGGAAGCGTTCAGATTAGGTTTAGTAGGCCTCCAATAATAAGTTTGATGACTCACACTTATCCTCATCCCGATTACATCCCAAAGATCCTCTGAACAAAGAAGATTTTTTGTGTTAAGA
This sequence comes from Pistacia vera, assembly GCF_008641045.1. Taxonomy (NCBI): domain Eukaryota; kingdom Viridiplantae; phylum Streptophyta; class Magnoliopsida; order Sapindales; family Anacardiaceae; genus Pistacia; species Pistacia vera. Next base: position 392,435 of record NW_022196148.1, on the reverse strand, counting down.
TACCCCTTAGACCTAGCCTAGGTTAAAACAATATTCAAGGAATTGATAATTCTCAAAATGCCACAACCTATTATTCAGTTCAAACACCCTCCCAACAAGATGGGGAAGAGACATCACAAAGAATGTCTCCAACTATTCCCAAATGACAGATTTGCCAGAGTTAAACATTATGAAAATTTTATATTGACAAAAACTTCTTAGAAATGATTTTTATTCAAAAGATAATCAAGAATTAAGAGAAATATCTTCAAAACTTTAATAAAAAGAAAGAGATCTAATTCAACAAAATTATTACAACTCTATGAAAACACACCAAATTCTTATACCTTTCTTCCAATGGTTTGATAATGAAAAAACAATCAATGTCAAATAAAACAAAACAGTGGAAAATCGCAAGAGGAAAAGATAATGAAGGATAGAGTCAATTCATCCACCTTTAACAGAAGTAAAGATTCCCTATAAAGGAGTAGAAATTAAGGCTTCACCTTTTAAAGTCAAAGAAAATTTAAATGAAAAATACAGGAATGATATAAAAAATATTTATCAACAAAATAATTATGCAAACCAATGTTTGAATACTATTAGCGAACAATTGAATAGAGTTGAAGATGTTGTAGCAAAACCGTCCTAAAACCTATTGACGAAAGGTCAAAAGCACTAAAAATGTTGATAACAAACCCTTATTTATTCCACATGAAATCCCTCCAAAACCACTAAAACTTTAACCAACAAAGAAGAATTTATGCAAGAAATAAATAGAAAACTCAACCAGATAAAAGAAGAATTCTCTGGTGTTGTCGCACACCAGACACCCCCCAAACTTCTAAACATATAAATTTTATTGGTAAAACAGATTCATCAGAATCATCAGAAACTGATGATCAAAATACTTCCTCAAGTGATAATTCTATTCAAATCAACACATGAATTGGAAAAAACCTCCAAAATGTATATCCAAGAGCTTCAGCCCCAGATTTAGTTTTGGAAGAATCCTCTCAAATACAACAAAGAAAATACAATCCAATTCTATCTATGATGGTACATAGATGGCATGTCTGATTATAATATTATTATGGTCTTAAAACAATGACTATGGTCAGTAATGCCTATAGGACTAAACATAGTTCAACAGACCAAGCAAGCACACTTGTTGGTAGTGGCTTCACTGGCTCTCTCAAATCTTGGTGGGATAGCCACCTACAAGAACAAAACCAAAGTGAAATTCTTACCGCAATCAAAATTGATGATAATTGGAATACCAATTTTAGTGAAGATGGTAATGAAATTCAGGATGCTGTTAATACCTTAATTTTTGCGATAACTCTCCACTTTGTAGCGGACCCTGCTAACGTAAAAGACAAAAGTCAAGCTGCCCTAATGAACTAAAGTGCAAAACCTTCATGATTATAGATGGTATAAAGAAACATTTTTTGTTAGGGTTATGCAAATGCCTGATAGTGACAAAGCCTATTGGAAGGTTAAATTTTTGGCAGGATTACCAACATCTTAACTGAAAAGGTTATAGAGAAAATTAGGAAACAATATGATGTACTATAACATATGACAATTTAAATTATGGACAATTACTAGTTTTGTCCAGAAAGTGGAATGAAAATTTGCAAAGATGAAAAACTCGCCTACCAAAGGCAAAAAGAGAGAAAAGTTAGGAAAAGAATTATGAATTTTTTGTCAACAATTTGACAATAATCACAAAAATTCTTTAAAGGAAAGAAAACCAAGAAAACAATAACCTACAAAGGTCAATGTGATAAAACCATGAATCATCGTAATAAAACCATGAATAATCTAAGAACCATACATACAAACCCACATTTAGGAAAAAACCTTTTCAACAAAACAAATTTTCTAAAACAGACAAACCCACAAAACAATTCACGTGCTTTAGATGTGGTAAACAGGTCATATCGCTAGATATTGTAAAATTAGTAAAGGAATTAGAGAATTAAGCCTTGATGATGAGCTCATACATAAAATTGAAATGAAATGATACAATCCTCTGATTCTGATTCAAGTGAAAAAGAAATGTTGACGACAACAAATTGATGAAATCGAAACCTCCAGTGAAAATGAAATAAATGTCTTAAACCAAAGCCAAGAATTCTCCTAGAAGCCGTTAATAAAATTGATGATCCTCTTTTGAGAAAAGAGTATCTAGAGAGACTAAAAATACCTTCGAAAAAAATGATAGGAAATAGAAAACCCATAAGGCTTAAGTTTTCAAAATATATTGACAAATTTGAAAAACAAGAAAAAAAGAAATTAACACTTGAAGATTTAACAAAAGAAATCAACAACTAAAAATTGAAGTTAAAGATTTAAAATAACAACAAAAACAAACTTCGAAATTACTTGTTGCCAAAGAAAAAGATACATCTGAAGAATCTGAAGATCATAATGAAGATTTCATAAATATGCTAACCCAAATAACTTATCAAAAATGGCATATTAAGATAAAACTCTTAATCAATGATGAATTTATCCTAGAACAATCTTTATTTGAATGGAGCAGATTTCAATTGTATCCAAGAAGGATTAGTTCCTACAAAATACATGAAAAAACACTAGAATCTGCTAAATCAGCCAATGGGTCGACACTTTTATCAATTACAAATTATCAGTGTTAAAGTTTGTAATCAAAATATTGTTTAAACACCTCATTCTTATTAGTAAAGAATTTGAGAAGAAGTATGATACTAAGAACACCCTTTATTAGTTATAACAACCATTGTGTAGATGATTCAGGGATATCCACAAAAATAATGGGGGAGTTCTATCTTCAAATTTATACACAAAGCATCCAAAGAAACTTAATATCCTCCAAGAATACTCAACGTCAAAGAACGAAATTAATCACCTATCCTACATAAACAAAAACATATATACTCCTCCAAGAAGAAGTTAAAACTAAAGAATCGAATCCAACTTCAAAGAATGATATTCGCACAAAGATAAAACAAAACAAAAAACTATTGAAACTCAAATTTGCTCTAACCTACCTAATGCCTTTTGGGATAGAAAAAAACATATGGTCAGTCTGCCTTATGAAAAAGATTTTGTGAAAAAGAATACCACAAAAGCCAGACCAAACAAATGCTAAAGAATTAGAAGAACATTGTAAAAAGGAAATTGTGATCTTCTTCAGAAAAACTAATTAAGAAAAGCAAGTCTCCTTGGAGTTGCTCGCCTTCTATGTCTAGAAAAATGCTGAACTTGAAAGAGGGTTCAAGACTTGTCATAAATTATAAACCTCTAAATACAGCCTTAAGATGGATAAGATATCCAATCCCAAACAAAAAGATTTATTACAAAAACTATCCAATTCAGAATCTTTTCCAAATTCGACATGAAATCTGGATTTTGGCAAATCCAAATTAAACCAGAAGAAGGTATAAACCGCATTTATATACCATTTGGTCAATATGATGAATGTAATGCCCTTTGGGTTAAAAAATGCCCCATCAGAATTCCAAAGAATAATGAATGAAATATTCAATCCATACCTCAATTCCTTATTGTCTATATTGATGATGTCTTATATTTATTCTAGTATAGATCAACACTTTAAACATTTAAAAACATTTATTCATATTGTCAAAACAAATGGTTTAGTTGTTTCAAAACAAAAACAAACCTTTTCAAAACAGATTTGATTTTTAGGACAAATAATCCACAATGGTACAATTACATATTCAAAGATCCATTGAATTTGGTAAAAAATTCCCTATGTCATCACTAATAAACCTAGTTACCAAGATTCTTAGGAAGTCTTAATTATGTAATGGACTTTTATCCTAAACTTAGTCAAATTTGCAAACCTTTATATGAAAGGTTGAGAAGAATCCACACCATGGACAAACAACACACTAATACAATCCGATAGATTAAAGCCCAAATCACATTTACCATGTTTGCATTTAGCAGACCCATTAGCCTTCAAAATAGTTGAAACAGATGCCTCAGATTTAGGGTATGGAGGTATTCTCAAACAAGTACAAGATAACAAAGAACAAGTTATCCAATTTACTTCCAAATTTTGGAATGAAACTCAACAAAAATACTCCACTATCAAAAAAGAGATTTTATCTATTGTCCTATGCATTTCCAAATTTCAAAGTGATTTACTCAATCAAAAATTTTTACTTCATATTGATTGTCAAACTGCTAAACATGTTTTACAAAAGGATGTTCAAAATATTGCATCAAAACAAATTTTTGCAAGATGGCAAGCAATTTTATGTGTGTTTGATTTCATCAATTTGGTTGTCGTCAAACATTTCTTTTTCACTTGAATCAGAATCAGAGGATTGTATCATTATCATTTCAATTTTATGTATGAGCTCATCATCAAGGCTTAATTCTCTAATTCCTTAACTAATTTTACAATATCTAGTGATATGACCCTGTTTACCACATCTAAAGCACATGAATTGTTTTGTGGGTTTGTCTGTTTTAGAAAATTTGTTTTATTGGAAAGGTTTTTTCCTAAATGTGTGTTTGTATGCATCGTTCTTAAGATTATAGATGGTATAAAGAAACATTTTTTGTTGGGGTTATGCAAATGCCTGATAGTAACAAAGCCTATTGGAAGGTTAAATTTTTGGCAGGATTACCCAATATCTTAGCTGAAAAGGTTAGAGAGAAAATTAGGAAACAATATGATGGTACTATACCATATGAGAATTTAACTTATGGACAATTACATAGTTTTGTCCAGAAAGTTGGAATGAAAATTTGCAAAGATGAAAAACTCGCCTACCAAAGGCAAAAAGAGAGAAAACAGTTTGGAAAAGAATTAGGAAATTTTTGTCAACAATTTGACAATAATCACATAAATTCTTTTAAAGGAAAGAAAACCAAGAAAACAATAACCTACAAAAGTCAATGTGATAAAACCATATATATATAATTGTTTTAGGTATATGAGGCATCTCACATTGGAGTTGTCTAATCTTCGTAACCACGAAACTATTATATGTAATTTATTGTTATACATAAGTATTAGAATACATAATCTTTTATATCAAAACTTACGAAATTTTATTTCTCAATGTTTAGTGATGTTGATAAACAAAAAATCTAGATTTCAAAGAAAAGAAAAAGATGTGAACATTTACATTTGAGAATTTTTGCTATTGAAAATAATAAATAAAATATAGAGGGTTAATGTTGCAAATGTAAACTATATGTTAAAAATTTTGCATATACAAAATTTTTTAGTGTAACATTATCCTATTATTGTTCCATAATATGTATTGCGCGAGATTTAAGAATTCTCAATTGTTCTTGTTGATGCGTGATTTTGACACCAACTAAACGTACGTGTGAAATACTGAGCTGGGCCAAAAGACACACGTGAATTAAGAGAATGAGAGTAAAAGAAAGTGACAAGATAGTGTTTAAAGTGGTTTGGATGCTTAAGGAAGCAAGTCCTACGTCCACTGATGTTATATTAATCATAGCAATCAGGTCACGGTCAGCGAGCTGACTTTACAGATGATTTTACAAGAGAGAGAGAGAGATACAATGTATGCTATTTCTTTAAGAGGTTAGCTCATCCTGAAATTGAGAGAGGAACTTTCAATTTATAGTGGGATGGATTAAGGTTATGATTACTAAATCCGTGAGTTGGTGGGATTATCCGTACAAATCTTCCTTTATGTCCCATTCCCCACCTTCCAGAACGATTTGCACAATTTGGTGCAGGCATTGGACACATGGAAGCTCTCCAGCTCTTATTTGGCTTGGCGCACGCCTCCTACACTGACAGAAGCAGGCTGCTCCTTTCATCACGTGACTAGGCCGCGGGCTTCCTAGGTTCTGACTTTTGCATGCTGACTTGGCCTTACGTTAGCCCTGCTTTTTTAAGGCATAACAGAAGTCCCCTAGTTTTTAAGATTTGAGGATCGAACCTTGAAAACTACAATTCCTGTCGCGGCTAGATGCCTTCGAAGAAATTTTAGTGATTCCGAGCTAATTGAAAAGAGGTCGAGGTTGCGCTTTTGTGATCTCGACCTCGCATGGTCATCGCTTTTTAAGGATAAGTGACCTGACCTTTTCAGACGTTACCTGTCGTACTTTCGATATGGATGCATTTAATGAAACAACTTCTGCTCTGACAGACGTGTTCTGTGGGCAGTAAGTGCCAGCCAGGTGCATTAAATGCATGACAGGCTGAAACGACATCCCTTACCAGAACATTGAATGCAGATTGAGGTGCATTAAATGCGTGACAAGCTGAAATGACATCCCCTATCAGAACATTGAATGCAGATTGAGGCGCATTAAATGTGGAGGGAGAGAGTGTCGTCGCTTGAGTCTTTCAATGGGAAAAGGTTACGGTTCGGTTTTCTCGAATCATGACGATCAGCCTCCCTCACATGATTTGCAATGCGTGGTTGTGATCAACGATAAGGCATCTTTTCTCCCAAACGTCGTTTTGATTTAGGGAAAACCAAGCGTCATTTCCCTTGCTATAAAAACTTAAATTTGTCTCAGGCAGTGTCATTGCACGTCTGTTTTCAGAGAGAGCAAGAGACTTTCGCAAGCTTGGATTCTTTGCCTTCCAAACCAGCGCGTACCTGATATTTGAAGCAGAAGTCATTTTCGCACTCCAAGAGGTGAGAACGGTTTTGTTTTATTTCTTACTCAGTAGTTGAATAGTGTTAGTCTTTCGGTAGTTATCAGAGACGAAACATTCTTACTGGGTTCAAGCCGTGAATGGTGGCTCAAAACACTTTGTTAGGGTTTTTCTGGGATTTAGGGAGTTTCTTCCACATCATCATGCGAAATAGCGTACGATGGCTAAATGACCCCATGCTTGTCACTTTTGCAAACTGTAGTAGAATGGACCTAACAACCAGATCCAAGGAAGGGACCGATTCATCTACGCAGGACGTTCCTGCGAGCCCCTCTCGTGAGACCTACTCGGTGCTTGCCGGGGATGAGCTCGAAAGGGTGGTAAAACAATATGGTATCGATGTGGAGGTTTTTCACGATGGGACACGAGCAGCTCGACATCTGCCAAGTGGGCTAGCCGCGATCTCTGAGGAAATATTCAAGGGTGGGGGGTTGATCCCTTTTCCACCCTTTTGTCAGGTCGATCCTAGATCATTTCGGGATCGTGCCGATGCAACTCACGTTGAACGCGTACATGATCGTTATTGTCATGTACATCGCGTGTCGTGAGAATGGGTTGGGTGAGCTAATTGCGTTGGAGCTCGCCTGCTCATATATCCTAAAGAAAAGCAAGGACAAGGATTCTCATTACTTGTCCAGGCGATCCACTATAGTAGCAGGGATACACGGTTACCCCAGAAACGCATGGGCCTACGAAACAAAGGTTTTTTTATTTTGTTATGACAGCCACTGCCACTTTTAGGACCCGATAGGTTCTTTTCCCTTGACGAATTCGTGGACTTCGCTGACATATTTAGTTTTTGTTGCTAACGACCTGTTTCTTTGGCAGTTAATAAGACGACCGATTTGGGGCTACTCTTTGACATGGACATAATCGTATCCTTCAGTTTCCTACCCGAGGTAAATCGCGATGTGAAGAAGCTCGTGACAATTGCGAATCTTCGGAGATATGCTTTCTTCAACGTCGACGCGACCTTAGACTCCCCATCGCGTGAGTCATGCTAACTTGATCTATTATGTGCAAATGAACTGTTTACTAACGATGTTCATGTGCAGCGACCATGCCTCCGAAGGTACCAGGGTCGTCACGACCAAGGAAGTTCGTTTTCCCTCAAGTGAGGACGACCCCGACAATCAAAGCTGTTCCCTGTGGTCCTCCGGTTGAAGAAGGAACATCGGAAGTTCTAGTGGGACCTATTGAGGCTACCCAGCCTTTGGCGGGCACCTCGGTTTGACCTACGGGCACTTCTTAGCCTTCGACTGCTCGCCCGAGGCTAAAGACAACGGCTTAGCGAGCTAAGAAGAAGAAAAAGCAAATTCAGGTCGAAGAGTTAGAATTTGAACCTGAGGGCTATCAGCCTGGCAGGTTGCAATCAGGCATTGGGCAGAGGTCGGGTAAGGAACCGACGGGCAACACGACCTCTGTCAGAGGCACAGGCAAGGATACTCCGGTGTTGGACTCGATGAGAAACCTGCCGGAGCACCTACAGCCTATTGTCTTCACCTTGCTAGAGTGTGAACTCGAAAAAGTATTTAAGGAGTTCGTGGGCTCCAGCGACATGGACCTGATGTCAAAATCGATCCAGCATTTAGGCAAGGTAAACGAGCTGTACTCAGTGAGCTGGCTTGTTATTCTTTTATCAATTTCAATACTGACTTGCTATTCTTTTTTGTTCGCAGGCCCTGCTCTCCATGTAACTATCCTTGCAGAAGGTTCGGCTGGGAGCTATTGCGAGGGAGGTCGCGCTGAAGGAAGAGAACGTGAAGCTCAAGTGAGACCTTAAAGCCGCTGCAGCAGAAAGAGAACTATCCACGGAGGCGACAAACCGGCTCTTCGCATTGTGGATTTCCAAAAAGCTGAGCTCAAGAAGCAAAGGGAGAAGGTAAAGGAGCTCTAGAGGACCATAGCCAGACTCTCCAAGGAGGCCAGAGAGAAAGATTAGGAGCTCAAAACAACCTCTCAGCCGGCCTTACAAGCAAAATAAGGGAGGGAGGCCTCCAAGAAGCAAAGGCAGGCTCTCGAGGCCAAACTCCAAGTAAGTTGGGGAAAATTTACTTTCCTGATCGAAGAGATGCAGACCCAGGGAGCGGAGGTTGAGGCAAAGGCTGCTGAATGGGTGATTCAGTCCATCTATGCCTTGCGGCCGAAGAATCCGCAACTTGACATATCCGACCTACCGGAGGAATTGCGGGAGATGCTCATATCCATGGCGCAGCTCGATGACAAGGATGCGAAGGAGGTTGCCCGAGAAGTTGAGTAGGGGGAGAGTTTGGGACACCCCTCAGAGCCTACAGCCGACCAGCCCTGACATGAGGTCGGGCTCCCTGGAGTTGTCGATCGATACTTGTAATTTTTTTTTTCCGGATATTGCTCATTGTACTCCATTTATTAATGAAATACATTTTTGCCTTTACAATTTGTACCCCTTGTTATAAGTTCGTATTATTATAACTTCCCTTACTGCATCATTAGAACAAGTATGCGAACATAATCATAACATGCCTATGCGAACAGAATTACATGCAAAGATTATTACAAAAGATAGAATGATACACTTGTTATTTACATATAGAAAGATTACAAAAAAAATACTTACAAGGAAAATTTGAGTTCGAAATTACTGATAATATGATCGGAGATGCTCAGCATTCCAAGCTCAGGGTACTTTGGAACCATTCAGCCATTTGAGATGATAAGTCCTCGGTCTTATCACTTCGGCGATGCGGTATGAACCTTCCCAATTTGGTCCTAGAACTCCCGCACTTGGTTCTCTAGTACCGAGAAGAACTTCCTTCAAAACAAGGTCGCCGACCTAGAAATCTCTTCTCCTGACCTTAGAGTCAAAGAACCTCTTCGCGCATTGCTGATAGGCTACTATTCTTAGTTGGGCCTTAACTAGGTCTAGAATTACGCGTATAAGCACTTTATTATCTACTTCATTATAGAGGTCTCTCCGAAGTGAACCGGTTCCTACCTCCACAGGGATCATTGCTTCTCAGCCATATGCTAGCAAAAAGGGAGTTTCTGAGGTAAAGGTTCTCGGAGTTGTCCTGTATGCCCATAGAATTTCAGGGAGGTCGTCGGCCCAATTTCCCTTGGCTGCACCAAGTTTGGCCTTCAAAGTGTGCTTAATCGTTTTGTTGACGGCTTCAACTTGACCATTTGCTTGCGGCCTTGTGACAGAGGCAAACTTTTTGTGAATACCCAGCTTGTCGTAGAACTGCATGAACTCCTTATTATCGAATTGTTTTCCGTTGTTGGATATAAGGGTATGAGGAATTCCATAGCGGCAGACGATGTTTTTAAAGACGAAGTCCTTGAGCTTTTTGGTCGTGATCGCGGCTAACGGTTCAGCTTCAACCCATACGTTGAAGTAATCCACCGCGACCATGACATATTTTATTCCCCCTTTACCAACCGGCATAGGGCCGATGAGATCGATCCCCCACATGGAGAACGGTCAAAGGCTGGTCATAGTTGTTAATTTGTGAGAGGGGGCCCACAGTATGTTCAAGAACCGCTGGCATTTGTCACACTTCTTGACAAAGTTGTAGGCGTCTTCTTGGATTAGGGGCTAGTAGTACCCTTGATGAACAACTTTGTTGGCGAGAGATTGTGCGGCGGTGTTATTACCGCAAGTTCCTTCGTGTATCTCACTTATGATGTAATCTGCCTCTTCGTTGTTTACACATTAGAGGATAGGGGCGCTACACCCTTACCTGTATAGCTGGTCTCCGATGAGGGTAAAACGAGTAGATCTTGTTCGGATGGTCCTTGGCTCGACCTTGTCGTCAGGCAAGGTCCCATCTTTGAGATACTGAATGATAGGGGTCATCCATGAATCTGACTCTATTACATTTACGGCCTATTTGATCGGGCTAATATTGGGGATCTCAATGAATTGAATAAGAATGCTCTCCGGTGCTTCCGAGTCTAATAATGAGGCTATCCTTGCCAAGGCATCTGCCATACAGTTGCTATCTCTAGGAATCTATGTGATCGCGAAGTGCTTGAACGGCTCGAGCACGGCCTTAGCTTTCTCAAGATAGCTGATCATATTTTCCTCATTGGCTTGGTACTCCCCAAAATCTGGTTACCGACCAGCATGGAGTCGCTGTGGATACTGACCGTGGTAGCACCCATTTCCCTGGATAATCGTAGTCCAACGAGTAGAGCTTCGTACTCGGCCTCATTATTGGTTACCTTAAAACCGAACCGGAGAATACCATGAATGCGAGCCCCTTCGGGACTCAATAGGAGAAGACCCGCCCCGACCCTCTTTTTATTTGATGATCCATCGACATAGAGGCTCCAGGTTGATAGATTTTGAGCAGTTTCTCGGATGACTTTGCTGGGCTGTTGCTTCGACTCGTTCGGATGATGTGAGAACTCTGATATGAAGTCAGCAACAGCCTACACTTTGATAGTTGCTCTCGGTCTGTACTTCAGATCGAACTGGCTTAATTCCATGGCCCATTTTAGTAATTTACCCAATGCCTCAGGTTTCTGGAGGACTTGCCTGAGTGGGTAATTGGTCATAACATGGATTGTATGGGCATGGAAGTAAGGTCGCAACTTCCTAGAAGCGATCAGCAGGGCATAAGCTAATTGTTCCATTTCTGGATACCGCATCTCGGCATCTAACAGATACTTGGTCACGTAATATACTGGCCATTAGACCCGAATCAAGGTTGCACTGACCGCAAACTGAGAGACGGACAGGTACAGGAGGAGGATCTCTTACGGGAGAGGCTTGGACAGAAGGGGTAGCTTCCAAAGGTGTTCTTTAATACTCTGGAATGCCTGTTCACATCAGGAGTCCACTCGAATTTTTTATTGGCCCTTAAAACATTAAAGAATGGCAAGTAGTGATCTGTTGCCCTCGATATGAAGCGAATCAGGGCCACTATTCGCCCATTGAGGCTCATGACTTGCTTTTTATTGGTCGGGCTTTTCATATCGAGGAACACTTGGATTTTTTCGGGGTTGATCTCAATCCCCCGTTGGTTAACCATGTACCCCAGGAATTTTTCCGAGGATACTCCAAATGAACACTTGAGGGGGTTCAGCTTCATTCAATACTGTCGGAGGATGTCGAACATCTCAGCGAGATGCGCTATGTGATCTGAAGCGACATGCGACTTGACCAGCATATCATCTATATAGACCTCCATCGATCTTCTGATCTGTTCGGACAACATTCGGTTAACCAGCTGTTGGTAAGTTGCACCAGTGTTCTTGAGACTGAAGGGCATAACTCTATAGCAGTACAACCCCCGATCTGTAACAAAGGATGTATGCTCTTCGTCTGACGCGTACATCAGAATTTTATTGTATCCCGAGTACGCGTCCATAAAACTCAGCAGCTCGTGTCTTGAGGTGGCATCCATGAGTTGGTCGACCCTTGGTAGGGGAAAGCTATCCTTTGGGCATGCCTTGTTGATGTCGGTGAAGTCGACGTAGGTTCGTCATTTGTCATTGGGCTTCTTCACTAGGACCGGATAGGCAACCCAGGTCGGATAGAGCGCTTCTCGAATGGATCCACTCCAAAGGAGGTTATCTACCTCAAGTTTCAAGGCAACATATCGCTCCGGATCCATCGCTCTTTTTTTTTTATGAACCGGCTTGGCTTCACTATCGATGTTCAACACATGACAAATAATATATGGGCTAATCCCGACCATATCCGCGTGTGACCATGCGAACAAATCGATATTCTCCCAGGAAGCTGGTCAGTTTGTTGGTGAGTTGGGGGTTGAGATTGTTCTCAATCCTTAACACTTTGCTCGGCTTGCTCTGGTTGATCAGTACTTCAGACAGGTCCTCAACTGGCCCACTGGAAGGGTGGTAGCGTGCCAAATGCACCAAATTAATTAACCTTACTAACCTAACTACTAAATTGTATATAGGGTGAGCAAGGGTCGATCCCAAAGGGAATGAATCGATTAAATCCTATATTCTATGCCAATAGCCACAATGAAAACAACACAATAAAACCCTAAACAGTGAACAGGACAACACAACAGAGAAATGAAAGGGGTTTGTAATCAAGGCAAACTAAAGTAAAACAAAGAAGTCTCTAATGGAAGAAAAAATCAGATTAAAAACAATCAGTTCTCAGTTCAAGATCCACCTAAACATGCATTGGACACGAACTAACCGTAACACTATTATATCTCGTTATTATGGAACTACTGGCCCTAGGAAACAACAAGCTCTGTTACCCAAATTCTCCCTTAATTGTCACTACTGAAATAAACTCTTCAAGTAGATCATAACCCTCGAACAACCTAGAATAAGCTCTTTAAGTTTAATTCAATGGCAGCCTTAAGAATTAGGAAAATAGATCAATCTAAGCAACAATCACACAAGCTCAGATTATTTAACTTAGATTATGTTATTCAAAATGACAGAATGAAAACTTCTCCATAATCATCTATCATCATGTGTTACCCATTGAATAGAAAAAGGAAAATTACGGATCACAATTCCTAATTCTAACAGATAAAATTCCGATAAAATAATTCAGCATGCCATTACTAAATCACCCAAACAGAAAATTATATACAATTAAAACATAATAACATAAACAATTCCAATAAAAAGGAGATTAAGAACAATGTTACTGAAGTTAGGTTACACCGATGACATGAATTTAGGCTTCAAAATCCCCTTGAACTGAAGAAGAAAGATCAGCCTCATATCTTGACGTAGAAAGTAAAAGAAAACTGAAAAAAACTTAAAAACCACTGCTGTTCTCTTCTCTCCCCCCTTTTTAACCTAACAACTCATCACTAAATAACATGTGTTTTCCTTAATTCTACCCCAAGAATTACAAAATTTCTTTCATAGACGTTTCCTAAAAGATAGACTTCCAGATTTGTCAAAATCTTATTAGATATGGAAAACAGAATTCGTCTCCAGCTTGCACCAGGATTCTCGCAATGTAAAAGATATTTTCTGGGTCAGTCACTTCATAAAAATTGTACTCCTGGATGTATAAATGAATTTGGGCTTTTGAATCACCCACTTTCGATATCTGACGCTCCAGTTAGGCCCATTTGAAGATTCAATACTCGGCCCGGAATTCTTTCCGCAACTAGGATTCCAGGTCCGGTTTTACAACAACTAATGAAGACCAAACAAACTCGGATTCTTGCCCATAATACCTTCCTGGAAAGATTGATTTGTCAACTTTACTTTTTTTGAAGAACACTTTTGCAATCGAGAAATCTGACTCCATGAAAAACCTGAAAAACGCAGCACTGGTCAGAATAACAAAAATCTGGAATTTCCTAATCTTTTATCACTTATTTCCTAAAGTCCATCCAACTATGCCAAACTCACAAAATAAACTCTAATCAACTCAAATAGGCATAAAACATAACAAAAAACATAATATGGAAGGAATAAAAATATGTAAATTACACTCTTATCAAATTCCCCCACACTTAGCTTTTGCACGTCCTCGGGCAAACTAATTCAAACACTAAAACAATCTACACTCAAGTCATATCAAGAACACCATCATGATGCATAAGCAACAATATTTAATCCATGCATATTCATACCTAACTTAGGAAGCAACAAAATAAAATAAGTGTCCTGTGACAATTTCGGGACTCGCTGACTATTTAGTTTTTGTTGCTAACGACCTGTTTCTTTGGCAGTTAATAGACGACCGATTTGGGGGCTCTCTTTGACATGGACATATCGTATCCTTCTTTCCTACCGAGGTAATCGCGATGTGAAGAAGCTCGTGACAATTGCGAATCTTCGGAGTATATTCTTCTTCAACGTCACGCGACCTTAGACTCCCCACGCGTGAGTCATGCTAACTTGATCTATTATGTGCAAATGAACTGTTTACTAACGATGTTCATGTGCAGCGACCATGCCTCCGAAGGACCAGGGTCGTCACGACCAAGGAAGTTCGTTTTCCCTCAAGTGAGGACGACCCCGACAATCAAAGTGTTCCTGTGGTCCTCCGGTTGAAGAAGGAACATCGAAGTTCTAGTGGGACCTATGAGCTCCCAGCTTGCGGGCACCTCGTTTGACCTACGGGCACTTCTTAGCCTTGACTGCTCGCCGCGGGGCTAAAGACAACGGCTAGCGAGCTAAGAAGAAGAGAAAGCAAATTCAGGTCGAAGAGTTAGATTTGAACCTGAGGGCTATCAGCCTGGCAGGTTGCAATCGGGCATTGGGCAGAGGTCGGTAAGACCGACGGCAACACGACCTCTGTCAAGGCACAGGCAAGGATACTCCGGTGTTGGACTCGATGAGAACCTGCCGGAGCACCTAAGCCTATTGTCTTCACCTTGCTAGAGTGGAACTCGTCAAGTATTTGAGGAGTTCGTGGGGTCCAGGACTGGACCTGTCAAATATCGATCCAGCATTTAGGCAAGGTAACGAGCGTACTCAGTGAGCTGGCTTGTTTTTCTTTTATCAATTTCAATACTGACTTGCTATTCTTTTGTTCGCAGGCCCTGCTCTCCATGTAACTATCCTTGCAGAAGGTTCGGCTGGGAGCTATTGCGAGGGAGGTCGCCTGAAGGAAGAGAACGTGAAGCTCAAGTGAGACCTTAAAGCCGCTGCAGCAGAAGAGAACTATCCACGAGGCGACAAACGGACTCTTCGCATTGTGGATTTCCAAAAAGCGAGCCAAGAAGCAAAGGGAAGGTAAAGGAGCTCTAGAGACCATAGCCAGACTCTCCAAGGAGGCCAGAGAGAAAGATTAGACTCAAAACAACCTCTCAGCCGGCCTTACAAGAAAATAGGGGGAGGCCTCCAAGAAGCAAAGGCAGGCTCTCGAGGCCAACTCCAAGTAAGTGGGGAAAATTTACTTCCTGATCGAGAGATGCAGACCCAGGGAGCGGAGGTGAGGCAAAGGCTGCTGAATGGGTGATTCAGTCCATCTATGCCTGCGGCCGAGAATCCGCAACTTGACATATCCGACCTACCGGAGGAATTGCGGGAGTATCCATATCCATGGCGCAGCTCGATGACAAGGATGCGGAGGAGGTTGCCCAGAAGTTGAGTAGGGGGAGAGTTTGGGACACCCCTCAGAGCCTACAGCCGACCAGCCGACATGAGTCGGGCTCCCTGGAGTTGTCGATCGATACTTGTAATTTTTTTTTTCCGGATATTGCTCATGTACTCCATTTATTAATGAAATACATTTTTGCTTTACAATTGTACCCTTGTTATAAGTTCGCATTATTATAACTTCCCTTACTGCATCATTAGAACAAGTATGCAACATAATCATAACAGCCTATGCGAACAGAATTACATGCAAAGATTATTACAAAAGATAGAATGATACACTTGTTATTTACATATAGAAAGATTACAAAAAAAATTACAAGGAAAATTTGAGTTTCGAAATTACTGATAATATGATCGGAGATGCTCAGCATTCCAAGCTCAGGGACTTTGGAACCATTACCATTTGAGATGATAAGTCCTCGGTCTTATCACTTCGGCGATGCGGTAGTGAACCTTCCCAATTTGGTCCAGTAACTCCCGCACTTGGTTCTCTAGTACCAGAAGAACTTCCTTCAAACACGTCCCGACCTAAAATCTCTTCTCCTGACCTTAGAGTCAAAGAACCTCTTCGCGCATTGCTGATAGGCTACTATTCTTAGTTGGGCCCTTAACTAGGTCTAGAATTACGCGTATAAGCACTTTATTTACTTCATTTAGAGGTCTCTCCGAAGTGAACCGTTCCTACCTCCACAGGGATCATTGCTTCTCAGCCATATGCTAGCAAAAAGAGGTTTCTGAGGTAGGTTCTCGGAGTTGTCCTGTATGCCCATAGAATTTCAGGGAGGTCGTCGGCCCATTTCCCTTGGCTGCACCAGTTTGGCCTTAAGTGTGCTTAATCGTTTTGTGACGGCTTCAACTTGACCATTTGCTTGCGGCCTTGGACAAGGAAACTTTTTGTGATAACCCAGCTGTCGTAGAACTGCATGAACCCTTATTATCGATTGTTTTCGTTGTTGGATATAAGGGTATGAGGAATTCCATAGCGGCAGACGATGTTTTAAAGACGAAGTCCTTGAGCTTTTTGGTCTGATCGGGCTAACGGTTCAGCTTCAACCTACGTTGAAGTAATCCACCGCGACCATGACATATTTTATCCCCCTTTCCCCGCATGGCCGATGAGATCGATCCCCCACATGGAGACGGTCAAAGCTGTCATAGTTGTTATTTGTGAGAGGGGGCCCAAGTATGTTCAAGAACCGCGGCATTTGTCACACTTCTTGACAAGTGTAGGCGTCTTCTTGATTAGGGGCATAGTACCCTTGAGAACAACTTTGTTGGCGAGAGATTGTGCGGCGTGTTATTACCGCAAGTTCCTTCGTGTATCACTCATATGTAATCTGCCCTTCGTTGTTTACACATTAGAGGATAGGGCGCTACACCCTTCCTGTAAGCTGGTCTCCGTGAGGGTAAAACGAGTAGATCTTGTTCGATGGTCCTTGGCTCGACCTGTCGTCAGGCAAGGTCCATCTTTGAGATACGATGATAGGGTCATCCATGAATCTACTCTATTACATTAGGCCTATTGATCGGGCTAATATGGGGATCTCAATGAATGAAGAATGCCTTCCGGTGCTTCCGAGTCTAATAATGAGGCTATCCTTGCCAAGGCATCTGCCATACAGTTGCTATCTCTAGGAATCTATGTGATCGCGAAGTGCTTGAACGCTCGAGCACGGCCTTAGCTTTCTCAAGATAGCTGATCATATTTCCTCATTGGCTTGGTACTCCCCAAAATCTGGTTACCGACCAGCATGGGTGCTGTGGATACTGACCGTTGGTGCACCCATTTCCTGTATAATCGTAGTCCAACGAGTAGAGCTTCGTACTCGGCCCATTATTGGTTACCTTAAAACCGAACCGGAGAATACCATGAATGCGAGCCCCTTCGGGACTCAATAGGAGAAGACCCGCCCCGACCTCTTTTTTATTTGAGATCCATCGACATGAGGCTCCAGGTGATAGATTTTGAGCAGTTTCTCGTGACTTTGCTGGCTGTTGCTTGCTTCGACTCGTCGATGATGTAGAACTCTGATATGAAGTCAGCAACAGCCTACACTTTGATAGTTGTCTCTCGTCTGTACTTCAATCAAAACTGGCTTATTCCATGGCCCATTTTAGTAATTTACCCAATGCCTCGGTTTTGGAGGACTTGCCTGAGTGGGTAATTGGTCATAACATGATTGTATGGGCTGGAAGTAAGGTCGCAACTTCGAAGGATCAGCAGGGCATAACTATGTTCCATTTCTGGATACCGCATCTCGCATCTAACAGAACTTGGTCCGTAATATACTGCCATTAGACCCGAATCAAGGTTGCACTGACGCAAACTGAGAGACGGACAGGTACAGGAGGAATCTCTTACGGGAGAGGCTTGGACAGAAGGGGTGCTTCCAAGGTGTTCTTTATACTCTGGAATGCCTGTTCCCATCAGGAGTCCACTCGAATTTTTTATTGGCCCTTAAAACATTAAAGAATGGCAAGTAGTGATCTGTTGCCCTCGATATAGCGAATAGGGCCACTATTCCCCTGAGGCTCATACTTGCTTTTTATTGGTCGGGCTTTTCATATCGAAACACTTGGATTTTTTCGGTTGATCTCAATCCCCCGTTGGTTAACCATGTACCCCAGGAATTTTCCGAGATACTCCAATGAACACTTGAGGGGGTTCAGCTTCATTCATACTGTCGGCGGATGGTCGACACTAACTATTATATGTAATTTATTGTTATACATAAGTATTAGAATACATAATCTTTTATATCAAAACTTACGAAATTTTATTTCTCAATGTTTAGTGATGTTGATAAACAAAAAATCTGGATTTCAAAGAAAAGAAAAAGATGTGAACATTTACATTTGAGAATTTTTGCTATTGAAAATAATAAATAAAATATAGAGGGTTAGCAATTAATGTTGCAAATGTAAACTATATGTTAAAAATTTTGCATATACAAAATTTTTTAGTGTAACATTATCCTATTATTGTTCCATAATATGTATTGCGCGAGATTTAAGAATTCTCAATTGTTCTTGTTGATGCGTGATTTTGACACCAACTAAACGTACGTGTGAAATACTGAGCTGGGCCAAAAGACACACGTGAATTAAGGGAATGAGAGTAAAAGAAAGTGACAAGACAGTGTTTAAAGTGGTTTGGATGCTTAAGGAAGCAAGTCCTACGTCCACTAATGTTATATTAATCATAGCAATCAGGTCACGGTCAGCGAGCTGACTTTACAGATGATTTTACAAGAGAGAGAGAGAGATACAATATATGCTATTTCTTTAAGAGGTTAGCTCATCCCGAAATTGAGAGAGGAACTTTCAATTTATAGTGGGATGGATTAAGGTTATGATTACTAAATTCGTGAGTTGGTGGGATTATCCGTACAAATCTTCCTTTATGTCCCATTCCCCACCTTCCAGAACGATTTGCACAATTTGGTGCAGGCATTGGACACATGGAAGCTCTCCAGCTCTTATTTGGCCTGGCGCACGCCTCCTACACTGACAGAAGCAGGCTGCTCCTTTCATCACGTGACTCGGCCGCGGGTTTCCTAGGTTCTAACTTTTGCATGCTGACTTGGCCTTACGTTAGCCCTGCTTTTTTAAGGCATAACAGAAGTCCCCTAGTTTTTAAGATTTGAGGATCGAACCTTGAAAACTACAATTCCTGTCACGGCTAGACGTCTTCGAAGAAATTCTAGTGATTCCGAGCTAATTGAAAAGAGGTCGAGGTTGCGCTTTTGTGATCTCGACCTCGCATGGTCATCGCTTTTTAAGGATAAGTGACCTGACCTTTTCAGACGTTACCTGTCGTACTTTCGATATGGATGCATTTAATGAAACAACTTCTGCTCTGACAGACGTGTTCTGTGGGCAGTAAGTGCCAGCCAGGCGCATTAAATGCATGACAGGCTGAAACGACATCCCTTACCAGAACATTGAATGCAGATTGAGGTGCATTAAATGCGTGCCAAGCTGAAACGACATCCCCTATCAGAACATTGAATGCAGATTGAGGCGCATTAAATGTGGAGGGAGAGAGTGTCGTCGCTTGAGTCTTTCAATGGGAAAAGGTTACGGTTCAGTTTTCTCGAATCATGACGATCAGCCTCCCTCACATGATTTGCGACGCGTGGTTGTGATCAACGGTAAGGCATCTTTTCTCCCAAACGTCGTTTTGATTTAGGGAAAACCAAGCGTCATTTCCCTTGCTATAAAAACTTAAATTTGTCTCAGGCAGTGTCATTGCACGTCTGTTTTCAGAGAGAGCAAGAGACTTTCGCAAGCTTGGATTCTTTGCCTTCCAAACCAGCGCGTACCTGATATTTGAAGCAAAAGTCATTTTCGCACTCCAAGAGGTGAGAATGGTTTTGTTTTATTTCTTACTCAGTAGTTGAATAGTGTTAGTCTTTCGGTAGTTATCAGAGACGAAACATTCTTACTGGGTTCAAGCCGTGAATGGTGGCTCGAAACACTTTGTTAGGGTTTTTCTGGGATTTAGGGAGTTTCTTCCACATCATCATGCGAAATAGCGTACGATGGCTAAATGACCCCATGCTTGTCACTTTTGCAAACTGTAGTAGAATGGACCCAACAACCAGATCTGAGGAAGGGACCGATTTATCTACGCAGGACGTTCCTGCGAGCCCCTCTCGTGAGACCTACTCGGTGCTTACCGGGGATGAGCTCGAAAGGGTGGTAAAACAATATGGTATCGATGTGGAGGTTTTTCACGATGGGACACTAGCAGCTCGACATCTGCCAAGTGGGCTAGCCGCAATCTCTGAGGAAATATTCAAGGGTGGGGGGTTGATCCCTTTCCACCCTTTTGTCAGGTCGGTCCTAGATCATTTCAGGATCGCGCCGATGCAACTCACGTTGAACGCGTACATGATCGTTATTGTCATGTACATCGTGTGTCGTGAGAATGGGTTGGGTGAGCTAATTGCGTTAGAGCTCGCCTGCTCATATATCCTAAAGAAGAGCAAGGACAAGGATTCTCATTACTTGTCCAGGCGATCCACTATAGTAGCGGGGATACACGGTTACCCCAGAAACGCAGGGGCCTACGAAACAAAGTTTTTCTTATTTCGTTATGACAGCCACTGCCACTTTTAGGACCCGAGTAGGTTCTTTTCCCTTGACGAATTCGTGGACTTTGCTGACATATTTTGTTTTTGTTGCTAACGACCTGTTTCTTTGGCAGTTAATAAGACGACCGATTTGGGGCTGCTCTTTGACATGGACATAATCGTATCCTTCGGTTTCCTACCTGAGGTAAATCGCGACGTGAAGAAGCTCGTGACAATTGCGAATCTTCGGAGATATGATTTCTTCAACGTCAACGCGACCTTAGACTCCCCATCGCGTGAGTCATGCTAACTTGATCTATTATGTGCAAATGAACTGTTTACTAACGATGTTCATGTGCAGCGACCATGCCTCCGAAGGTACCAGGGTCGTCACGACCAAGGAAGTTCGTTTTCCCTCAAGTGAGGACGACCCCGACAATCAAAGTTGTTCCTCGTGGTCCTCCGGTTGAAGAAGGAACATCGAAAGTTCTAATGGGACCTGCTGAGGCTTCCCAGCCTTCGACGGGCACCTCAGTTTGACCTACGGGCACTTCTTAGCCTTTGACTGCTCGCCCGAGGCTAAAGACAACGGCTCAGCGAGCTAAGAAGAAGAGAAAGCAAATTCAGGTCGAAGAGTTAGAATATGAACCTGAGGGCTATCAGCCTGGCAGGTTGCAATCAGGCATTGGGCAGAGGTCGGGTAAGGAACCGACGGGCAACACGACCTCTGTCAGAGGCACAGGCAAGGATACTCCGGTGTTGGACTCGATGAGAAACCTGCCGGAGCACCTAAAGCCTATTGTCTTCACCTTGCTAGAGTGAGAACTCGAAAAAGTATTTAAGGAGTTCGTGGGATCCAGAGACATGGACCTGATGTCAAAATCGATCCAGCATTTAGGCAAGGTAAACGAGCAGTACTCAGTGAGCTGGCTTGTTATTCTTTTATCAATTTCAATACTGACTTGCTATTCTTTTTTGTTCGCAGGCCCTGCTCTCCATGTAACTATCCTTGCAGAAGGTTCGGCTGGGAGCTATTGCGAGGGAGGTCGCGCTGAAGGAAGAGAACGTGAAGCTCAAGTGAGACCTTAAAGCCGCTGCAGCAGAAAGAGAACTATCCACAGAGGCGACAAACTGACTCTTCGCATTGTGGATTTCCAAAAAGCTGAGCCCAAGAAGCAAGGGGAGAAGGTAAAGGAGCTCTAAAGGACCATAGCCAGACTCTCCAAGGAGGCCAGAGAGAAAGATTAGAAGCTCAAAGCAACCTCTCAGCCGGCCTTACGAGGAGAATAGGGGAGGGAGGCCTCCAAGAAGCAAAGGCAGGCTCTCGAGGCCAAACTCCAAGTAAGATAGGGAAAATTTACTTCCCTGATCGAAGAGATGCAGACCCAGGGAGCGGAGGTCAAGGCAAAGGCTGCTGAATGGGTGATTCAGTCCATCTATGCCTTGCGGCCGAGGAATCCGCAACTTGACATATCCGACCTACCGGAGGAATTGCGGGAGATACTCATATCCATGGCGCAGCTCGATGACAAGGATGCGGAGGAGGTTGCCCGAGAAGTTGAGTAGGGGGAGAGTTTGGGACACCCCTCGGAGCCTACAGCCGACCAGCCCTGACGTGAGGTCGGGCTCCCTGGAGTTGTCGATCGATACTTGTAATTTTTTTTTTCCGGATATTGCTCACTGTACTCCATTTATTAATGAAATACATTTTTGCTTTTACAATTTGTATCCCTTGTTATAAGTTCGCATTATTATAACTTCCCTTACTGCATCATTAGAACAAGTATGCGAACATAATCATAACACGCCTATGCGAACAGAATTACATGCGAAGATTATTACAAAAGATAGAATGATACACTTGTTATTTACATATAGAAAGATTACAAAAAAATATTTACAAGGAAAATTTGAGTTCGGAATTACTGATAATATGATCGGAGATGCTCAGCATTCCAAGCTCAGGGCACTTTGGAACCATTTAACCGTTTGAGATGATAAGTCCTCGGTCTTATCACTTCGGCGATGCGGTATGGACCTTCCCAATTTGGTCCTAGAACTCCCGCACTTGGTTCTCTAGTACCTAGAAGAACTTCCTTCAAAACAAGGTCACCGACCTAGAAATCTCTTCTCCTGACCTTAGAGTCAAAGAACCTCTTCGCGCATTGCTGATAGGCCGCTATTCTTAGTTGGGCCTTGCTGCAATGTTCTTCAACTAGGTCTAGAATTACGCGCATAAGCACTTCATTATCTGCTTCATTGTAGAGGTCTCTCCGAAGTGAACCGGTTCCTACCTCCACAGGGATCATTGCTTCTCAGCCATATGCTAGCAAAAATTGAGTTTCTGAGGTTGAGGTTCTCGGAGTTGTCCTGTATGCCCATAGAATTTCAGGGAGGTCGTCGGCCCAATTTCCCTTGGCTGCACCAAGTTTGGCCTTGAAAGTGTGCTTAATCGTTTTGTTGACGGCTTCAACTTGACCATTTGCTTGCGGCCTTGCGATGGAGGTAAACTTTTTGTGAATACCCAGCTCGTCGTAGAACTGCATGAACTCCTTATTATCGAATTGTTTTCTGTTGTTGGATATAAGGGTATGAGGAATTCCATAGCGGCAGACGATGTTTTTAAAGACGAAGTCCTTGAGCTTTTTGGTCATGATCGTGGCTAACGGTTCAGCTTCAACCTATACGTTGAAGTAATCCACCGCGACCATGACATATTTTACTCCCCCTTTACCAACCGGCATAGGGCCGATGAGATCGATCCCCCACATGGAGAACGGTCAAAGGCTAGTCATAGTTGTTAATTGGTGAGAGGGAGCCCATAGTATGTTCAAGAACCGCTGGCATTTGTCACACTTCTTGACAAAGTTGTAGGCGTCTTCTTGGATTAGGGGCCAATAGTACCCTTGAAGAACAACTTTGTTGGCGAGAGATTGTGCGGCGGTGTTATTACCGCAAGTTCCTTCGTGTATCTCACTCATGATGTAATCTGCCTCTTCGTTGTTTACACATTAGAGGATAGGGGCGCTACACCCTTGCCTGTACAGCTGGTCTCCGATGAGGGTAAAACGAGTAGATCTTGTTCGAATGGTCCTTGGCTCGACCTTGTCGTCAGGCAAGGTCCCATCTTTGAGATACCGAATGATAGGGGTCATCCATGAATCTAACTCTATTACATTTATGGCCTATTCGATCGGGCTGATATTGGGGATCTCAATGAATTGAACAAGAATGCTCTCCGGTGCTTCCGAGTCTAATAATGAGGCTATCCTTGTCAAGGCATCTGCCATACAGTTGCTATCTCTAGGAATCTATGTGATCGCGAAGTGCTTGAACGACTCGAGCACGGCCTTAGCTTTCTCAAGATAGCTGATCATATTTTCCTCATTGGCTTGGTACTCCCCCAAAATCTGGTTACCGACCAGCATGGAGTCGCTGTGGATACTGACCGTGGTTGCACCCATTTCCTTGGCTAATCGTAGTCCAACGAGTAGAGCTTCGTACTCGGCCACATTATTGGTTACCTTAAAACCGAACCGGAGAATACCATGAATGCGAGCCCCTTCGGGACTCAATAGGAGAAGACCCGTCCCGACCCTCTTTCTATTTGATGATCCATCGACATAGAGGCTCCAGGTCGATAGATTTTGAGCAGTTTCTCGGATGACTTTGCTGGGCTGTTGCTTCGACTCGTTCGGATGATGTGAGAACTCTGATATGAAGTCAGCAACAGCCTACACTTTGATAGTTGCTCTCAGTCTGTACTTCAAATCGAACTGGCTTAATTCCATGGCCCATTTTAGTAATTTACCCAATGCCTCTGGTTTTTGGAGGACTTGCCTGAGTGGGTAATTGGTCATGACATGGATTGTATGGGCGTGGAAGTAAGGTCGCAACTTCTTAGAAGTGATCAGCAGGGCATAAGCTAATTGTTCCATTTCTGGATACCGCATCTCAGCATCTAACAGACACTTGGTCGCGTAATATACTAGCCATTAGACCCGAATCAAGGTTGCACTGACTGCAAACTGAGAGACGGACAGGTACAGGAGGAGGATCTCTTACGGGAGAGGCTTGGACAGAAGGGGTGGCTTCCCAAGGTGTTCTTTAATACTCTGGAATGCCTGTTCGCATCAGGAGTCCACTCGAATTTTTTATTGGCCCTTAAAACATTGAAGAATGGCAAGTAGTGATCTGTTGCCCTCGATATGAAGCGAATTAGGGCCACTATTCACCCATTGAGGCTCATGACTTGCTTTTTATTGGTCGGGCTTTTCATATCTAGGAACGCTTGGATTTTTTCGGGGTTGATCTCAATCCCCCGTTGGTTAACCATGTACCCCAGGAATTTTCCCGAGGATACTCCAAATGAACACTTGAGGGGGTTCAGCTTCATTCAATACTGTCGGAGGATGTCGAACATCTCAGCGAGATGCGCTATGTGATCTGAAGTGACATGCGACTTGACCAGCATATCATCTATATAGACCTCCATCGATCTTCTAATCTGTTCGGACAACATTCTGTTAACCAGCTGTTGGTAAGTTGCACCAGTGTTCTTGAGACTTAAGGGCATAACTATGTAGCAGTACAGCCCTTGATCTGTAACAAAGGATGTATGCTCTTCGTCTGACACGTACATCGGAATTTTATTGTATCCGGAGTATGCGTCCATAAAACTCAGTAGCTCGTGTCTTGAGGTGGCATCCATGAGTTGATCGACCCTTGGTGAAAGCTATCCTTTGGGCATGCCTTGTTGAGGTCGGTGAAGTCGACGTAGGTTCATCATTTGTCGTTGGGCTTCTTCACTAGGACCGGATTGGCAACCCAGGTCGGATAGAGCGCTTCTCGAATGGATCCACTCCAAATGAGGTTATCTACCTCAAGTTTCAAGGCAACATATCGCTCCGGATCCATCGCTCTTTTTTTTTTATGAACCGGCTTGGCTTCACTATCGATGTTCAACGTATGACAAATAATATATGGGCTAATCCCGACCATATCCGTGTGTGACCATGCGAACAAATCGATATTCTCCCAGGACGCTGGTCAGTTCGTTGGTGAGTTGGGGGTTAAGATTGTTCCCAATCCTTAACACTTTGCTCGGCTTGCTCTGGTTGATCAGTACTTCAGACAGGTCCTCAACTGGCCCACTGGAAGTGTGGTAGCGTGCCGAATGCACCAAATTAATTAACCTTACTAACCTAACTACTAAATTGTATATAGGGTGAGCAAGGGTCGATCCCACAGGGAATGACTCGATTAAATCCTATATTCTATGCCAATAGCCACAATGAAAACAACACAATAAAACCCTAAACAGTGAACAGGACAACACAACAAAGAAATGAAAGGGGTTTGTAATCAAGGCAAACTAAAGTAAAACAAAGAAGTCTCTAATG
This sequence comes from Pistacia vera, assembly GCF_008641045.1. NCBI lineage: Eukaryota > Viridiplantae > Streptophyta > Magnoliopsida > Sapindales > Anacardiaceae > Pistacia > Pistacia vera. The sequence continues at coordinate 366,249 of NW_022196148.1, read as the reverse complement.
GAAGAAAAAATCAGATTAAAAACAATCAGTTCTCGGTTCAAGATCCACCTAAACATGCATTGGACACGAACTAACCGTAACACTATTATATCTCGTTATTATGGAACTACTGGCCCTAGGAAACAACAAGCTCTGTTACCCGAATTCTCCCTTAATCGTCACTACTGAAATAAGCTCTTCAAGTAGATCCTAACCCTCGAACAACCTAGAATAAGCTCTCTAAGTTTAATTCAATGGCAGCCTTAAGAATTAGGAAAATAGATCAATCTAAGCAACAATCACACAAGCTCGGATTATTTAACTTAGGTTATGTTATTCAAGATGACAGAATGAAAACTTCTCCATAATCATCTATCATCATGTGTTACCCATTGAATAGAAAAAGGACAATTACGGATCACAATTCCTAATTCTAACAGATAAAATTCCGATAAAATAATTCAGCATGCCATTACTAAATCACACAAACAGAAAATTATAAACAATTAAAACAGAATAACATAAACAATTCCAATAAAAAGGAGATTAAGAACAATGTTAATGAAGTTAGGTTACACCAATGACATGAATATAGGCTTCAAAATCCCCTGGAACTGAAGAAGAAAGATCAGCCTCACATCTTGACCTAGAAAGTAAAAGAAAACCGAAAAAAAAAACTCAAAAACCACTGTTGTTCTCTTCTCTCCCCCCTTTTTAACCTAACAACTCATCAATAAATAACATGTTTTTCCTTAATTCTACCCCAAGAATCACGAAAATTCTTTCATAGACGTTTCCTAAAAGATAGACTTCTGGATTTGTCAAAATCTTATCAGATATGGAAAACAGAAATCATCTCCAGCTTGCACCAGGATTCTCGCAATATAAAAGATCTTTCCTGGGCTCAGTCACTTCATAAAAATTGTAGTCCTGGATGTGTAGATTAATCTAGGCTTTTGAATCACCCACTTTCAATATCTGACGCTCCAGTTAGGCCCATTCGAAGATTCAATACTCGGCCAGGAATTCCTTCCACAACTAGGATTCTAGGTCCGATTTTGCAACAACTAATGAAGACCCAAACAAACTCGGATTCTAGCCCATAATACCTTTTTGGAAAGATTGATTTGTCAAATTTACGTTTTCTGAAGAACACTTTTGCAATCGAGAAATTTGTCTCCATGAAAAACCTGAAAAACGCAGCACTGGTCAGAATAAAAAAAATCTAGAATTTCCTAATCTTTTATCACTTATTTCCTAAAGCCATCCAACTATGCCAAACTCACAAAATAAACTCTAATCAACTCAAATAGGCATAAAACATAACAAAAATCAAAATATGGAAGGAATAAAAATATGTAAATTACACTCTTATCAAAGGGCATTCATGAATACGAGGATCCATATTATCCTCGGCTGGGCCAGGTTGTGGCTTGATCTGGCTGATCGCCATTGCCTATCGGGGAATGTCGTGTGAAATACCTTTCCCTTTGCACGCCATCTGTACTACTTTCACATAATAGTCACGAGATGCACTCTGAGATCCGCTGACTTCCTCTATCCCTGTCGGGGTGGGGAACTTCATCTTTAGATGGTATATTGAAGTGACTGCCTTGAAGTTTCTCAGCAGAGGTCACCCCAGGACTCCATTAAAAGTGGATGGGCAATCCACCACCAAGAACTCAATTACCTTGGTCAATTCGTCAAAGTCACCCAATGTCACTGGGAGTGAGATCATTCCTTTGGGGATCAGGTGGTCCCCTATAAAACCATATAAGGGGAACGAGGCAGGCTTCAGGTCGTCCTCATCCAAGTTCATTCTTTCAAAAGTTGAAGCGAACAGGATGCTCACAGCACTTTTGTTATCCACCAACATTCTATGGATGTTATCGGGCCAAAAGCGTCATCGTAGGGATGATGCAATCGAGCTGCATCCTTTTCAGAGAAGGTAATTTCCTCCTCCCTGCAAATCTTTTGTGGTCGCTGCGTTTTCGCGCTCATCACTCTGATAGGGTCGAGATGGGATGCACGAGCATACCTTTCCTGGGCGCTTCGCGAGTTCCCCACAAAGTGCGATCCCTCGAAGATCAAATTGGGGGAGCATACCCCTTTGCGATCACGACGCTTCTTACTCAATTCCCCTTGATTTTTCTCTTGTGAGGGAGTGGAGTCATCAATATATTCCTTGAAATGTCCCTACCTAATGAGGTCTTCGATTACCTGCTTAAGAGCTTGGCACTTATCGGTGTGGTGCCCATTATCCCGATGATAGCGATAGTATTTTTTACTGTTCTTGGCCGATGGGGGATTTTTCATGGGCTCAGGTTCTCCGAGCAGACTGACTTCTTCTGATTTGTCAAGAATAGCTGACACGGACATGTTCAAGGGCGTATATTGATTCCTGTCGCGATCGGGACAAGGAACTGGGGCGTAAGACTTTTTGGGCTTATAGCGCAACTTCTTTCCTTTTCGTTCATCGTCAAGAGCCCATCTGCGATCAATTCTCCTACTTTCCTCTTGACCAGGCACACTACCTGAGGCGCCAGGGTCACAGCGTTGGAGTGCCACTACCGAATTTTTGATATGAAGGTACTTCTCTACAAAGTTATAAAAGTGGGTAAGGCAAACATTATCCTCAGCCTGTAGCTCTTTCCACAAGTCGGTCTGTGGATGAACTCCTGCTATGATGAGAGTCTAAACAGACTCTTCGCGAGTGTGAGCTACCTTGTTAAGTTCTCTGTGGAATCTTTCTATGTACGATTGGAGGGATTCATCCCTCTCTTGCCTTATATTGTTGAGGTAGCTCAAAGGCATTGAGAACTTTCAGTTTGCTTGGAAGTGCCTTAGGAATGTCGTGCTCATTTGTGGCCACGAATTGATCGATCCCGTTGGGAGCGACCTGAACCATTGTTTGGCATAGGAAGTTAGGGTCACTGCCAAACAACGGCACTTTGCCAAATTCGAAACCCGGTGAAGCTCCATCAGGTCGTCGAATTCATACAGATGATTCTATGGATCAGAATTTCCATCGAACACCCGCATGTCAGGCATTCTAAATCTCGATGGGAGTGGGGCAGCTAACACTACCGGAGAAAAGGGAGACGCCGACACGACCTGTTCTTGCTCATACTGTTGAGCTTTCAGTTGGTCTAGAGCTCGCTGTAGCTCCTCGATCTGGGGCATTGGAGCTATCTGGGGATTACTTTTGCCCACGCGGGTTTGACCCTCGCGGTGGTGATTAAGGAAAATCCGGAGGTCGGATTCCACTTTGCCTTGGCCAGCAGTTTTGGCTACTCTTGACACACGCTGGATAGAGCCGTGTGCTGGCGATGAATTGTGCGGGGAATTTTGACGACCTCCACGGTGGTACGAACCACCCCGTGGAGTGTGGGAACCTCCCGCATGACTACGATCAAGATTGCTCTGGCGGTGATGAGAATCACCCCGCCCAGCACTTTTATGGGGGTTTTCACATGTCGTGTGATAATCCGTGAATTATACACTTTTCATTATACCTTTTTGTCGGATTTCAGGTACTTTCTAGTGCATTTTGACCTGAATTGTTTCTTAATTCGTTACTTTTCGTATTTCAGGTTAAAATGGACATTTTGAGTAAATAAGCACAAAATTGGATATTTTTGACTCAGAAATTAGCGGATCTCAAAAGATAGGAGAGTTCCAGAGCAGGATAAAGCACGATGAAGCTTGTTTCCAAGGAAGAGCACTGAGAATCGAAGAATCAAACGAAGAAGCAAGCAGAGTGGTAGTTCTGTAATTTCAGAACTTTTCAAGAATTCTTCGCCGCGGCGAAGGAAATGTCTTCGCCGCGGCGAAGTAAGCCAGGGACAAGCTTGTCTGCTTCATTCTTCGCTGGCGACAGTCACTTATTTCAGTTTTGTTAAACGCACAGTTTCGTGCTATGCATGTTTGGCTGGGTTATTTGGACGAAGTATAAAAGAAAAACTTGGTCTTTTTACCCAGAATCTTCATTTTTGGTTTTAGGTTTAGCCACTTTTGCACTTTTCTAAGAACTTTGAGCGATTTGGTTTGTAAAAGGAAGAAGATTCGATTTCTAACTAGAGGATTCATCTTTTGGGGAGATTTCTAATCTTTTATCTCATTTTCATTATGATGAACATGTTTATTTCCGATTTTCGTTTTTGTATTATTGATTTAGTTATGAACTAATCTATTTTGGGTTAGGGTTTTGATGGTAGTTTGGATTTTAAATGGGTTAAGGGTTTGATTGTGTTATTTTCATATGAATATGCTTTGGTTGTGTGTTACTCTGATTTTTAATGTTGTATGTGATGAACATGGTGAGATTGAGAAATGAATCATGTTAGGCTTCTTGGGTAATCACCATTATAGTATTGGATGCTAGAGATAGATTCAAGAATTAATGAAATCATTATAGGATTCTTTTGCTTAATGAGTTTGGAATTATTAATCTTCAATTTGTTGGGTGCGGAAGGTTAATAAGGAAGAATAGGAAGGCATAGCCCGAGAGGGTATGTCTAACATATTAGTGAGTTCGATTTACAACCATTGCGTATGAATGTGAGTGTAGTGTAATTTTAGGTTTAACCCATAAAAATCCAAATGAAGTCAAAACCCTACCCGTTTTTCTTGAATTGATATTCCGTGTTTTCATATTGCTTTCTTAATTAAGTTTTAATCTTAGTTTAAACTTCATTTTGTTGTTTTAATTAGAATTTGCTCCCACCAATCCAAAGAATTCGATTGCTTTAACTAGAAAACATTAGGAAACTCAGTGTTTTGCTTACAATCCTCGTGGGAACGATACTCTACTCATCAGTATATTACTTGTGCGATTAGTATACTTGCTACATATTGCATGTTGTAGGAAACACGCATCAACGTGGCATGAGATGGCTCATGCTGTACCCTTTCACCAAGTCTCAATGCCACGAGTATCCTACTCGGGACGTGGTCGGTGTTCACCAGCCCTTTAGAGTTCTTAGGCTCATTTTTCGCCACTCGCTTACCCTTCCTTCGACGCGGCACGGGCTATCCCCCTTTGCCGTGCTTTCGCGCGACCTATAGGCATTTTTTGCGGTTACACTGCCTCATTTGATTTGGGTGGCACACCCTGGTCCAAACGGTCCAACCTTTGAGTGACAGTTTGGAGAGTATTGTTGAACCTTTCCAAGTAGTTTAGGATAGTAGGGTCAAGTTGTAAACTTGATGGGATATCCCCCGCGGTAGTCTGCGGGACCAAAGGTACCCCAGGAGAGATGTCTTCCTGCATTTGGGGGATCCCCTCAGCACCCTGGTTGGTTCGCTCAAGTTCAAATCGGTGAGCCATTTGTTGTTGTAGGACCGGTAAGTTAGAGATTCTCCTGATGAAGGATGAATACTAAATCACGACCCTCCTTCTAACGCCAAACTGTTGATGCGTGATTTTGATATCAACTAACGCCAAACTGTTAATGCGTGATTTTGATACCAACTAAACACACGTGTGAAATGCTGAGCTGGGCCAGAAGACGCACGTGAATTGAGAGAATGAGAGTAAAAGAAAGTGACAAGACAGTGTTTAAAGTAGTTCAGATGCTTAAGGAAGCAAGCCCTACGTCCACTGATGTTATATTAATTATAGCGATTAGGTCGAGGTCAACAAGCTGACTTTACAAGTGATTTTACAAGAGAGAGAGAGATACAATATATGCTATTTCTTTGAGAGATTAGCTCATCCCGAAATTGAGAGAGGAACTTTCAATTTATAGTGGGATGGATTAAGGTTATGATTACTGAATCCGTGAGTTGGTGGGATTATCCGTACAAATCTTCCTTTATGTCCCATTGCCCACCTTCCAAAACGATTTGTGCGATTTGGTGCATGCATTAGACACGTGGAAGCTCTCCAGCTCTTGGCTGGCCTGGCGCGCGCCCACTATACTGACAGAAGCAGGCTGCTCCTTTCATCACTTGACTCGGCCGCGGGTTTCCCAGGTTCTGACTTTTGCATGCTGACTGTCAGCCCTGCTTTCTTAAGGCATAACAGTTCTCATCAAAATTATGCTCGTTACCATATGATTTGTATGTTCATATTTCACAAAATCATCGCTTACCTTTCTTGATAATGTTAATTTTGATAGTAGAATTGTTTATACCACAACTTGAAAAACAAATTAAACTGTCAAAGTTATTGGCTTAAGCTCTTACGTTATAAAGAATTTCAAATGGCCTTGCCAATGGAGGACGCTGTAGTCCATCTCTTCTTCAAATGAATGATGAGCAAAATGGCCGCTGCAAACTCAAGAATGGTCACAGACGACGCCACTTGTTCATGCCAAATTTCTCACCAAACACGTGATTGTTGCCCTACCCTTTGAAACACATGCCTAGGGGTGGGTAGGTCCGGGAACCCACCCAAAATCAAAGGAACCGGAACTGACCGATTCTTTTGATTTGAAACCGGAAGCATCAGTTCTGGTTCCTAAAAACTTGAAACCGGAACCTTCCGGTTCTGGGTACCCTAAAAAATATTAATTACTCCCTTATTTTTTTTAAAATGACAAATAAACCCTTATAAATTACAATTACACCCCTAACAATTAAGTGCAAAACATTAAATAATATATTCGTTTATATTTACTTAATGTTTGATGCTTGATTATAAGTATTTAATTATTTGTTTTCACCAATAATAAACATTTAAAAGCTATTATTTAACGTAAATATCTTAATGTATATTAATTTCTTAATCAAGTAACACGTAAAACTTAAATATTTATAATAATATTTTGAAAAACTGATCTTTTAATGAAAATTAATAAAACTTTTGATACTAAGATAAAAAAACCAAAATTTTCTTAATTAACTGATAAAGTGCAAAGATATTGAGAATATAATAAAGGCAAAGTTAATGGTCCTTCCGGCTGAGAGAGATGATAAATGCATGTTCCCTTTGTCTCCCAGTGTGTGTAACATGTTTTACATGCACTCAGGCAAGTAAAACACAGAACCTGTGTATCACAATGAAGAGAACTTTGGGATCTGTAATACGAAATACATACCACTAATTAATATATATATAATTTTTTTATTTTTTTTAGATATATGAGGCATCTAGATTCACATTGGAACTGTCTAATCCTCGTAACCACAAAACTATTATATGTAATTTATTGTTATAAATAAGTATTAGAATAGGTAATCTTTTATATCAAACCTTATGAATTTTTATTTCTCAATGTTTAGTGATGGTGATAAACAAAAAGTCTGGATATCAAAGAAAAGAAAAAGATGTGAACATTTACATTTGAGAATTTTTGCTATTGAAAATAATAAATAAAATATAGAGTGTTAGCAATTAACGTTGCAAATGTAAACTATATGCTAAAAATATTTTTCTACATACTTTTATATACAAAATTTGTAAGTGTAATATTATTCCATAATATGTATTGCGCGAGATTTAAGAATTCTCGAATGTTCTCATCAAAATTACGCTCGTTACCATAAGATTTGTACGTTAATTTTGACAGCAGAATTGTTTATACCACAACTTGAAAAACAAGTTAAACTGTCAAAGTTATTTGCTTAAGCTCTTACGTTATAAAGAATTTCAAATGGCCTTGTCAATGGAGGACACTGTAGTCCATCTTTTCTTCAAATGAATGATGAGCAAAATGGCCGCTGCAAACGCAAGCATGGTCACAGACGACACCAGCTGTTGATGCCAAATTTCTCAACAAGCAAGTGATTGTTACCCTACCCTTCAGAACACATGCCTAAGGGTAAGTGGGTCTGGGTACCCAGCCAAAATCAAAAGAAACAGAACCAAAACCGAAACAGGCCAATTCCTTTGATTTGGAATCAGAACCATCAGTTCCAATTCCTAAAATCTTGGAACTGGAACCTGTAACACAAGTTCCGGTTCCGGTTCCGATTCCGATTCCGGGTATCCTAAAAAATATCAATTACCCTCCTATTTTTTAAAAAATGACAAATAAACCCTTATAAATTACAATTACACTCCTAACAATTAAGTGCAAAACATTAAATAATATATTCGTTTATATTTTCTTAATGTTTGACACTTGATTATAAGTATTTAATTTTTTTTTCACCGATAATAAACATTTAAAAGCTATTATTTAACGTAAATGTCTTAATGTATATTAATTTCTTAATCAAGTAATAAGGGAAACTTAAATATTAATAATAATATTTTGAAAAACTGATCTTTTAATGAAAATTAATAAGACTTTTAATACTAAGATAAAAAAAACCAAAATTTTCTTATATATTTATATGATATGTAAAAAATTAAAAAAACCCCATATGCAAAATATCAAAAAATCCCTATTCTTTAATATTATACCAAGTTAGTCCCAGTTCCCAGTTTTGGTTTTAGTTCCTTTGATTTGGAACTAGAACCGAAACTACACAGTTTCAGTTCCAATTTTTTGGAATCAGAACCCACCCTGTTACAGTCAGTTCCAGGTAGGAATCGAAACCGACACTCAGGTACTCGTCGATTCCGGTTCTACCCAAAAATTTTGCCCACCCCTAGACATGCCCTCATGGTTCTGCCCTCGGATTTGTTGACTCTCTGATCTATGACTTGATCATTTGTTGCGGCGTCGGTCTTTGTCCCTGCAACAAAGCTATAAAGGGACCTGCAAGATTGTAAGGTTAGAACAGGGGTGGAGAGCTTCAATACAAAGCTCTGAGTGAATATTGAGATATCATTCATTGCTGTTTAACCTCCTTTATATAGTGAAATATATTAGGGTGTAGAGAATCACTTTCCTGGTTGCAGTAGGACTCAGGGTTGTAGAAGGATTCTTGAAGTTCTAGGGAGAATATAGGATCTTCTTCCCTTCTTGAATCGTATCTTGCCCTCATTCATTTGCTAGTTTGACTCACTTTCTTTTTTCTCGTGGATTCTCTATTTAATTAGAATTTTATTTCCTATTTTGGAGAATATCTTTTAGATTGCTCATTTAGTAGGCAAATATATCAATTTAGGATTTTATTATTTTGCCCTTAGGAAAATCCAGTTCTACGTATGGTTAAATTTATCATTTTAAAATTTTTAACAAATGGAGTTTCTTTAGTATTTTATTGGGATATTAGTTGATCTACTCATATTATAAAGAAGTCATAAATTGTTTTCACTTTTCAGCATAAACAATGGTAACATAAATTTTGATAGATATTTATCAATTTAGTTCCAATAGATTCAGAGCTTTCATTGTTTACCCCAAGTTTTGAACTTTCACTTTAAACCCTATAAGTATAACTTCCTAATATGTCTTATGGAGCGTAATAAATTCTTTATTATTCTAATGGGATAGACATTCATGTCACTACTTACAATCTATTTAGCTTCACTTGCATGGCGAGATACTAGAAAGTGTCATGTCACATGCAGAATGATCTGTTGTTGAAGACTGATTAGGGAGAACAATTCTACCTACAGAAAATGCAGGCTGCCTTGGTTCAGGAAGACCTATTGATGGACTGCCCAAAAGAGCCACAACAGATGACATGGTGGGTCTGACTGCGGGATCTTCCTGCACACACAATAGCCCAATATGTATGCATCTCATCACCTCTGGCGTTGAACATGATTCCATCAATACAGGGTCTACAAATTGCAGTTCTTTTCCTTCATTCCACAGTTGCCATGCCTGATTGATACCAAAGAAATTAACAAGGTTTCCCTTGTATTATTTTCCATATTTAAATGAAACTTACGTTAAGGAATTTTAATATTTTAACATATATGTCAACATACATATGCAAGGAGTGTTTGAGCATGTCCTGTAAGATAGAAGCCGCTATTTCTTTTACCACTTATGATCTCAAGCAGAACAACCCCAAAACTGAAAACATCAGATTTGACTGAGAATAGTCCCTCCATAGCATATTCTGGAGCCATGTATCCACTGTTTCAAATGTAAGTTTAGGTGGTGGAAAGACATCTATAAACATGGGAAGATTACTTGGAAAAAAGAAATAGGTAGATAAGAAGCATACTATGTTCCAACTACCCTCCTGGTCTTAGCTGCATTCTGATTTTCATCACAAAATATTCTTGCCATGCCAAAATCTGAAATCTTGGCAACCATCTCTTCGTCAAGCAATACATTACTTGGCTTTAGATCGCGGTGAATGATTTTAAGCCTAGAATCTTCATGAAGGTAAAGAAGTCCTCTAGCAATTCCACCAATAATATTGTTGCACATCTTCCAATCAAGTTGTGATCGTCTCTCAGAATCTGAAACTTTAACCAAACAAGGAAATAAGTACATTTAACAAAGTACTTATAAACCCATGCTCAGATGGATAGTGAAATCAGACCAAAGATAAAGAGGTCAAGACTTCTGTTAGGCATGTACTCATATACAAGCAGCTTTTCCTCTTCCTCTATTCCACATCCCAGCAGTCTTACAAGGTTCCTGTGTTGAAGTTTTGCAATTATTATGATTTCATTCTTGAACTCATCTAGACCTTGCCACGATCTCCTTGACAGCCTTTTAACTGCTACTTCCTTCCCATTTGGTAACACACCCTGAAAGATCCAAAGTCAGATAAAAAAACAGGCCTATATATGCTATGAATAACATCAGAGATATAATGAACTTAAAAATTAATATAGTACATTACCTTGTAGACAGTGCCAAACCCACCTTTTCCAAGCTTATTTGAATCAGAAAAGTCATCTGTAGCTGCCTCTATAATAGCCAGATGCAAGAAGGTTAATTCCTCAGAACCGATAAAGTCTACTTCATGTGCTAGTGTGACTGGTGTTGGTCTTGCCAATTCATGCAACAAACCATGTTGGCTTCTTTCCTCATCTGTAGAACAATTTAAGTCTTAGTTGTTGGCAGCTTTGATGCAGTAAAATACTTTCGGAAGCCGTTTTAATGATTTTACCTTCTTGTCCTCCTTTCTTCCACCGGATATAGACAACATAGGACACTATGAGTATAGCTATTACAAATGCTGATATGCATGTAACCGCTACAACCATCCCAATCTTCCATTTTCCTCCTGCTTTCAATTCAAATTCAACAAAAAAAAAAAAAAAATGATCAAAACATAAAACCAGTTACTTCCAGTGAACAAACACGAGGAAGTAAACAGTACTATAAAAAGATGCACAAGACACAGCTCAAGATTTATAAATCTTGTGATTGAAAAGCTATAAGACTGTTTTCCCATAAGAAATTAAACAAGTTTCAATTATTTCAATTACGTCCCTGGACTTGTAAATCCTAAACGAATTATTCATTAATTACCTTATAATTAATTAAAGATGAAAATCTCCCTCTAAAACTTGGTTAAGAACAGAAATTTTTTTTTTTTTTTTCTACAAAAAAGGGGGGATTTTGGGATGTCCTTACCTGCCGGAGATGGGTACGTTAAAGACATACTTGTAGCATTGTAGAAGCGGTACAGCTCAAATCTCACATTACAATTTCTGCTAATGACAATCCCACCTTGACGACCTTGGCAGCATGCCTTGAGATCTCCCAGGGCGGAGGTTATACAACTATGGCAGTCAGATTCTTTGATGTTTGGGGTACACTGTACAAGCCCGTATATATTGCTTTTAGAAACTTTGATTTCCCCGACTGCAAACATACGCTTTGATGGAGTAAATGAAGCCTCACTTGAGAGGTTATCCATTAAATACATTAAAACTTCATTAAAATGAGAAGGATTTGAAACATTTTTCTCCAGACTATTGCTATCGGGGTACTTCCCAGTATAAACCATCAGCGAAGAGAAATTCTGGAAGGAATAATGAATTTGACACAAGTCATACCATATAATTTTTTCTTCACTCCTGCATCCCTTCAAGATTTCTTGGCTTGCAATTTTAATACAATTATGACAAATAGTTGGGGTGACATCCCCTCGACAAAGAGCTTTCCCATACACACGATCAGCGCCATCTCCAAAAGAGTTAGTGTAAAATCCTGTTACCGAAGTATTGGAAGGTAACCACTGAAGAATCTGCTGGAGGTTATCTTCAAATTGGCTATCAGCTGTATAGTTAATTGCATCATTGAAGCAATACGTAAAGAGAGGATTTGCATTAGTAAGGGTAGACAGCATGAACAATGGTATGATCATTGAAAGCATAGTTGAAAATAAATTTTTTACTATGTTTCTACAAAGGGAAATATTGGATCAATACTTAAATCCAAAAAGCAATGAAGGCAGAGCAATATAATCTTAATCATTATACAGTTGCAGATGCTGAGTAACTTCCATGATTGAAACACAAAAGAGTCAAAAAAAGGAAGGAGCGGGCCGGCATGAAAGTATGGAGAGAGTATCGGGCGGTAGATTTTCCCCCTTTTTTTGACTAAGCTTAGTCTCGTAAACATTGTTCTAAAATTCCTTTACGGGGTTACCTATACCGAAGGGCTCTTGAGTTCAAGTTACCGGAGATGTACCTATTACCGTTATATGCATGCGGGATTGATTAAAACATTCTTAAAACATTCCGGGGAAACGACTTATACCTACCCAAGGTTTGGAGAAACATCGATTGTTATCTAAAAGGTTTCAAATAGATAAACAGGTACCTTTCATTAGGGAAAAGATTAGAATGCCCTTTGAGAAATATTAGTCTATTTTTTTAATTATTTTTAGTCCCCTTAAGTTTATTAATTCCATCAAATACCCCTAGAAAAAAGTTTAAAAATTAACAAAAACACTCCCACTCACCCATACTTGTCAAATTCTGACGGTCACTACCGTAAATGGCCAGTAATTCACCGATCTGGTTTTTTCCGACCAGATCTATAATGGATCTAGCCCGAAAATGCCAGATCTGACATGAGAGTGATGGCCAAAGATGGAGTGTTGCAGCCGTCGACGGCTAGATCTGGCCTTTTCTGGCCATATCTGTAGTGAATTTGACCGAAAAAGGTCAGATCGGTAAACTATTGGCTATTTTCAATGATGGCATAGACCGTTGTGACAGATTCTGGCTACTACCGACGATGGTCGTCGGAATCTGATAAGTATGGATGGGTGAAGGTACTTTTGTTAATTTTTAAATTTTTTTTTGAGAGTATTTGATGGAATTAATAAACTTAAAGGATCTAAAAATAATTAAAAAAATAGATTAATATTTGTTAAAGGACATTCTAATTTTTTTCCTAACAGAATGTACCTATTTGTGCTTTTGGAAACCTTTTGATATCTTTCTAAACTTTGGGTTGGTGTAAGTCGTTCTACCAAACATTTCAGGCCGCATTTAATACACAGTAGTTCATTTCTTAGCTTCTTCTTGTTATAGTGTATATATAAATTAAAAAGATTGGAAAAATTCTCTACCACAAAAATAACTCTTAGCTGGCTAAATGGGACAGTGATGTGATGGCCAACAGGGACAAATCCCATTTAGTGCATGCAGCAGTTATACTACCATTAATAGTTGCCGTGTCCTAGTAAACACTGAAATTTCTTTAAGGGAAGGCCTGTCACCTTATCTTTATATTATGTAGTATAATTAATGAAGAACAAATGATATTTCTATCCTTTATAAGATTTTTCTAATCCTGATTGATAGACATTTTAAATTTCTATGTATATATTCATCATGTCAATTCTTTTCAATACTTTATATATATTATATAAATTTGGTATACTGCAGATTTTTCTCAAATATGGGAAGCTTAAGAAAGGCTATTCAGTAGGCTGTAACATTTAGTTTAGATTGACAGTTATTAAGTTAGAACTTAGAAGTCAGATTAGTTGAGCTAAGTATTGATTATTGTTACCCAACTGTATACTGATAGTTAGTTACTATGGTTAATTAGCTACTGCAGTTAGTAAACAGTTGAATTATTAATTTGGTTAAAAGGTCTTTGACCATTATCTAAACCAATGTTTTAAAACCCGGCCCAGCTCGGCCAGTTTAATCGGTTCAACCGAGACCTGACCACTGAGCAGAGCCGAGTAGGCTTGAAAACTGAAAATATTAATCTACCCAGTTTGATCCGCGGTTGCACCGGTTTACTGTAACAATCCACCAGTCCAACCACTTTTGAGAGAAAACCGAGTGAACTTTTATACCCGGTTTTCAAGGGGGAGTTTATTAAAAGACCATTTGAACTTAAAATTTAATTAAAAGGCTATAGAGTTTGTAAATTTTAACTAAATGGCCTTGTTTTTTATTAAGCTTAATTAAACATGATTAGGGGGTTAATTGAGATTAATGAATAATTGTGTAATCTTTTAAAAATTAAAATAAGTCTCCAAAGAGTCGAAAATCTTGCAAATAAACCCAAACAGTACTTTCTTCTTCCTCCCGCGACATTAACGCATTCCTCCGCCTTTAACATCTTCTCCAAGACAGATCGTCGTTGTCGTCCTCCTTCTCCTCCTGACATTTCGTCCAGGTATGTGTATTTCTAGGGGTGAGCACGGGTAGCGGGTAGAACCGAAACCGAGGGGTAGAACCAGAACCAGAACCTATCCGGAACCGGTACTGTGCGGGTAGGTTCTGGTTCCAATTTTTTGGAACCGATACTGTGCGGTTCCGGTTCTGGTTCTTATGTGTGGAGGAACCGGAACCAGAACCTGTAAAAAGGGTACCCTGTTTGGAACCTGTAGGGGGTACCCGGTTTGGAACCGATTTTTGGAACCTGTTTGGAACCTGTTTTAGAACTTGTTTTGGAATCTGGACTACAATGAAATATTTGTGAAATGTGAATAATAGAGGGTTTCTATTATTTTACATATAAAAAAATTTAAAATATAAAAAGTTAAATTTTTAGAATAACCTAATTAAATAAATATACGAATACAATTATACTTATTACATATAAATTACACCATATTAAAAGCTTTAATATATTATAATACATTAATATTAAAGTTTTGATTAATTAAGTGAATAATTGGAATTATGATCCAATTAAAAGTGGGCGGAGGTTATACAACTATGGCAGTCAGATTCTTTGATGTTTGGGGTACACTGTACAAGCCCGTATATATGCTTTTAGAAACTTGATTTCCCGACTGCAAACATACGCTTTGATGGAGTAAATGAAGCCTCACTTGAGAGGTTACCATTAAATACATTAAAACTTCATTAAAATGAGAAGGATTTGAAACATTTTTCTCCAGACTATTGCTATCGGGGTACTTCCAGTATAAACCATCAGCGAAGAGAAATTGGAAGGAATAATGAATTTGACACAATCATACCATATAATTTTTTCTTCACTCCTGCATCCTTCAAGATTTCTTGGCTTGCAATTTTAATACAATTATGACAATAGTTGGGGTGACATCCCCTCGACAAAAGCTTCCCATACACACGATCAGCGCCATCTCCAAAAGGTTAGTGTAAAATCCTGTTACCGAAGTATTGGAAGGTAACCACTGAAGAATCTGCTGGAGGTTATCTTCAAATTGGCTATAGCTGTATAGTTATGCATCTTGAAGCAATACGTAAGAGAGGATTTGCATTAGTAAGGGTGACAGCATGAACAATGTATGATCATTGAAAGCATAGTTGAAATAAATTTTTTACTATGTTTCTACAAAGGGAAAATTGATCAATACTTAAATCCAAAAAGCAATGAAGGCAGAGCAATATAATCTTAATCATTATACAGTTGCAGATGCTGAGTAACTTCCATGATTGAAACACAAAAGAGTCAAAAAAAGGAAGGAGCGGGCCGGCATGAAAGTATGGAGAGAGTATGGCGGAGATTTTCCCCTTTTTTGACTAAGCTTAGTCTCGTAACATTGTTCTAAAATTCCTTTACGGGGTTACCTATACCGAAGGGCTCTTGAGTTCCTACGTATGGTTAAATTTATCATTTTAAAATTTTTAACAAATGGAGTTTCTTTAGTATTTTATTGGGATATTAGTTGATCTACTCATATTATAAAGAAGTCATAAATTGTTTTCACTTTTCAGCATAAACAATGGTAACATAAATTTTGATAGATATTTATCAATTTAGTTCCAATAGATTCAGAGCTTTCATTGTTTACCCCAAGTTTTGAACTTTCACTTTAAACCCTATAAGTATAACTTCCTAATATGTCTTATGGAGCGTAATAAATTCTTTATTATTCTAATGGGATAGACATTCATGTCACTACTTACAATCTATTTAGCTTCACTTGCATGGCGAGATACTAGAAAGTGTCATGTCACATGCAGAATGATCTGTTGTTGAAGACTGATTAGGGAGAACAATTCTACCTACAGAAAATGCAGGCTGCCTTGGTTCAGGAAGACCTATTGATGGACTGCCCAAAAGAGCCACAACAGATGACATGGTGGGTCTGACTGCGGGATCTTCCTGCACACACAATAGCCCAATATGTATGCATCTCATCACCTCTGGCGTTGAACATGATTCCATCAATACAGGGTCTACAAATTGCAGTTCTTTTCCTTCATTCCACAGTTGCCATGCCTGATTGATACCAAAGAAATTAACAAGGTTTCCCTTGTATTATTTTCCATATTTAAATGAAACTTACGTTAAGGAATTTTAATATTTTAACATATATGTCAACATACATATGCAAGGAGTGTTTGAGCATGTCCTGTAAGATAGAAGCCGCTATTTCTTTTACCACTTATGATCTCAAGCAGAACAACCCCAAAACTGAAAACATCAGATTTGACTGAGAATAGTCCCTCCATAGCATATTCTGGAGCCATGTATCCACTGTTTCAAATGTAAGTTTAGGTGGTGGAAAGACATCTATAAACATGGGAAGATTACTTGGAAAAAAGAAATAGGTAGATAAGAAGCATACTATGTTCCAACTACCCTCCTGGTCTTAGCTGCATTCTGATTTTCATCACAAAATATTCTTGCCATGCCAAAATCTGAAATCTTGGCAACCATCTCTTCGTCAAGCAATACATTACTTGGCTTTAGATCGCGGTGAATGATTTTAAGCCTAGAATCTTCATGAAGGTAAAGAAGTCCTCTAGCAATTCCACCAATAATATTGTTGCACATCTTCCAATCAAGTTGTGATCGTCTCTCAGAATCTGAAACTTTAACCAAACAAGGAAATAAGTACATTTAACAAAGTACTTATAAACCCATGCTCAGATGGATAGTGAAATCAGACCAAAGATAAAGAGGTCAAGACTTCTGTTAGGCATGTACTCATATACAAGCAGCTTTTCCTCTTCCTCTACTGCACATCCCAGCAATCTTACAAGGTTCCTGTGTTGAAGTTTTGCAATTATTATGATTTCATTCTTGAACTCATCTAGACCTTGCCACGATCTCCTTGACAACCTTTTAACTGCTACTTCCTTCCCATTTGGTAACACACCCTGAAAGATCCAAAGTCAGATAAAAAAACAGGCCTATATATGCTATGAATAACATCAGAGATATAATGAACTTAAAAATTAATATAGTACATTACCTTGTAGACAGTGCCAAACCCACCTTTTCCAAGCTTATTTGAATCAGAAAAGTCATCTGTAGCTGCCTCTATAATAGCCAGATGCAAGAAGGTTAATTCCTCAGAACCGATAAAGTCTCCTTCATGTGCTAGTGTGACTGGTGTTGGTCTTGCCAATTCATGAAACAAACCATGTTGGCTTCTTTCCTCATCTGTAGAACAATTTAAGTCTTAGTTGTTGGCAGCTTTGATGCAGTAAAATAATTTCGGAAGACATATTAATGATTTTACCTTCTTGTCCTCCTTTCTTCCACCGGATATAGACAACATAGGACACTATGAGTACAGCTATTACAAAGGCTGATATGCATGTAACCGCTACAACCATCCCAATCCTCCATTTCCTCCTGCTTTCAATTCAAATTCACCAAAAAGAAGCAAAAAAAGATGAAAACATAAAACCAGTTACTTCCATTGAACAAACACGAGGAAGTAAACAGTACTATAAAAAGATGCACAAGACATAGCTCAAGATTTATAAATCTTGTGATTGAAATGCTATAAGACTGTTTTCCCAAAAGAAATTAAACAAGTTTCAATTATTTCAATTACCTCCCTGGACTTGTAATCCTAAACGAATTATTCATTAATTACCTTATAATTAATTAAAGATGATAATCTCCCTCTAAAACTTGGTTAAGAACAGAAATTTTTTTTTTTTTCCTACAAAAAAGTGGGGATTTTGGGATGTCCTTACCTGCCGGAGATGGGTATGTTAAAGATATACTTGTAGCATTGTAGAAGCGGTACAGTTCAAATCTCACATTACAATTTCTGCTAACGACAATCCCACCTTGACGACCTTGGCAACATGCCTTGAGATCTCCCAGGGCGAAGGTTATACAACTACGGCAGTCAGATTCTTTGATGTTCGGGGTACACTGTACAAGCCGTATATATTGCTTTTAGAAAATTTGATTTCCCCGACTGCAAATATGCGCTTTGATGGAGTAAATGAAGCCTCACTTGAGAGGTTATCCATTAAGCACATTAAAACTTCATTAAAATGAGAAGGATTTGAAACATTTTTCTCCAGACTATTGCTATCGGGGTACTTTCCAGTATAAACCATCAGCGAAGAGAAATTTTGGAAGGAATAATGAATTTGACACAATGCATACCATATAATTTTTTCTTCACTCCTGCATCCGTTCAAGATTTCTTGGCTTGCAATTTTAATACAATTCTGACAAATAGTTGGGGTGACATCCCCTCGACAAAGAGCTTCCCCATACACACGATCAGCACCATCTCCAAAAGAGTTAGTGTAAAATCCTGTTACCGAAGTATTGGAAGGTAACCACTGAAGAATCTGCTGGAGCTTATCTTCAAATTGGCTATTAGCTGTATAGTTAATTGCATCATTGAAGCAATATGTAAAGAGAGGATTTGCATTAGTAAGGTAGACAACATGAACAATGGTATGATCATTGAAAGCATAGTTGAAAATAGATTCTTTACTATATTTCTACAAAGGGAAAAAATTGGATCAATACTTAAATCCAAAAAGCAATGAAGGCAGAGCAATATAATCTTAATCATTATACAGTTGCAGATGCTGAGTAACTTACATGATTGAAACAAAAAAGAGTCAAAAAAAGGAAGGAGCGGGCCGGCATAAAAGTATGGAGGGAGTAACGCGCGGAAGATTTTTCCCCTTTTTTGACTAACCTTAGTCTCGTAACCATTGTTCTAAAATTCCTTTACGGGGTTACCTATACCGAAGGGCTCTTGAGTTCAAGTTACCGGAGATGTACCTATTACCGTTATATGCATGCGGAAAACATTCTTAAAACATTCCGGGGAAACGACTTACAACTACCCAAGGTTTGGAGAAACACCGATTGGTACCAAAAGGTTTCAAACAGACAAACATATACCTTCTATTAGGGAAAAGACTAGAATGCCCTTTGAGAAATATTAGTCTATTTTTTAATTATTTTTAGTCCCTTAAATTTATTAATTCCATCAAATACCCCTAGAAAAAAGTTTAAAAATTAACAAAAATACCCCCACTCACCCATACTTATCAGATTCTGACGGCCACCACCGTAAATGGCCAGTAATTCACCGATCTGATTTTTTCCGATCAGATCTACAGTAGATCTAGCCCGAAAAGGCCAGATCTGACATGAGAAGGCCAAATCTGGCCAGAAAGTGATGGCCAAAGATAGAGTGTTGCAGCCGTCGACGGCTAGATCTGGCCTTTTCTGGCCATATCCATGGTAGATTTGACCGAAAAAGATCAGATCGGTGAACTACTGGCCATTTTTTATGGTGACGTAGACCGTTATGACAGATTCTGGCTACCACCGATGATGGTCGTCGGAATCTAGCAAGTATAGGTGGGTAGAGGTATTTTTGTTAATTTTTAAATTTTTTCTTGGGGGTATTTGATGGAATTAATAAACTTAAGAGATCTAAAAATAATTAAAAAATATATTAATATTTCTTAAAGGATATTTTTGTCTTTTCTCTAACATCATGTATCTATTTATCTTTTTGAAACCTTTTGGATATCTTCCTAAACTTTGGGTAGGTGTAAGTCGTTCTACCAAACATTCCAGGCCGCATTTAATACACAGTAGATCATTTCTCAGCTTCTTCTTGTTATAGTGTATATATAAATTAAAAAGATTAGGAAAATTCTCTACCACAAAAATAACTCTTAGCTGGCTCAATGGGACAGTGATGTGATGGCCAACAGGGACAAATCCCATTTAGTGCATGCAGCCGTTATACTACCATTAATAGTTGCCGTGTCCCAGTAAACACTGAAATTTCTTTAAGGGAAAGCCTGTCACCTTATCTTTATATTATGTAGTATAATTAATGAAGAACAAATGATATTTCTATCCTTTATAAGATTTTTCTAATCCTGATTGATAGACATTTTAAATTTCTATGTATATATTCATCATGTCAATTCTTTTCAATACTTTATATATATTATATAAATTTGGTATACTGCAGATTTTTCTCAAATATGGGAAGCTTATGAAAGGCTATTCAGTAGGCTGTAACATTTAGTTTAGATTGACAGTTATTAAGTTAGAACTTAGAAGTCAGATTAGTTGAGCTAAGTATTGATTATTGTTACCCAACTGTATACTGATAGTTAGTTACTATGGTTAATTAGCTACTGCAGTTATTAAACAGTTGAATTATTATTTTGGTTAAAATGTCTTTGACCATTGTCTAAACCAATGTTTTAAAACTCGGCTCAGCTCGGCCAGTTTAATCGGTTCAACCGAGACCTGACCACTGAGCAGAGCCGAGTAGGCTTGAAAACTGAAAATATTAATCTACCCAGTTTGATCCGCGGTTGGACCGGTTTACTGTAACAATCCACTAGTCCAACCGCTTTTGGGAGAAAACCGAGTGAACTTTTATACCCGGTTTTCAAGGGGGAGTTTATTAAAAGACCATTTGAACTTAAAATTTAATTAAAAGGCTATAGAGTTTGTAAATTTTAACTAAATGGCCTTGTTTTTTATTAAGCTTAATTAAACATGATTAGGGGGTTAATTGAGATTAATGAATAATTGTGTAATCTTTTAAAAATTATAATAAGTCTCCAAAGAGTCGAAAATCTTGCAAACAAACCCAAACAGTACCTTCTTCTTCCTCCCGCAACATTAATGCATTCCTCCGCCATTAACATCTTCTCCAAGACAGGTCGTCGTCCTCCTCCTCCTCCTCCTCCTGACATTTCATCTAGGTATGTGTATTTCTAGGGGTGAGCACGGGTAGCGGGTAGAACCGGAACCGGAACCGGAACCTACCAGGAACCGGTACTGTGCGGGTAGGTTCTGGTTCCAATTTTTTGGAACCGATACTGTGCGGTTCTGGTTCTGGTTCTTGTGTGTGGAGGAACCGGAACCGGAACCTGTAAAAAGGGTATCCTATTTGGAACCTGTAGGGGATACCCAGTTTGGAACCGATTTTTGGAACCTGTTTCGGAACCTGTTTTAGAACTTGTTTTGTAACCTGTTTTGGAATCTGGACTACAATGAAATATTGTGAAATGTGAATAATAGAGGGTTTCTATTATTTTACATATAAAAAAATTTAAAATATAAAAAGTTAAATTTTTAGAATAACCTAATTAAATAAATATACGAATACAATTATACTTATTACATATAAATTACACCATATTAAAAGCTTTAATATATTATAATACATTAATATTAAAGTTTTGATTAATTAAGTGAATAATTTGAATTATGATCCAATTAAGAGTGTTTTACATTTTTAATGTTATTAAAAGAATTATTTTTGAATAAAATAGTATATTTGATTGAGCAATAATATATTTAGTTATTTACTTCAATTATCAAGTTCTAAGTATATCTATAATAAATTAGTAATTAATTAATTATATATGATAAATTGATAAACATTAATAAATTTAATTACTAGTTAAATATCATACTTAATCAATTATAACATTACATTATAGTTAAATGATTACTTAATTAATTATAATTTTATAACATTAATTAATTGATTTATAGTATAATTAATTATAGCATTACATTAATTGATTACTACTTAATTAATTGACTTATAAGTTATAACATAATTAAATAGTTAATTAATTGACTTATAATTAGAAATTTAATTAATTATAGCATTACGTTATAGATTTATAGTATAATTACTTAATCAATTATAACATTTTATTATAAACATTATTACAAACTTAATTAAATGATTAAAAATTTAATTAATTATAATATTACATTAAAAATTTATAGTATGATTACTTAATAGTTAATTCACTATAACATTACATTATAGTATGATTATATAATTAATTATAACATTACATAATTAAATAATTACTTAATTGATTATGAGTTATGATATTATATTTTAAACATTAGTAATTACTAATTTACTACATAAACATTAGCACAATACTTAATTAAATGATAAGAAATTTAATTAATTATAACATTACCTTATAAACATTAATTAAGCATTACATTATAGTTAAATAATTACTCAATTAAATTATAATATTATTATATTACATTATATATTATGATCACTTACTTAATTATAGCATTACATAGTTAAATGATTACATAATTACATAATTAGTTATGAATTTATAACATTACATTATAAACATTAGTAATTTACTAATTTACTATATTATTACATTACTTAATTAAACGATTAAAAATTTAATTAATTATAACATTACCTTATATATTTATAATATGATTACTTAATCAATTATAACATTCCATTATAAACATTAGTATATTAATTAAATGATTTGAAATTTAATTAATTATAATATTAAATTATAGATTTATAGTATGATTACTTAATTCATTATAACATTACATTATACTATTATAGTATGATCATATAATTAATATAACATTACATAATTAAATGATTACTTAATTGATTATGACATTATATTATAAACATTAGTAATTAATTTACTAATTTACACAATACTTAATTAAATGATTAGAATTTTATTAATTATAACATTACATTATAAATTTATGGTATGATTACTTAATTAATTATAACATTCTATTATAAACAATATTACAATACTTAATTAAATGATTAACAATTTAATTAATTATAATATTACATTATAATTAAACCCTAAACCCAAATAGTATATTTGTTAGGGGTGTATTTATAAACTTTTAAGGTAATTTTGTCATTTTTTAAACTAATAGGGGGTACTTGATTTTTTATAGGATACCCCCGAAAGGAATCGGAACCTGCATTTTAGGTTCCGGTTCCTTGAATTGAAGAACTTGTACTGTGCAGTTCCGGTTTCGGTTTCTTTTTTTGGAAACCTACACTGTGCGGTTCGGTTCCAGTTCCCCCAGAAAATGGAGGATACCCAGAACCGCTCACCTCTACTATTACGTTTATGCAATTACTTTGGTCTGTTGGATTTATAAGGTGTTTTGTGACCCTCAGAATTAGGCAGACTCAAATGTAACTTGCATACCCTAAATAAAAAGAAAAAAAAAAGTGCTGGAGTTTGGTGAGATTTGACGAAGATTGTTGGCCACCACAAACTTTCTCCGTCATTTTCCTAGACAAATGATACATCAATTGCTCAAACAATTGTGTGGTTAGATATATAGATTGTTTGTAAACCTTTTATTTTGATATCAATATGGTCATCATAGATGTAAGTGGACTTTTCAATCACTAATTTCAACTATATGCGATCAAAGTTCGGCAACACTTGTAGTCCATTAAATACCCTACAAACCTAATCGGTCAAGTAAGTCACAAATGTAATAAGTGGTCATTTTGTGAAACTCTAACACAAGACTTCTGAGTAATTCACCCAGATGGTTAAAGTCTTTCCACCCGGCCACAAGGCAACTGGTTTAATTTTAGGATTTTATAAAAAAGTTTTAGAGTATTATATTTGAAAATAAGTGGTAATTTGAAAAAACTAAAATTTATTAGCATATAAGCATTCTTAACTAGTTTCTTTTACGTAATTCTGAAGATCTTTCCTCAACAAGTATTCAACAATTTCCCCATTTTAGTCAGATTCCATTGTTGTCATTGTTATAAGGGAGAACAAATGAATACAAATTGATGTTTACATGCCCCTTTAGTCCAATATTCCAAACATAAGAACCATTCAATGATTTGTCACAATCCTTGGTCAGATTCAATTTAATACTCTGAATAATTGAATGATAATTACGAATTGATTATACATTCACAAATTCTTTATAAATTAGTCAACTGAATCAGCATTTCTATCACCTAACGTAAGCATTATTCTTTTCTCCTCTCCGCATACATCTACAAAACAATATCTTCTGCAAATATTCTAATGAAATTTGGTCATAATAATTTATTACCAATGACTGAGAGGCGTATTTGACTTTCATTTCCTTAGAAAAGTATAACGTTTCAATAGTAAAAGGTCTGGAAAAGACTTAAATTTCTTGGCAATGCAGGATGCCGGAAATTACTGAAGTTGGAGTGTCAATAATGTTCGTGGAAACTTCCTTACAGAACGATGAACAAATGAATAATTTCTGCAAAAACATTGACCTCCCCTATAATACTACTGCATAAATATAATTAAGTGAAAAACATGCAGCAGGTCTCAGCTCTGGTAGATTCTGAAAACATGAGGTTAATTTGGTTTCATTTGAGCCCAACTGTGGAAGGGTCTAGTTAAAAATCACTCTATAGTTTATTCCTTCACACAGGCACAGAGACAGAATGGGATTTGTAAAGATATCTGGCACAATGACTCAAGTTCAACCACTGCCCCTGGTGACAGAAAGTAACGTTTGTTAAAATTATTAATTATATGCTACCATCGTTGTTCTTGTCTAACCCAGTAAGAACTGATTTTTGTTGTCGAGCTACACTGAGGTAGCAACTTTCAGGTCTTATCTTACTGTATTTTGGTCTGTTCCATTATTTTTTATTCTTTTTCATTAGTCAGCTTTTGGCCGGCAATGCAATGCTTTTCTGGAACTAGCTGATTTTAGAAGTCACTTTGTACTTTTGTAAGTATTTCTGCTTATCGAAATAAGACAGCTAAAATAATTAAAGCAATCTGACTGCAGATATCTCACGGGTTAGATGAAAAGCATTACAGAAATTTTTAAGTAATTGTATCCTGCAGATTTCTTCCAAATATTGAAAATTGTATCCTGGAAACCAAAAGCATTACAGATTCTGCATAGGTAAATTATCATTGGCTTTCTCCATCACCTAGGCAAAACATCAGAAATTGTTAAGTAATTAGCCGAACAATTGTTATCTTCTAATTGATAATGATCAGTAAATCTTCCCAGTGAGAAGGCAGGTCTTTCAGGTTGTCGAAGAGTTTTGGTTTCCCCTTTCAACATTACAACGGCAGAAGACATTGTAGGCCTGTCAAATGCATCCTCTTGAACGCACAACAAACCAATATGGAAGTATCTTAGAAATTCATCATGATCCGTTGTATCAGCTAATAATGGGTCCATTAACTCCAATGCATTCCCCTCATTCCACAGTTGCCATGCCTGCATCATCACTTGGTTAATACGGCTAACATTAATGTTAGCACATGTAGAACATTGATATGAATTGCAGAGTAAAAGAATTTACCTGCGCTAGCAGGGTAGGAGCTTTTTTAGATTTATGGTCACCGGCATTCCTCCTTCCGGTGATGATTTCAAGCAAGAGAACTCCAAAGCTATAAACATCAGACTTAATGGAGTATAATCCCTCCATAGCGTACTCCGGAGGCATGTAACCACTATTTCACCAACAAAATAACAAGATTTTGTCAGTCAATCCCTCCATGGCCTTTCCTAATGAACTTTTAATATACAATAATAAAAAAAATATGTGTTTCTACATGTCAAATTCAAACCATTTCTGACCCAAAAATTAAACAAGTTTAATACTTACTATGTTCCAACTATTCTTGCTGTATTAGCCTCTCCTTCACCACCTGCAAAAATCCTGGCCATTCCAAAGTCTGAGATCTTTGGATTCATTTCAGAGTCCAACAAAACGTTACTCGGTTTTAGGTCTCTATGAATGACTCTAAGTCGAGAATCTTCATGAAGATAAAGAATTCCCTTTGCAATTCCATTTACAATATTAATACGTTCACTCCAACTGAGTTGCGCACGTTTCCTTGGATCTAACCATTAAATATAGTTTCTATGAAGTCAATTGGAGGAGCCAAGCTGAAAAAAATCAGAAAAAAGAAAATGGACATAAAACTTACCAAAAAGGATTACATCGAGGCTACTGTTTGGCATAAACTCGTAGACAAGCAGCTTTTCCTCTCCATCTACACAAAAACCAAGAAGCCTAACGAGATTTTTGTGCTGTAGTTTCAGTATGAGTAGGACTTCATTTGTGAATTCCTCGGTACCCTGCTCAGAACAAGCGGAAAGCCTTTTTACTGCTACTTCCTGTCCATCACCTAATATACCCTGAAAAAGCCACTTCCTTCTGGTTAATGGAACAATCAGTTAATGAATCATTAGATATATTATATTCTTTTACCTTGTAAACAGGACCAAACCCGCCTTGTCCGAGCATATTAGAATCAGAGAAACTATCAGTTGCAACATGTATAGTTTTTAGATCAATATAAAATTCCTGAGCCTTTAGATCATCTGTCCCCTCAATATGCTGGTCACGGAAATCTGTTCTGTTCTGATCACGACTATTGCCGGATTGAACTTGAATATTAACTTGAGCCTCCCCTGAAGCACAGTGACAAAAAATTAAACTTAATAGAAGAAGGTGATGCTAAAAAGAAAATAAAACAAAGGAGAAAAAAAATAACATTCCTATAAGCATCTTTACTTTTCCGACTTCCTTTTCTTGTTCTAATACAGTAGACTGCGCAAGCCAAGGCTACCAGCAATATTAGACATACCAAGACAGTTGATAGAATTATAATCATCCATATCTTCCTTTGGTTGCCTGCATTTGAAAGCATAAAATTCTGAATCTTGATTTTTAATTCATCAAACAAAAGTATTGAAAAGCAATTCTTATTGGAAACTACAGTCAACAGTAATTACCTTTCCCTGTGGCTCTGTTTTCATCAGTGTCAGCAGGTTCAGTGTCACCTTCATAGAAGGCATATAATTCATACCTCAAATAGCAACTACGACTGAGAAGTCGTGCTCCTCGAGAAAAATAGCAGCAAGATGAAATATCCGCAATTGCAGTCTCGAGACACGTATTACAATCATGAGCTGATAAATCCCTAGTGCACTGAACTAAAGCATATAACGTATCTGTATCGGTAAAGGATACATTTCCGGTAGCATACATCTCAGTTGAAGGATCAAAAGCTGCCGCCTTGGTGAGATTACTTAGAATTTTCTTCACGACAGATTTATATCTTTCTGGTTCCGATACATTTTTTACGTTAAATTTGGGGATGTTTCCTCTGACATCCAGTCGGCCAAAGAAATTTTCATTGGAGTAGCGCAATTGACATACTTCTTCCCAAACAACTGCTTCGGTTTTGTTTGGACAAAGCCTCTCACCATCTTGTGATGCAATTTCTATGCAGGTTTTGCAATCATCAGCTTGAATATAGTTCAGGCACATGTACAGACCATAAACTGTGTCCGAGGAATTTCCAACTGAGGTATTGAAAAACTTGGGAATAGAAGTATTTGAGGGAAAGGACCTGAAAAGATTATCGAGGTTATGTTCGAATGGACTATCAGCTGCATAATTCGTATCTTGTGGACAAAGACTGTAGGGAGGATCGGCACGAGCAAGATCATGAAAAGCGGCTATGAGAGAACAAAGAAAAAGTTGTTTAATAGTTCTTGAAACGCTGAAGATATGAACCATTTCCATTTCTTCCACGATAAACTCTGTTTTTCAGCTGAAATTGTGTCTTCCTCTACACAACCTTAAGCTGGTTATATAAGCAAACCATATATGCTCCTGGAGTCTCTTCCCATCTAGTTCAGAGGTATTTTCTAGGAAGAACCATTGGGAGAAAATCATGACATTCATTTTGCTTAAGTCAAGAACCACTGGGAAAATGTCTTTATACTAATAATTTATATCATGGAAAGGCATAAACTGATGAACCGTGGTCCTGGGGCTGTAAGTCTACTCCAAAGAAACTGCCTGATCTTATTGACATAAAACTAAACTAATAATTTAGAAAAGTCAATGACTGTAACTAAATTATAATAAACCTTGAAGGATGATTTTCGATAACTACTTATAGAACACCATTCTTGACTCTTGATTAGCTTTTGAACTTAAGATGGCTGAACTCTGCAAACATCATATGCAAAGAAGTATCTACGAACTTCTTATAGGATAGAAGATTTTGTTAATTTTCACAGTAAACCTCTATTAACAATACATCAATTTTTGTGTGATGGTGAACGGCCGCACCACTAAGTAGTTATATTTGAAAGAGTAAACGACATGTTCCCACCCACAGTTTGGCGAAATGATAAGTTCCCACCCCTGGTTTTATAAATTCCAGATTCTCATTCTTAAGTTAACAGAAAATTGTTTACTGCAACGGTTAAAAGGGTAAAATGGTCATTTCAAAGATGAAAATTTTAAAGTAATCCTTCATATCTCAAATTCACCCCACTGCACAACTAGCAATTCCAGGCCAATCCGGCCTATTTTCGACGCAATCGATCCCCCCAAAACCACCATAACAATCCTCTCAACCCCCACATCAAAACCCCTAACCTCTCTGCCTCATTGAACCCCCAATCAACGATCGCTACTCTTAGTTTTGATCGGGCGTTCAATCCAAATTCCTAATGATCTTGGAACCAAAAACCGCCCCCGACACCACCAATAGCATCACCAGCTTCTCCCAACCAAAACCCCCAACATCGCTTTTCACAATTGCTCGCAAATCGTCAATGACCATTGCATCTTTCTAGCCAGATTCTGACTGATCTTTGTGCCAGAAATCACTCCTAGCACCACCCATAGCACCATAGGCATCCCCCCTCCAAAACCCCCCAACACCCCCGACCTCGATCGCCCATTGATCATAATTCGCCTCCTGCCTTAGGATTTTGCAAAATTGTTGTTTTTGGGTTGATTGGAGGTTAATATAGAGTTTGTTTTGGAAGGAGAATGATTGGTTATGAAGTGTTTTTGGCTTTTTGATTGATTGTAGTTTTTTTTATAGCCATTTCACCCCACCGTCGGCCGCCACCAGCGTTACCATTAAGATGTGGGGGTTATTTGAGAGAAGTTTGAGATGTGGGGGTTATTTTAAAAGAAAACTAACAGTATCAATATAAGGGTGGGAATCTCGAATTTATGAAACCAAGAGTGGAAATACTGTTTGGCCAAACCTTGGGTGGTGAAAAATTACTATTTTACCTCATTGATGCAGGATTTTACACCATAGTATTCGTAAATACCTTATGTTCTCTCTCCGAATTCATAATACACACGTCTAGTTTCCAACACCAATCTCTATTGATTTATTACCTCCTTAGCCTTGAAACCGGATTATAAGAATGTTGAAGAAGTCCAAGATTTCTTCCCTTCGATATCTCGCTGCAATATGAAATATGTTCTCAAGTTGCTCATTTACTTGCTCAATGGCTTGTGGGTACACCTTCACGATGGCCTTTACAATTTCTATGATACCATTTCTTGCAGCAGCAATTATAGGAATTTCAGAAGGTGAACTAATGTGGGATTCTGGGATAATTTCTGGTGGACCTTCTTTTGCATCATCCTCGGCAAAATCAGAGACTGAGATGTTTTCACTGCCTGTCTTACCGAAGTGTCCACCTGGTCTCCATGAAGAGTCCATCTAGCTAATTTCTTAGCATCAATGCTTTCATATGGTTCATTTTATTTTCCACAAGCCTCCAAGGGACAGGCATTCTATCAAATGCCAATATGCCAGGCAGAAGGAGCAACAATTAGCACATGAACATTTTACAGGAAATCATGAATTTGGTATCAAGAAATTAGGCATGGCTTTACATCAGTGAGGAGCTTGTTTGTTGGGAGGAACTCCTCCTGCCGAGGCCTTTCTCCAGATCATCCTTAATTAAGGATAAAGTTCACCATCCAGAGAACATAATGTAGGCAGAGTTAATTCTCCTTTTGGTGGCGTGGAATAAGTTTAGTGCTGATTACATTCTGTCTCGTTACGCGGATAAGGGGGTTTTACACTGTGGAAATACAGAAAAAGAAAGGTTGGTGCAACGGCCATGTAATCATAGGATTTTCCTGTGTGCACATCGTTCAGTTCATAAGATTTGTGGTACATTTCAAGTTTCCTGTACTTCCAAATAAGATTTCCAGACTTCAAATTATCAAGAGTGTGTTACAGAGTTGAAAACTTGAAATGTAATATAATCTACTGGAACGAATCCAGATAGAGCCATACTAGTTTAGGATTTACATGAGAGTCAACTGTTTAATATCTGACAGTACTAAATTATAAAATCATGTTTCTGTTTCTGAGTTGTTCACACCCATGTATTATTTCACAAATCCAACTCTCCTTGACAAGGAGCGTATATATATCTATGGGGGCCAGAAAATTATAATAATAGAAGGGAATTTTACAGGTGGGTTCATGGCGTCAATAGAGAGCTTCCTTCCTTGATGAGCACAAACACACTGCCAGCGTCTCCCCTTGAAATACGGAGCTCTTCATCGAGGTATGTCGTTAGTAACCATGATTGTGCGTTGCTATTTGAGATTGGGAATTTGAATGGTGGTTGGCTAGAAATGGTCTTTGCAACGGATGAAGCTGTGTCTTGGACTGAAGTGAATAAGCCTTTTAAGGGGGCCAGATCTATCTTTTGTCCCAGAAATTCCACGTTGTCTGGTAAAACTATTGAGTCTGTTATCTGAGGAGTCCCAATGATGCCTTCTTCAAACTTGATCTAAACAGAAGGAAATGAAATAGCCAATTAGAGCTGAATCAAAACTTACAACTCTCAATTACATTCAGAGATGCAAAAAGGTGAGGGCTTTCTCTTTCACATTATTAGTGTTTCGATCTTGCCAGTTAAACCATTTATGAGGAAGTAATCCATCATTTCATTGGTTATACTCCTGAACTAATAGGCACAACTTGAAAGAAGATGCAATTAATGTACAAACCTGCACACGCTTGGGACTTCGGACTTCAAATTTGGCATTGGTACTAAAGGATGTTGTAGCCAATGGTCCAGAAAACCGGATAGAGTTCTGGACAGTGAAGCTCTCTGAGTCAATTGTCTGAGATATCTCCTCCACTCTCGCCAATTGCAATGAACCCCTTGACAATAAGGGGAACAAACCGGAAAAGGATGTATACCTGCATTGCCACACATAAATTTAAACTCAGTATCAACAAGACTACAGTATGAAAAGCGTAAATCCATCTATTGGTGCTACAGCTGCATCCCTGATCCTACTGAAGAAAATCTACAACCTCTTTTGCTAGGCACAAATTTAAACACCAATTTTTGCCATCAGACTTAAAACAATTTCTTGGAGAGTTTTGCAGCCACCTAATATATATTATCAGAGTGGAATTGATTATATAAAAGCATATTCATGATAGACTATAAGATCACCAGTGGAATATCCAAAGTTCTTATCTCAATTTAACAACTCCAAGTTGTTGAGAGAATCTCTAACCCTCCAACTATATTGTTAACAAAATCACTAATTTTCTAGCGATAAATATATGCCTATGAGCAATAACCAAACAAATTATCGAAAAAGATAAAAATTTCATTCAAAATAACTTCCTATTTTCATTTCTAAAGCAATAGAATTCAACTAAAATAAGCTGAGTGATTATATCATCCTAAATTAACCAAAGTTTCAAGTTAGCTCAAGTACTAACAAACCACAAAAATACCCAATTTTAAAAACTCCCAAATTCAATCCCTTCACCATAATTTTCCCACGAAACAACACTTACGCAAGAATCCATTTGCCGTTAAGCAAAGCTAACGCCTCAGTCGGTGCGGGAGTCGGATTTTTAGCTTCAAGCTGTGTAATAAGCTCAACAATTTCCGCTCTAGTTTCGCTAGTCGCCGTCAACCCACGATCGGTCCCATAGAACGAATCTACTAACGCCTTCTTCAAGTTATCAATCTCCGTCACTTCTTTGGGCTTCTCCTCCTCTACCACGGCCACGGCGCCACCTTCTTCTTCCCTATCGGGACCCCACTCGTCATCGTCCACGGCCCGAGTCACAAAGACGGGCCTTGAATTCAAAGACTTCTTAGTAATTCTTTGCGAAATCCTGGCTGAGTTCAGAGGAAGAATCGAAGGCTTTACAGCAGTGAGCTGGTGATGAGATGGGATTAAAGAAAGAGTCTTGCATGGAAATTGAGAGAGATGAGAGAGTGAAGCCATTGGCTCTTCAGTGTCTCGATTACAAAGAGAAAAGTCTTTTGAAGTCTGAACAGATGAACAACAGAGACAAGAAGAAGGTTAATGAGCTTTGTAAATTGTGTAATATTCCAAGGCCGTCTGAAATGAAACCGTGGAGAGACGAGTTTGTCCTTGGACTAAATAGTGTTGTTAGATGAAATTATGAGGGCAATATTGGGTTTGGTGGGAAGGAGTCCAAAATCCAAATGAATTGGGTTTTTGACACGTGGATGTTTAATTAGTGGAATGAGCCAAGCAAAGGGATGTGAGGTAAGGAAATATCGTATTTTATTTGGAATCGGTTATGTAACAATACAACATGTTATTTCTGTGTGAGAACCGAAGTCTAGAATCTTCGTTCTGTTTGGGCAACAAAATATCTCGCTAGTCTTGTAGCATGCTCTTACTCTTACCATTACTGATTTTGTCTTTAAATTAATTACCGAACATTGTATATCATTTGGTTCATATAATTTGGTCATTAATCGGAGTGTTTGAACTGGTTTATCTATACCTTAATTTATGGACCAGATAAATTACAAATATGATAAATAATTACTTTGTGTGACTCAAAATAAGGGTATAAACAAATCGAGTCAAGTTTTGGGTTAATTAAGCTCAGTTCATTTGTTACAATGTCAAGCTTGAGCTTGAAAATTCGAGTTCGAGTGAGATTGAGTTCGAGCTCAAAAAAAAAAAAAAAAAAAACTCTCAAATTCTTCATTTTTTTTCACTTTTCCAATTGAGCTCGAGTCAAGCCAAAACCTAGTAGCTCGAACCCGCCTCGACACTATAGCCAAGCCGAGCCAAACTCGAGTTGCTCGTGAGTGGCTTATCTCAGCTGACACCCTTAACTCAAACACAAGACTATTGAATAACCCATAATTTTATTATCCGACCTCAAGCCAAGTAGTTTAGTTAGAGCTTTTGAGAGAGCATTTGGTTGGTGTTAAATTAAAGTAGAAAACGACTCGAAGGTCTTTTGTTTAGGTATGACATGTCAAAGTGATGCTTCTAGAGTTGATGAGATCTCTTGTTTTTATATGACATGTCATAGTGACACTTCTAGAGTTGATGACAAGTCGTTTTCAGAGGATAAATAAAACCGATTTGTCAGATTTTGATGAAGGATCGGGCTTTTCTAAGCTTTGAGATTGTGTATTCCAAATGGCCCACTTTTAGCCCCATACCTCTATGGCTCTATGACAAACAAAGTATTAAGCCATTAGAGAAATTCCAGGATCAAGTAACATATATTTAATCACTTGGCTTGTGGATTTTGACGGGATGAGAAGATTCTAGGTTATCCAAAGGTCTTATATTCAAGTCATACAAAATGATTATTTATCACATTTATAATTTATTTGATCCATTAAATTTGTATGATGTTTAATAGACTTGAAAATAAGTTTTTGAACTTGTATAGTGTTCAATAAACTTGAAATTAGTTGGTTCAAACACCCCAATTATCCCGAACACCTCCAATTGTATGATGTTCAATAGACTTAAAAGTTAGTTTCAAAACTTGTACAATGTTCAATAAACTTGGGAATTAGTTTTACAAACTGGTCCGAACACTTTAATTACCAAAAAAAAAAAAAAAAAGCATACTTCGAAGAAACAAAGTGGTTGGAATGTCCAAATACAAAAATGGATTGTTATTGTTTTAACTATGTGGAACAATTACATCTTTCACCATCGTCCATAATCAGTCCAAAACGCAAATTAACTTGTCTTTCTGGGTCTTCAAAGTATTTTTGTGGACAAAAACAATGGTCCTCAGAGTCAGAGATACCAACAAAGAAGAAGAAATCAAAGACATAGCTGACGCCCATAAGATTGTAAACAACTGATTAAACAATACAAACTTGAGGCTACCAAACTCCAAAGCTGATATCATCCACAGTATCGAAAAACCTTTAAAAAAAAAAACAAAGCGTGATTGTGAGCTTTTGTGTGGTAGGCTTATCAATTCAATGGGGTGGCGTCCACATCGAAGGCACCATAATTGATTGGAGTTCTTCGTAGACCAATCATTCATCCAAACCATAAACTAAAATATTGTAATCGGAAGAGCTGCATAAACTTGACTTCAATCCCGAATTAAAAACTGAGTAAAATCATCCAAATGATGATTCTGATCATGATTCTCTTGTTCAATCATTCTTCATTCATGGAATTAAAAAAAGGTTTCTGATAATTTTAAAGGACTCTAATTCTAATATACTATGAGAAAGTTTACGTAGGGTTTACAGGAAATATATATTATAAATATAATTTTTTAATGCTTTTGTGCATGTATCTTCAAGCTGAAATATTTATTGGAAAGAAATAATAAGAAGTTATATAGAATAAGGTGATTTTATGAGATATTGAGATGTATGGAGACTCCACCAACATTTGATTCCACTTGGCACGACCTCGGTTGCTGCGCCGGCTTCAATGGCTTTTGACTTCTCTTTAGGCCGGCGACCATCATCTACATAATACAAAAATGCATTCCCGCTAATAAAATATTTCCAAACTTGGTGTATAATATTGTCATTTATAAAGAAGGAAACAAATTTTGTTGACAGACTACGTTGCTTCTGTTACTACTACAACTCCAAGAAAAAGCATGAACGAGAAAGAAGAAACCCTGTAAAGCACTCACACTTCCTCTTCTATTTTGTCCTGGTTTGCTTCTTCTCTAAACCTTTTTTTTTTTTTTTTTTTTTTTCAATGAAGGAGCTGGCCATTAGCTTATTATCATCTCACTATTTATTATCATAATCTTTACAACTAAGCGCACTCTTTGCCTTCTTCTTTGGATTCCATTCGTTGCTCCATCGTTTTGTCATTTTTGTTTCCATGAATTAATCAAGAGGTGGGGTTTTAATTTCAGTCTTTATTAATTCATTTAAGAGACTCACGAGACCTCCATGGACACACACTTATAAACTTAACCCTTTGTTTTTATTATGTCTTGTGTTTCTTCTTTTAGTTTTCTGAGTTGTGTGTTTTGAGTCTTGGGTGTGCGTGAAAATGAATCAACTGAGTGTGATATTGCAGGAGCCGTTTCAAAGAGAGACGAGAACGATCCTGGCTTTGCTGAGAGAACAAATGAACGGTGTTGATCGAATCAGAACGCCGACGAGGAGAAGAAGTCTAAAGGAACGGCTAGGATTAAAAAGCATGGGCTGCTGCGGGACAACCTGGAGTTTCAGACCAAACACGATTAACTTAAGCGACAGTGAAGACGAAGAACAACACCACGAACACCAACAAGAAGATGAAGAAGCTACAAATCAAGTACAAATAATAGACCCCGGTCAGGTTCGATCCGAAAGTACGCCGGATCGGGATTGTCTGGACCGGTCTTTAATTGGCAGTGGCATGAATCTAGCGGCCGCTTTGGCGGCGGAGAGACATTACCGGGCGGCGGAGGGAAGTAACAACGCGATGGGTCCCAGTAATAATGAGAATGGGAATGCGGGTTCTAGAACGGGGACAGCACCGGGGACGCCGTTGAGGGTGTCGTTGATGCGACTGCTGGCGGAATCGAACGGGTGTGATGGGGAGGGGAAAGCGGGAGGAGGGGAGGTGGGGAGTAGTGATACGATGTGCTGCGTGTGCATGGGAAGAAAGAAAGGTGCAGCGTTTATCCCATGTGGACATACTTTTTGTAGGGTGTGTTCGAGGGAGTTGTGGCTAAATCGAGGCTCTTGTCCCCTCTGCAACCGTTCGATCCTCGAGATTCTCGATATTTTCTAGTGAAAAATCACAATCATTCATCACTGATGATGATAAAAATTGGAGCCTTGATATTCAGTTCAGATCATGTGGGACTTCTTTTGATTGATCTTTTAACAGTGATGAAGGGTAAATAAATGTAATAGAGAAATCTTCCTATATATAAATTTAATGATTTTATTTTTGTTATCGCTTGTGTTCATTTATCCGAAAGTTAATTCAAACGAGAGAGAAAAATCAATCACATATATACATTATAACAATAAAACAACTTCTAATGATATATCATTATCTAACTTGTTTATTAATAACAAAGTTTACACGTCCTACTTTTTTTTTTACTTTAGTTTTGGATTTCAATCTCTTCCAACTTTTGTTTTTACTTTAATTTAAGATTTCAATCTCTTTCCACCAAATTTCAAAAAAAAGATTAAGAAAAAAAAAAAAAAAGGTGAAGAATATTTTTTTAAAGTTATCACTTGTATGATGATATTTTACACTTTTAAAATTAAATGATCTCTCAAAATATAAAACATCAAATTTGATGTTTTTAGAATGTTTGAAGAGAACGAGGGAAAAATATTCAATTTCATTAGCATGTTACTTCAAGGCATTCCTCCACAACCTTTACTGCTTGATTTGAAAGCAATAGCTTGCCCTGGGAGATTACCACAACCCAATCATCATCAATAGGCCAAAACATGAAACAGTTACTTCAACCCAAATCCATCTCAGGCCATCAAATATCCAACTTGTAGACCTTATGTCTGTTGATGGAGTTATTGAGTTAAAAAAGGGGCCAATAATTCGATGATGTTAATCATTTTCAGAAGAATGCTCTTTAAATATTGCTGCTTTTTTAATGAAACGATTATCTGCTTGCTGATTTGAAGAAATTGAAACGCGTATCAATTGTTTCCTCCTCAAATTCTGATGACTTCATGAGGTTGTGCTAAGAGTAATAAATCCCATATCAAAAAGCATATTGGGAAAGTGTTAGACTTATAAATGGGTTGAGTCTCTCCACCTAATAGGTTAGCCTTTTTAGTGTAAAACCCCTAACCTGTGATAAGTGGTATCAGAGCAAACTCGATTCGTCTTTCGATGTCTCGCCAAACACCCACGTAGAGGCGTTCACGTGTCATTGTGGGTCTATATGAGAATGAGATGGATGGGTAGGCAAGGGGGGGCCATCTATGACGAGGGCGTTACATGATTGGGTGAGAAAGAATGTAACGAATCCCACATCGAAAGCGTATTGGGGAAGTCTTGGGTTTATAAATAGGTTGAGTCCCTCCACCTAGTAAGTTAGCTTTTTGGGTGTGAAACTCCCAACCCATGACACAAGTGACTCTTTGTTGATGACAGCTTGACTTTTATGAGAGCAAACTAGGTGATAGCATAACATTAGGGGCGTTTGGTTGGGGGTTATGTAGGATTATTAGGGTTATGTCATCTTATATTACTTGATTATCACGTATGGTTGTTAAATAATATAAAATTCTGGTAATCTTCAAATACTAATAGTAGTTACTGTTGGTAATATTAGAGATAATCTGATTACCTCCATTTTCTTAGGTATTGTAACATTACCTAGGCAGTTTTTTTTTGTTACAATTTTATCCCTTATTAATAAAATTTTAGGACAATAATACTCTTATTTTTAAATTAATTTACATGAATATGGCTTTTACTATTTCACCCCAATTAATTAACTTTTTGGACAAAATTACCATTGAATTCAAAACAAATTGCAGCCCACCCACATGCCGCCGTTGTCGTCGGAACAAGACATGGAAGGCCGGAAATGGCCGTCATGCGTCGATATGGCCATTTCCAACTAGATCTCTAGCCGGAAATGGCCATACGGCACACAGAGGTTATTTCCTACCTTTTGTGCGCCGTTAGGTTGTCGGCTGCTAGTGGCTGGCAGTAGCTGTGTTGGTGGGGGTGCATTGTTGATTTTCCAAA
This sequence comes from Pistacia vera, assembly GCF_008641045.1. NCBI lineage: Eukaryota > Viridiplantae > Streptophyta > Magnoliopsida > Sapindales > Anacardiaceae > Pistacia > Pistacia vera. Next base: position 328,194 of record NW_022196148.1, on the reverse strand, counting down.
CTTTTATTATGGGGTTATTTTTGCTAAGTTTTTAAATGTAGGGCGGTTATAAACAATCCAAATAATAATCTAAATAATAATATAATAATAATATTTAATTAGAAAACAATTCAGTAATTTAAATAACATACTCACCAATTTATTCCTCCTAAGACCATCTCCAACCCATTGTACCAAATTGGTGCAAGTTTCACACTAAATTGATATGATTTTTGGTGTGAAACACTATTGCATCTCCAACTCACTGCACCAAATATTACACCAAAAAGAATATTTCTTAGAATACTCTCTTTCTTTTTCTTTTATTGTAACAATCAATAATTAATCTATTTCACTCATTATTTTTGTATATATTAATTAAATATTGACAATGATATTTTTATTAAATAATAATTACTTTAAAAATTATACTAATTTAATAAAAGTAAGTATTTATTTAATCAAATAAACATTACATTTAATATAAAAAAACATTACATCTAATATAAAATGATACCAAAAAAAAAAAAAAACAACAACACAAAAGTAAAATTCTATATTGATAGTAATTTAATTTTCCGAATTAGTAAATTCTTCCCATAAATGATCAATTAATGCATTTCAAAGAGCATGGTGAGTCTCTATATCCTTGATTAGTCTGTGTCGAGCAATAAAATTTTGAAATCGGACATTTTCATCTATGACAACTTCAACAAATTAACTTAAATACAAATAATAAAAAAAAAAAAAAATTACTGTTTAAACAGTGCCACGCCAAATTGGTGTGCATGAACAGTGCCACACCAAATTTGGCATGGCACTGTAGCGAGGCACCAAATTGGTGTAGAAAATGGCGCTGGGTTAGAGTTGAAATTCACGCTATTTTGGTCATCTCCAACCCAAAATAGCGCTGGGTTGGAGATGTCCTAACCAAACATATTAATAAAACATACCTACCAATTTATTCCAACAAATTAAAAACATTTTCTTAAAGATTCCAGTAATCTTTAAGGTAATCTAACATTCGAGTAATCCAACATTCTCTGAACCAAACGCAATCTCAAGTTTATCTATAATGGTAAGGACATGTGATGTGAATCCACGCATCAGGAATTTTATGGCATAACGGTATGCAATTTCCTTCACCATACATAGCCTTTAGACGTGGGAGATTAAATTTTTTTGGATCAGCCAAGCCAACTAGACTCATCCAACTATTAACAGTAACCCAAATCAAGAATTTCACCATACTGTCTACACAAAGCCTACTCTCATGTGTTACAATGATAAAATCAATCAATCATCACAATACCCAAATCTAAAAAACCGAAGTAAAAAGTTTGAAGAGCTTTGCTAGTGGGTAGTGAACTGTAAATGGGCTTTCCCCATACCAGGCGGAAAATCAAATGAGGCCCAAAGTCTAGCTAAATATAGAGTTTCAATTGAATAGCTTGGAGATCCCACAAACAATCCAGACTCAAAATATGGGTTTGTCAAAACCCAAAAGACCCAAAATTATAACAGGCCCAAGTTGGTAACGTCCAAGGTTCATCTATAATTAAAATGACACTTTTTGGTTAGGCTTTATGAACAGTGAAAAGCAATCAAATGTGATGTGACTTTATCCCTTGTTAGAAAATTCACCAGTACTAGGGCAAAATTAGAAGTACTTATATGACTCTTACATTTGCTAAACAAGGAAGGATATGAATAGCACACTCGAGTTTCAATTATCTTTACTTGTCGTGCTAGCATGCTCTATTGCTCAATGTGGATGAAGCAGAATATGCTTACTAATTTTACTGTCCAGTCACTAATCATAGAATAAATTATGGTTATTACGTGGTTGTTTTGAATGTTGTATATTTAGAAATGTTGCGAATGTTTTTAGACTCAAATTCTTTGTACAAGATAAGTATTGTGATGGTGACGAGATTGAAGCAAAGCTTTTTACTTCAGTCAAAGACTGATATGTATGAAATTAAACCAAGAGTGTGATCTTTTATGATCTCTGTATGTTTTATTTTTTCTTTCCCTAATAAGTCATATAATAAGGATAATGGCAATTTCCTTTTCTTTTTCCCACTTAATTCATTGCATACAAGAATTTTCGGTCATTATCCTCTTGGAAGACAAGCCTATCACCCACCCATGGGCAACCCAACGCTAGGATGAACCAAAGGGGTTGCAAATGGTTTCAACTCATAATCTCAAGTTCAATTTTTCACTAGGGGCAAAGGTAGTACCTAAAGGATTGCATCGGTGGATTGCTATATGATAGCTTTCCTCGAGAAAAGAAAAAAAAACCAATCATATTAAAATATTTAGAATCAAACATTGATATAATGTAAAAGATACACATCCTCTCATAACAGCTACAAAATCTTCCCATAATCATTAGATACAGCCTTCATTGCCTGTAAATCGAAATGCGAAGAACAAAAAGTGTTACAAAATGAACAACATGAATACAAAAGTAGAGTCAAAAATCCTGAATGAGCAAAACATATAATAACCATTGACCATTGTTGAATTAGTAAGTTAATTGCATGCCACAAACGTGCGTAATTAATGTGTTTGCATGAGGCCAGCTAGGCGCTACTAGCCTCTTTCAAACTTCAAGTGGGCATCCAGCTGCAGAATTATCGACAACTGTGAACACAAAAGATTACATTATGAAGAATGTGATGATAATTTCATTAACCCAGAAGGAGAAGAAGCATAAGAATCTGAGCAAGTGTTTGAAACAGATGTTTTCTTCCTAAATGCAAAGTATATGAACATCTAAGCTATCTCTTTTAAGGCAAAAAGTTTCTCTTATACGTCTTCTTCGATCAATAAGTGGCCGGTGGAGAGCTGGCTGCTCAATTTGCATAATAATATCTCTCTTTCTACTTTTAAGAAAGCCTCTTTTTTGTTCTTTAAAATAAGTTGGAATCTTTGCGGTCTCACTGTCATCATCATCAGCATTGTGACGACAGTCGTCTAGTTACTATTCTGCCTATCTCACTCATTCATTCATTCATTCATCCACGCACTCTCTCCTTTAATTTCTTGATCCGCTTAGAGGTCGGCACGAGTAAAGAGGCCGACATGGACGTTGACTGCAGAAGCGTGGTGGAGTATTAGGATTCCACATTAGAAAAGAAGATTATGGGCATGTGGGTTATAAAGGGTTTGGACACCCTCCCTTGATAAGTCAATTTGTTAATGAGAGTTCTATCCAAGCTTACAAAAGTGATAGAATTTGAGGTAGGTCTGACTCTTCATCCAATAAGGTCTTATTGAATAGGAGGATTATCACCTCTTATAACCCAATAAGCTTAAGCGTGCCTAGTCGGTGTGGGACTCCAACACTCTCCCTCACGGTCAATCCCATATGTTAAGTCATGCCTGTTATTGAAAGTAATTGTCGGCTCTAACCCCTCACTCAATAAAACCTTTTTGAATGGGAGAATTATCCCTTCTTATAACCCACTTTGCTTGAACGTACCTAATCGATGTAAGACTCCAACAAAAAGGCCATTGTCCAGTCCAATTGTTTGAGTTGTTAAATGGGTCTCTATCATCTTTAATTAGAGAAATTTACAAGTCCCACGATTAGCTCTTGCTTGTGAATTCTGTAAGCCCTCAAAAACACAAATACTGTTGATGTTAAATTTAGCACAAAGGCATAATGGGGTTGTTTTTTTCACTCTCTTGACCAACAAAATTCTTTCTTACTTTAGAAATTTTAATGGTGGGTCAAAGCCAGATTGTGCTTGATCGATAATATGAAGAGGATAATTTTATGTCTTGTCATTTTCAATACAAAAGCACCTTTAATGTTTATCATCTTGGTCAATTTTAAATTCAACTTGTGTACTTCAAAAGAAATCGAAACTCTGTCACAAACTTAGGTAGAATAGCATTTTATGTTGATATATTGTTACCCTGATATATTATAACTAATGAAACCCAATTGAGCCACTTATAGAAAGTATAGAAGAAACCATGATATGTTACCTAGTTGGTAACTAAATTTCCCGTAGACGAATTTTACTTACAATATCAAGGATTCGAATTTTACTAAAAGCAACTTGTGGTTAAGGGTATTGACCCGAGCCCCAATCAAGAATTAGTCTCCTAACTTTGAGTGTGGGGGTATCCCGAGGCTTTCACCGACCAAAAAGAAAAGTATCACAACATGCATGTAATATTAATCATTCATACCAAAATAAATCAACAATTTCATGCGATTGCTGACGAATTTACCTAGACATTTACAGAATAAATTATGGTTTCACCTATAAATAACATAATGAATAAGAACATCTTAATCAATGCCGAAAGGGAAAAGGATAATTCTACAGAAATTAAGCCCCACAAATCCTCTAAAATATTGTTGTATTTTGAACTAATTATTGGCAATTAACATCCAATAACATATGCATGGGTATGAACAGAATACATATTGGACCCCATTTGGATTAATCCATTCAACCGTGGGACTAATTGGATATGATTAGTGATTAATCACATAATATTCACATATATAATCAAAAACACATATCAATGAAGGCCCACATATGATTCATAGAATCATATTACATATCAAAGATCAGGTGATCTACAACCAGAACCCAGATCAGAATTCTCTAGATTGATCACATCTTGTGTCTTGTTCGAAATTTTGGATGGACCATATCCTGGTTTTGGGACCTACAAATACTTTAGAAGAGCAGATCTATATGTAGATAAAAATATGTAAAATATTAATGGCAGGCCAACTGCATGGCTTCTCATGTTTCAACCAATAGCAATTTTCTTTTCCTTTTCTGGCAACCAAAAAATAATTCATTTTCGTTGGTGAGGTGGTCGATCGATCACCTTAATTAATTCCTTATTTCCGCCTAGAATTTCGCCAAATTTGACTTGGCATTACCCAAACATTTTGCCCTATCATTCTTTGCCATGTTAGCAACTTGATAGATTACAATTTTTTGTTTTTATAAGTTTCTTGATTTCAAAATCTTTTTTTTTTTTTTTTTTTAATAACTGAAGTGTTCAGACCAACTTACGCATACCTCGATTAGTCCTCAAGGAAAGTATTCTCACACTCGACTAATCCCGAGGAGAAGTATTCTTACAGTGACCAACCGCTGAAGTATACTTACAATTACCCATTGTTGCGATATCCTAAGTAAATCATAGATAAAGATACTATCTTTAGGCCTAGTGAAGAGTCAAACCTAGGATTCTGGGTTGAAGTCATGTAGTATGCCTTTGTCTCGCCCTTATCATTGGGCTATCCATGGCTGGATATATATATATAAAAGATCTCACCATTGGAAATAAGTTAAAATTGAATCAAGAAATTCAACCTTTGTATCTTAGACAAGGATTATATTTCTATGTACGTATCTATGTATAAATATTTATTTTGTTTTTTGTTTTATATATATATGTTAGCTTTAGGGGAACTAGATAGATCCTAAAAGAATAATTAAATATACAAAATATCTAATAATTTTCTGTAGTTCTACTAAATCCGCTGGTCAATTTAATCAAATGGGTTTATCCTTCTTCTATCTTAGTCACAGCTTGGCCATGTCACATGCACAAACTTCTATAGAGTATAGATATGTTATTTATTCTATATGTGTGGGTGTCTGTAAGCGATAGAGCCAAACTGAAACTGTTGGATTATTATGTAGAAATGGAATGATATAGGTTACAAAAAACATTGCATGTGCAGTGCATATACGTACATATACAAAATGGGGTTTTTTGAGTCTTCAAGTCATGATCCTAATCGAGTAGCATTCATGCATATGCACTCGAATTTTAATTATGCTAAAGACTTATCGGATTCTGGACCAACAATTATAAAGTTCATCAAGTTGTTGATGGATTGTGATAGAATTTAAAAATGGTCTAACTCCTCATCCAATAAAGTCTTGTTGAATAGAAGGATTATCCTCTCTTATAAACCAGTAGGTTTGAGCATGTCTAATCGGTGTGGGACTCTAATAGTCTCCCTCACGGTTAAGCCCATATGTTGGATCATGCATGTTATTGGAGGTAGTTGCCAGCTCTAACTTTTCACCCATTAGTCAAGCACTCAACTCAACTGAACATGGGCTTTGATACCATGATAGAATTTGAGGTGTGTCTAACTCCTCACCCAATAAGATATTATTGAATGAGAGGATTACCCCCTCTTATAAATCAATAAGCTTGAACGTGCCTAGTCGGTGTGGAACTCTAACAGATTGTATTATTGCTTTTTCCTTCTATATATTGCCAAAGGAATTAGGTCTTCAACGGTGGTGAGTAATGAAGGCCCAGAAAAGAGAGAAAGGAAAGGCAGAAAAAGAACCGAAATTAATCAACCAAATGGGTGGTATCGAGGTTTTTGATGAACATTGAACTGAGACCTCTCATTATGTCGATAAATTAGGAGCCCCACAAAGAGAATATGTAATGGAATACAAGCTAGCTAGCCCAGAGAGATTTTTCATGAACTTGAAGCTGACTCCAGATTCAATTCTTCCAACAGTGCATATGCATGCAATTAATATGCTTTGTTATGGAATATTATCAACAAGCTGATTGATTCTAAGGTTTTTTAAAGCCTCAAATAAAGCTTTAATATTATAAAGTTTCCATTAATGAGACACTTTTGCTATTGGAACTTGAAAGTTATACACAATTATTTTCCATTTTCAAAGAGATGACCCACATTTTAACCGACCACCCTCAACTGATCAACTAAATGCATCTCCCTCCTCCACCATCTTCACTACTTTGTACTTTGCTAGATACAGTTTGTGCTATTTATATTCATAATCTTTGTTAAAACTAAGGCGGTAATTTTTTTTTTTTTTTTTTTTTTTGATATCTGGGGTGTTGAGACCAGTTTATACGCACTTTAACTAATCTTCCAAAGCTTTGAAATTAACGGTCAGGTAAACTTTTAATGACTATCCCTTATTAGTAGTCATGAGAATTCAAACTCGTAACTTCTTAGGTAATACATCTAAGAGTCTCAAGCCAATAGTCAACCTATCTAAAAGTCACTTCTGATTTACTTTCCGTTGGTTATATGACATCACACAATAACCAGCCAAATGCAACATAGAAAAAATATATGACTTTATTACTGACGAGTGACAATTTCACAAGCAACATCACATGTAATGTGATCACTGAAGAAGCCACATCACACTGAAGAAGCCAAAAGTGAAGTGTATGATGAACACATTCAAGGAGGGTCCATGTTTCGTACTCAAAATACCCATTTGTTGTTTGTATGCATGCAGGAAAAAAAAAAAAAAAAGTTAAAAACCGAAGGGTAATAACATGCCTCTATTATATTGTCCCATTTGGCCTGAAAATCACGAAGGCTCAGCTCACATTTCAATAACTTGTTTCGTGCAAATAACTCGCAGCAACTTTACAAATGTCACTTCTTTTACAGGAAAATAACAAAAAATATTCTGTTGTTTATAAAACAATTATCTGATTAATGTAATTAATTAACATACATTTCAATCACAGACAACCCAAATGGCCAAATCTATAGCTTTTGCAGAAAATAGCAAATCAGTTGATAACACTCTTACTAAACCCTTCTCTAATTTTGTGTTGAATTCAATGATATTTTATTCACCTAAAATGGTTTTTAAATTCTATTATTAACTGGTACAAAATTCTGAGTTTCACGAGTATGATCAATCAAAGAAAAGCTAACACCTCGAGGGTGATGCCCTCTTTGGCATGATAGTGAAGTGTCCCACATTGATTGAAAAGTAATATTTTCTTCTTACAATCTTTCAGTAATTTACGCATAACTTTCTTCTTTTTGATTGTCTTTCCCATCTCCTCCACAATCTCTCCTGGCATGCTTTGCTTTTGTTTTTTTGTTTTTTTTTTTTTTTTCCGAATATGATATTATAATCTTCTTGCCATGATTAAGAAAAAAGGAGAAACAAGACTAAAAGAGAAAGAATGGCACGTAAAGTATAATAGCTATACTTGATGAAGCATATTTAAATAAAATGTCATCTTTTCATAGCTTTCATCATGGTTTCTTTTATACAGTACTGATTATATAACAGATGGATAGGCTAAAAGTCTTTTCTTTTTTGATTTTTTAATCTCTATTTATATATTAAATACATAATCAATCAATTGTTTACTTGTTTTAGCAACAATCAGCAAATGGAACTACCCTGGATGAGACGACAAAGAATCTTGAGTATATTATTCAAAAAGTCTTGAATTTGATTCTCTTTGACTGCTAATAAAGGTGGTTACTAAAGTTTTTTTTTTTTTTTTTTTGTTAATCAGAGGTGTTCAGATCAGTTTGCATACATCTCAACTAATCTCTTGAGCTTTTAAAGTTAATAACCAAATAAATCTCATTAGTAACCACCTCTATTAATGTCATGAGACTTGAATTCAAGAATTTATGTTAGACTCATTTACTCTTTTATCATCAAGTTATCCGACGGTAATAACAATTAAAAAGTTTATCCCATTTTAAGGTCTTAAAATTTAGTCAAGATGGATGAAAACTTATTGCAATGCGGGGTTCTTAAAAGGTGGGGATGTTTGTGCGGGGGCGCTTGGGGGCAGTTAATGAAAATACAAACTAAACTGTATATTATTATTCTGAATGGTGTCAGTATCTCTGGTAACAACAATGTCATTTCAAGGTGTTATTTCATGGTTGGTAACCGGGATTTCTTTTGGCAATTGCATGTACAGGCAATTAATCATCATATTAACTCTTATGATAAAGATTTCATTAGAATTAATGTCACATCAACAAGGAAAACACTTTTCAGAAGATTTTCAACCTAACTAATATATATATTAAGGTTAGCCAATCAAGAGAAAGCAAGGAACCTCCGGCCTCCCCTCATTTTTGGCTACCAAAAATTGAGTCGGCTGCCCAATCTCCACGTTCACATATGTGCAAATAAATATAATTATAAGATTTGGTCACTTTCTTTATAGGTATTAGATACTCTACTCCTCTTTCTCAAAAGCATTTGTAAATTTATGCTATGGCAGTATCTAAAATTAGTATTATAAAAACCCACTAACAGTAAAATATACTTGCTTAATCCAAATGACAGCCACCTTCTTAGATTTTGCCTTTTCTCCTTTCTTAATTTTAATGGTCGACCGTCGACATAAACGTCATGTTCATAAACCAAAAAAAGAAAAGAAAAAACAAAAAAAACCAATAACAGGAAAAGGATATTTAAAGAGATGCCGCATTTGCACGAGATAAAATGACAACTACTGTAACTTACAAAGGATAGGTTGGAATTATTAGAATTATTTCTTCATTTTTTAAAATATTGTATAGTTTTAGGGGACTGCAATTTCTATACTCGAACTTTATGATTTTTTTATATTATGGAAACAGAAAAGAGACAGGATTTTGGTTAGTTGTGAGGTTTCAGGAAAGCCTAATAGAGGTGAAGAGCCACCAGGAAAGGGCCCTACGCCCACCATGAAAAGAAAGATAAATTTTTTTTGATGGATATTGATAGATCACTGAGTTTTGAGACAGAGATGGGGTAGGGGTCCATTAAGATGTGATCAACATACATGCTCCACGAGTCCTGTTTTTTTAACTCTACATTTTGCTTTCACTTCTCCAAAAATTAAACTTGCCCATCTTTTATTTATTGTGCCACTCTCCTTGACACGCCTATAAATTGCGAGCCCCCATAACCTCATTTTACACCCCAGAGCTTCACAGTATTAGCTGACTTGTTAAGAAGAGAGATTGTCTGAGTAAGAGAAAGAAAAAAAAGAGAGAGAAAACAATGGAGGGTTTCCCAGTTATTGACTTGTCAAAGCTCAATGGTGATGAGAGAAGCTCAACCATGGAGATGATCAAAGATGCCTGCGAGAACTGGGGCTTCTTTGAGGTACTATTTTGACCCTTTTTTTATGCATTATTTCACGTTTACATGAGTGTTGAATATGTGATGATATTTCTTACTGATGAAGTTTTTTGTGTGTTTGTGATTCTTGTTTTAAAGTTGGTGAACCATGGGATAACTCCCGAGCTGATGGACACTGTAGAGAGGTTGACAAAGGAGCACTACAGAAAGTGTATGGAGCAAAGATTCAAGGAAATGGTGGCCAGTAAGGGCCTGGAAGCTGTTCAGTCTGAAGTCAGTGACTTAGACTGGGAAATCCTTTCTCTTCCTGCGCCACCTTCCTGAATCAAACATTTCTGAAATCCCTGACCTTGAAGAAGATTACAGGTCACTCTTACTCACAATATTCTTAAGCAAAATAGCCTCATCATGTGTCTTAACTTAACTCAGTATATTTTTTTACAGGAAGGCAATGAAGAGGTTTGCTCTTGAAGTGGAGAAACAGCTGAGCAACTTTTGGATTTGCTGTGTGAGAATCTGGGCTGGAGAAGGGATACTTTAAAAAGGCCTTTTATGGGTGCAAAGGATCACCAACCTTCGGCACCAAGTCAGCAACTACCCGCCATGTCCCAAACCAGATCTGATCAAGGGACTCAGGGCCCATACTGATGCTGGTGGCCTCATCCTCCTCTTCCAGGATGACAAAGTGAGTGGCCTCCAGCTCCTCAAAGATGGCCAATGGGTCGATGTCCCACCCATGAACACTCCCTTGTCATCAACCTTGGTGACCAGCTTGAGGTACTTACTCACTCACTTCAAGAAGTAAAATATCTGTATATTTTAAGATTTGGTATTAAAATATTATCCCATATTGTACACATCTAGATTTTTGATATGTTTGAAGCCTAGATTCCTTAATGATTAGCATCACCCCTGGCCACCGCTCAAAATTCTTTCTTTTTCAGTTGAGTTTTATAAATAAGTCCTGATCTTTTTAACACAGGTCATTACAATGGCAAGTACAAGAGTGTCATGCACCGGTGTTAGCTCACCCTGATGGCAACAGAATGTCTATAGCTTCATTTTACAACCCAGGAAGTGATGCTGTGATCTACCCACACCGGCATTGGTTGAGAAAGAAGCTGAGACATCCAACTCTATCCGAATTTTTGTTCGAGGACTACATGAAACTCTATGCGGACTCAAGTTCCAGGCCAAGGAGCCCAGATTCGAAGCCATGAAGGCTATGGAGTCCACTGTCAAGTTGGGCCCTATTGCAACTGTTTAAGTCCCTCCAAATGACTCAAAGTGTTCTGTCAATAAAAGTATAGTCTACTCTGATGGATCTAGTTTTTTGAGTTCATTGTTGGGGATTAGTTGTTTAATTAATTATTTTAAGTTTTGCTTTTGTATGCTTAGAGTGTGTTGGCTTAGCTTGGAACATATAGTTTGAAATAAGCGCAAAGGTGGACTAATAGGGCTCTTCTGTAGAGTCAAGTCTAGTTGTTGTGGTGCTGATAAATTACTTAATGTAGAAAGTGACCAACATGAATCGCCTTTATTCAAACTATCTTAATATTATTCTATCTCTTTGGCCTTATTATGCTGTAATCTCTTTTATTCTTTCTGCTGTGCTTGTGGGGCTTCTCTTTGGACCCCTCATTTTTTGAACTGGGTTTCATTTTTTGAAGCAATTTCTCAAAATTATAATCCATAAACATGACTTCATAACCTCTAATTGTAATCCACAAAATTAATCTCAGTAGATTTATTTCCAGTGGAAAATCTATAGAACCTCACTCATTAAAATTGTGCGTAAGATCCACTCTACCAGGCTATCATAATTCATCAAAAGTGATGTTACTAATCTCATTAGAGAGGCACACAATTGGCCATTTAAAGAAAGAATAAAGAGAGAAAAAAAAAATATCCTCAATTATGATCCACTAATGCTCCTGTTACAGTTTCCTCTCCCACAAAAGGAGGACCACAATATTCTGGTAACCTCTATTCTGATGGTATTAAAAAAATGAAAAATGGAGCTGAATGGACATAATGCTTATATTATTGTATTTTTAAATGTTTATATTAACTGGACAGCACAGAATGCCTTTGAATGATGTGCTGAACCATCAACCTCAGTTACAATTAGTCACCACTTGTGAAACACACCCTTAATTGAGTTGAGTACAGATGGTGGAAAGATGGAAGATATTAGCCAATACAAGATTGGTCATCAACAGTTAGAACAGTGAGACATAGAGTTACTATTACTCCACATAGAATTCACATGTTTCAATCCACGTGTACCATCGGATCGGAGCCACATGGTCACTTTGTTATGTTATCTGGGTGAACGTTTCCTCTAATTGGTCTGCAACTAGTGGACTTGGGGACTGACGCAATGAATATTCTGGTGTACTAGGAGGATGATATGAGCCATGTGGCCCATGTCAAGACCAATGAGAAGGCAGTCAAATCATTTATCAAACTTTTTCTCAAGGGTAAGCATTGCCCCCATTGTAGTCAAAATTTTGCAGAAATTCACACCGTCACATCAACTCCACCACACTTAAAAGCAAAAATATTTAAACTAACAAAAACAGCCGTTTCTTTCTGCTTCAGCTCAGTCTTCTACAATGGCCTCATAATATACAATCCCTATTGAGAATTAACCTGCTGCATCCCAAGAAGGGGAATAATCCAACTCTCAAGTAATAGCCAAAGTTTGGCAAATATAAAACGGGTTAAAGGAAATGCAACATCTGCTCTTACAATGAATATGCCATACCCTTTAAAACATCAAGCATGACAGTTAAATCGCATTAAAACAAATATGGGGCTGCAAAGCCAAAAATCAGAACCTAAAGTACATAAAACTGTTTATAAGAACCTCATCAGTATTGCAAACATTTTCGCAGACTGTCACCCTGAAGATAACTGGGAGACCCTAAACTAAATCTTTGATTACACCTTCTTAATATTGGCACCGAAAATTTTTCAATTCCTAAAGGCAAGCCATCCTTAGTTGAGGCAAATGCAATTTCTTTTCCAGACCTGCTTGTGATTTGTGGATGCATTTATATCCATTGAAGCCGCTGTGGACATTAAATATGCGGACATTATTCTGTGATACTCGACTGGCCACATTTTTGTTATCAGCTTCATCAGTACACCCAACATCCATCTGTTTCTTCTTTTCATCTCCCTCTATTGCATCTCCATTGGAGAAATGATTCTTCAGAACCATGGAATGTCAGTCTCTGAAGCCCAGCAAGTTTGAAGCGATCAACAGCTGCATCAAGATTTTCTTCCAACCACCATCCCTATTTGCATTCACTTGGGTCGTTCAAAAAGCATGTTACCCCAGAAAAGGTGTATCTGTGATCTCATAACAGCAGCTTGTTCTGCAGCTTCATCAGCTGAAAGCTCGTTCTGACCACCGCTTCCTGAGGGCTCTCCATCAGGACCACTTCCTTGTTTCTTCCTCCTCTTTGAAAATTCATCCTTCTTGCTTGCATTGGATCTTTTAGCTCAAGGGTCTCTGCTCCTCTAGCTTCTCCCACATTTCAGTTGCAGCTTTCATCTTCTCCTCTGCACTATCAAAATTGAATGTCTCAGCAGCATCCCACCCTGAAAGATCTATTTTCTTAGCAAGTGCAAAAGACCAATGAAGTTTGGCCATTTCAAATTGCTGTTGGCCCAATGCCAGGAGACCCTCATAAAAGTCAGTTGATCAGAGTGCCTCCTCATACTTCTCTTTGGCCAAGAATATTTTTCCTTAACCCAGTCATAAGCCGTTTGAAGCTGTGCTGTCACAACATCCTTTCCAGCAGACTCATCTAAGGGGATTCGTTTCCTTGCCGCACACATATGAACATTTCCCCAATTGAAGAAACCCAAGCAGCCACCTCCTGAAACTTTAAGGCAGCCTTGTCAAATAGGCTTTGAGCTTCTTCACTGGTAACTGTCTCCTCAAAGCCTCTGAGCATAGCTCCATGCCAAGCTCATGCAAATCAATATGAGCATCAGGTCAATACCAACATGGGTGCGGAACAGTTGAGCAACTCAAACAACCAATCATCCATCTCCCATTCCTTGTTCTCAGGATCTTCTGAAACTCCTGATTTCTCCTTGGGAGCTTATCATCACTGCCTTGTCAATCTCAGTATCAGCAGCTTCAAGAACAGACTCACCAAGAGACGAATGAGACCCACCTTCATCTCCCTTAGTTCCCTCACTCTCTAGAGGTTTTCCTCCTCTTCTTCCAGCAAAGGTGGCTCTTGCTCTGGCTTACCCTCCACAATATGCAATCTCAACATCCAAATGATTCAGATATGTCAGTTTCTGCTCTTTTGTCATAAGACTGTCTACAGAGGCCTCTGCCAGCCTGAGTTCCCCTGTACAGGTAATAGTTACCAAGTCTCCATCATTATCCTTGTACTTGACCAAAACGAGGTTCGATGAAGGAAAACGCTTGCTCACAATCTCTCTTAACACTTTGAAACTGCAATTCACTGGCATCTGGGCAAGTCTTATGTCATGATCATAAACAAGCTTCAATGGCCTCCACCTAATTGTGGCCTCCAACGCCTGTCCACGGTACGCAATTGCACAGATGAAGATAGAGACTGCTCTCTATGGCTATCCCTACCTGGATTGCCAGAAGCTTTTGAAGAACCATTTGACGGCTTCAACACAAGCTTTGGCATTTGGACTTTGGTCTCAGAACCATTTTCAGTAGCCAAATTGATTTGGGGCTTCTCCACTTATTAGTAGGATACAACTGACCCGGTGAAGCTGCAGCCTTCTTTGCAACTGGACGAGCAGGTAAACAGGCCCAAGCCAGCATTGGTGCACCCACGAACAGCAGAAGCTCCAAGAGCCAGGGGATGGGCGGCTCTGGAGGTCCTGCTGAGCCTCCTGCGAGGTCCCAATGCAGTCCTTAATCGTCGACCAATCTCTAAAGCATCCCGTTGATTTGGGTCAGCCCCTAACAACACCTGAACATCCTGCATCGCCATTCATACTCCCTACGGCCTCCAAAGCCCTAGCCCTCCTAAGAGAGCTCGAACAAACCTAGGCTGAACCTGAAGTGCCATATTACACTCAGCAATCACAGTCTCATAATCTATAGGTTTCATTTGCTCAAACAAGCAGCCCTATTGCTATGAAACACAGCCCGGTCAGGTGGTTTTTTGGAGTAAGCCTAAAGAGCATTATCATATTGTTCAAGAGCACCCACATAATCCTTACTTTGAAACCTCTGTTACCTTCCTCTTTAAGCTCATGGGCCCTCTTCAAAAATATTGAAGAGTCCTCAACACCACCGTTAGCATTTGCATTTGAATTATCAACTGAAACTTGGTTTGAGTTTGAACCGCCCTTCTTCCTTCTCCCTCCAGATTCCCCATATAACACAATAACTTTATATTCTCTCAAACAACCCCTCAATTATATCTCACAATATAACCTCTATCCATAAAAATAAGATTAAACAAACAATCTTTCAATTGTTTTGAAGAAATTTTTTTACCTTTATGAACAAAAGATGGAAGAAAAAAAGAGATAGAGAGAGTAAGGACGTACTTACAAATTACAAAGCTTAAAACTTTTAGCTTTACTTTGAAGATCGAGAATTGGGTGATGCCCAGTGAAGTTTCAAGAGCTGAATATGAAGGACAAGATGGAATTTGGAGAAAGTTGGGCTCTCAGAGAGTAGAAATGGAAGATGGGGTTTGGGGAGTTGGAAACCCTAGATAAATCCACTACCTTAATGGATTTTCTAAATCTTTAGGTCAAAGTCTTCTCTCCGTTTGATTTGTAGACTATTTTCATCAATCATTGATTAAGACGTTTCAAAATGTGATATTCATCAGCTTATGCAGGGCCACCAGGATCTTCTTAATATAATGCAGATTTTCCTGCCGTGCGTGTGACAATAAATGATTTCTATATTATAAAAACTATTTTTATTTATTTGACTGCTTTTTTAAATTCTTTTAAAATTTTAACATATCTCTACTACGCTAGAGTTTAGAAAACTTGAAAAGAAGAAAGAAAGACAGAGAAAAAAAAAAAAATATATATATATATATATATATATATATCATCTTAATTACATCGTTATATTCAATGGATCTTTATAAATTGAATTCAACAAATATCTAAAAGATTTAAAACTCAAAATTGAAAAATGAGATTAAAGAAAAGGATATACTATACTATCGATTCTCCTAACCATCGTAAGTGTGACATGAGATACTCATACTGACCACATCACACTCTTTGTTAGTCGAGATAGAGAGTCAGCTATAAATCGGTAAATATAGTCTTTATGTAAGAAAAAAACCTGTTTAATGTAAAAAATAATTATGGTATTAAATTAGATTTAAAAAGATTATTATTTAATATAAATAAGGTATACTTAATAAGGGATTATTGATTAATTTAAAAATGGCTAAAAGTCACTTCTCATTAAATTAACGTAATGGCAATTTGGAGCCCAATTCAAGTTAAGGGCTTTTAAAAGCCCAGAGCTGTCAGGGTGCTTCGTAAATTAAAAAGTCTCTAGGGTTTGTCCTGGTAAACTCTATAAATTCCCCTGCTCAACCAAATTCTAAGCACAGCACGGTGGTGGAATTGTGTCATTTTGCATAGGCTTCTTTGATTTTCGTTTATAGTATTTTTTTTTTTTTTTTTTTTTTTGTATTGGCATTTTTTTATGAAATTCCTTGATTGGTTTCATCTTTTTCTGAAGAAAATTTTAGATCAAATCAAAACCTCAGTTCTATATCGTAAATGGAGGACAGTTTGTGTTCTCTTCATTTGGGAAGAACGGTGAGGTACAACAAAGTCAACGCCGAGATATCGTTTCAGTCGTCACTCTCTTTGATTGACGATTCTTGTTCTCGTCCACATTCAAACTTTTTTTTTTTTTCAAAACAACAAAATGAGATTCTCTGCAAAGCTTAAACTTGTTAAATGGAGAGAAAAATAAACAACCAGTTGTATTATGCTAAAGAACGATTCTAAACCCCTCTCTTCGATTCTGTGTTGTGGAGAAAAAAACCTCCACGTATCTGAATCTTTGTTATCTCTTCAAACAAGAAAATGACATTGGCATGTTCTTCAAGCTGGAAACATCGAACAACTCCAGAACCTCTGGTCTGATAGCCTAGCTTTAGCAGCAGCAACCTCTGGTACTCATCAAAATGGAAGTCAAGCACCATTTTTGCAGTTTTCTTAAGCACCCCACAAGACACCCAGTGCGATGCTGCATAACACATTCACACACTAATTGGTGGAAATATTCAAACTACTGAGTTTAGTTATAATGTGAAAAGAACATGGCATAACTGAAGTACCTTCCCTCGTTTGCAATGAATTAGGATAGGGTGATTCCTTGTATCTGGTGCCAATAACATACATAAGCAGATTGGAAAAGAAGAGAAATATAATCATGAGTAATCTTGAAGTTCAAGTGTTAATGGTACCTAGGAGTACTGTCAATGCTTCACGAATTGTTTCCTCCGGAATGTTTACAAAAGGCTCCTGTTCACATTGGTTATAAACTTACAATGTGCTGAAGAAAATGGCATTTTGGATGCCTAATGTATTTAATAATCAACCAACTACTTATTTCCACCAGAATCCATTACTACTGGCAGAAAGAAACAACCCGGTGGCAATAATATTGGGAGCTTCTAATAAACACCACTAATACTAACCTTACAAAGAGGTATACAAAGAATCATACAAAGAGTCAAATCCAACCCTTGAAATTCATGATTGCCTCTTTCTCTCTCTCTTTTTCCCTTCTTTCAAGGGTTGGATTTGACTCTTTGTATGACTTTGTATGCTTCTTTATAAGGTTAGTATTACTCATAATCACCACCAATATGCCAACAAGTCACTAAATAGAAGAAGAGGTCATTTATCATGATACTGCAAAAACTAACGAGCATATTCAATCTCTTCATATGTTTTCACAGCATAGCTCTGCCCCTCCAAAAGTTGGTACAAATTCATTTTATAAACGTGTAACCATGGAGATCTATTCCAGAAGCTGACAAACAATTCAAAAGAGAAAATACTTGTCAAACATTCATTGATCAACCTGTAGTACACAGATCAAAAGACTACATACTAATCACAGCATTGGCTTAGACTTCTTCACTTCTTAGTGACAGTATTAATAAAAGTTAAGGATTTTGCAAATGGCCATCAATTATGGAAGCAAAAGGGGTAAGGAGGGACAACTTCTGTGAGTAAGTCACAGACACAGGCAGCTGGTCATTTTAAAATGAATATACAAGGAAATGAAGACAAGATTCTACGGTTTGTAAAGAAACTCTCATAGAGGACCAGAATTAAGAGATATTTCTTGTGACAATAAGTATCCACATGCTAGGCCAGACATTACCGCAAAATGAATTCAGTGTTGTATTGTGCAGCAGATTTGATGCTCAGTCATGACTACCAAACAACCAATCTCAGAAAAGGGCATATCAATATCTCCCTAAAATCAAACTACCAAAATTAATTCACAAATCTCAGTAGCTAGGTGGACTCAAAAGTCAAAACAGAACACATTTTGGTTAATAGCAACTTCAAACACATGTATTCTCTCAGACTAAAGAGATCCATATGGCGACTTTGAAACATGATCACCTCATTAACAAAAACCAGTTATATATGCATGCATAATTCATAAGATAATATGGGGATCAACTAACAATTCGATACCGCCAATCAACTCAATTAAACTAATTATACAAAATGAACAAAATAAGCCAAAATCTACTCCCTACCTTGCATCCATCAATCCCAAACTGAAAAAGCCTAATTCCATTCGCCTTCAAAAACTCAACATTCGAATCTGGATAGGGTTCTGGGCACAAATATCTAACAAAATTTTCAAAAATATTAATATTACACTCTTCAAAAAATACATATACACAATAAGCAATTATTCTTTTTAATTTTAAATTTTACTCACATAATTGAACGGAGCCCTAGGGACTTTAAGAAGCCGAAATTGGCAGAATCAGGAAAGCCAGACCTGAAAATACCGTTATCAACCATCGCAAAGTTTAACGGCGGCACTAACACCTCCTCGCTGTCTTTATCATCCGCTTTTATCCCGTCCACCGGAGCCGCCGGATTCTCCGTCGGAGCTGACTCCATTACTGCGCAACTCTCCTCTCCAAATCCATCGAGTTTCATATCTTTCGCGCCAAAACTTTTAAAAATTCGAAATTGAGAATTTTGAATTACAAGAGTTTGGAGTTATGCCACAGAAAATCTCTTGAAGAATCTCTTTGTTATGAATCTTCAAATTCTGGTTCAAAAGAGAATATGAATGCTCGAGGGGATCTCGGGGTTCGAAAAGTAAATAAAAAAAAGTTTTTTTTTTTTTTTTGGTTTAAAGTTTGATTAGAGATATAGATGGAATCATAGAGACGCAAATGCTGATATCAGGATCTGAAGGCTGAAGGTAAGCAGAAAGTGAGAAGCGGAGGCCAATAATTCGACAACACGTGGAAAGTTAACCCCAATTGTCTTGCTTGATTTCGGAAAAGTTACCTAATAACACGTGGTGCTGAACTAGTGGCCATTAAGCCTCACACAATTTATTCACTCGCGATTGACGCTCACGTCCCTTTAGACCGGACTTATCTTTTTATAATGCTATACTTTTCTTTGCATCCTTATTCAAAGTCAAATGAACCCTTTTAAGGCAGTTGGAAACGTGGTTGTCAGATTCCGTATTGGAAATATGATTTTTTGTATGAGTAATACTACAAATACATCATTTTCATACAACATTTTCTATACAACATTATGTGGTAAGATATGATTGGCTAATTTAAAGTTAAAATTAAACTTTTACCCAATTATATCTTACCACATCATGTTGTATAAAAATGATATATGTGTAGTATTATTCTTTTTGTATTATGTATCTTGTATTATTATAGGATACGATTTTTTTTTTAAATTAATAAAATAATAAATTTTTTCTAAAAATTAAAATCATCCTTATGATTAATTAACGAATTTTGTGATATTATTGGTTTTAAATTATAATATCACATAATCAAAATTAATCACAAAATTAAGAATCTATATTTTTTCTATTCAACCATTCATATCATTTCCAAGATTAATGTCAATATCTATATCTCCACTTGTGTTATTATTATCACGCAAAATAGGTAACACATCTTCTTTTTCACTTTCTCTATATAAAATGGGTAAATTTGGACATGTTTTAGTGAACCAGGATGAATGACTCGGATCCGACCTAAAAAACTTTCGACTCAAATTAATAAAGTCGTATCGATATTTTTAAAGATACTAATAGATACATATTGTATCTTAGAATACATATCAACATATTGAAAGGCTTAAGATATACTATCTGATACGTATCGTTAGCGATCCGTATCAAATTGTATTGTAAAATATGTATCGTGTATCTTATGATACTTATAACCATAGTTGGAAACTTTTTTTTTTTTTTTTTAAATCAAAACTTTTGGGTTAATTTATATACATCTCAACTAATTCTCAAAAAAGATCAACAAAATAACTCACCGTCACAACCTCTCACTTAAATCGTAAATGTTCAAATTCAGAATCGAACCTGAGATCGTATACCTATCTATATTATTTCTAATTCGTTCCACGTATCAGGTCAGTTGAAATCCCAAGAGAAGGGGAGATAATTCCAACTCTCAAGTAATAGCCAGAGTTTGGCCATATAAAACGGGTTAAAGGAAAGCAACATCTCTAACAATGAATATGCCATACCCTTTAAAACATCAAGCATGACCGTTTAAATGCATTTAAACAAATATGGGGCTGCAAAGCCAAAAATCAGAACCTAAAACATAAAACTGTTTATAAGAAACTCATCAGTATTGCAAACAATTTCGCAGACTGTCACCCTGAAGATAAACTGGGAGACCCTAAATCTAAAACTTTTGATTACACACTTCTTAATATTGGCACCGAAAATTTTTCAATTCCTAAGGCAAGCATCCTTAGTTGAGGCAAAATGCATTTCTTTCCAAGTACCTGCTTGTGATTTGTGGATGCATTTAATATCCATTGAAGCCGTGTGGACATTAAATATGCGGACTTAATTCTGTGATACTCGACTGGCCACATTTTTGTTATCAGCTTCATCAGTACCACCAGAACATCCATTCTGTTTCTTCTTTCATCTCCCTCTATTGCATCTCCATTGGAGAAATGATTCTTCAGAACCATGGAAATGTCAGGCTCTGAAGCTCCAGCAAGTTTGAAGCGATCAACAGCTGCATCAAGATTTTTCTCCAAACACCCATCCCTAATTTGCATTCAAATTGGGATCGTTCAAAAAGCATGTACCCCAGAAAAGGTGTATCTGTGATCTCATAACAGCAGCTTGTTCTGCAGCTTCATCAGCTGAAAGCTCGTTCTGACCACCGCTTCCTGAGGGCTCTCCATCAGGACCACTTCCTTGTTTCTTCCTCCCTTTGAAAATTCATCTTCTGCTTGCATTTGGATCTTTTAGCTCAAGGGCTCTCTGCTCTCTAGCTTCTCCCACATTTCAGTTGCAGCTTTCATCTCTCCTCTGCACTATCAAAAAGTTGAAGTGTCTCAGCAGCACACCACCCTGAAAGATCTATTTTCTTAGCAAGTGCAAAAGACCAATGAAGTTTGGCCATTTCAAATGCTGTTGGCCCAATGCAGGAGACCCTCATAAAAGTCAGTGTTGACAAAGTGCCTCCTCATACTTCTCTTTGGCCAAAAGATATTTTTCCTTAACCCAGTCATAAGCCGTTTGAAGCTGTGCTGTACAACATCCTTTCCAGCAGACTCATCTAAGGGGATTCGTTTCTTGCCGCACACATATGAACATTTCCCCAATTGAAGAAAGCCAAAGCAGCCACCTCCTGAAACTTTAAGGCAGCCTTGTCAAATAGGCTTTGAGCTTCTTCACTGGTAACTGTCTCCTCAGAGCCTCTGAGCATAGCTCATGCCAAGCTCATGCAAATCATATGAGCATCAGGGTCAATACCAACAAGGGTGCGGAACAGTTGAGCAAACTCAAAAACAACAATCCATCTCCACTTCCTTGTTCTAGGATCTTCTGAAACTCCTGATTTCTCTGGGAGCTTCTATCACTGCTTGTCAATCTCAGTATCAGCAGCTTCAAGAACAGACTCACCAAGAGACGAATGAGACCCACCTCATCTCCTTAGTTCCCTCACTCTCTAGAGGTTTATCTCTCTTCTTCCAGCAAGGTGGCTCTTGCTTGGACTTACCTCCACAATATGCAATCTCAACATCCAAATGATTCAGATATGTCAGTTCTGGCTCTTTTGTCATAAGACTGTCTACAGAGGCCTCTGCCAGCTGAGTTCCCGTACAGGTAATAGTTACCAAGTCTCCATCATTATCCTTGTACTTGACCAAAACGGAGTTCGATGAAGGAAAAAGCGTGCTCACAAACTCTCTTAACACTTTGAAACTGCAATTCAGGCATCTTGGGCAAGTCTTATGTCATGATCATAAACAAGCTTCAATGGCCTCCACCTAATTGTGGCCTCCAACGCCTGTCCACGGGTACGCAATTGCACAGAGAAGATAGAGACTGCCTCTATGGTATCTACCTGGATTGCCAGAAGCTTTGAGAACCATTTGACGGCTTCAACACAAGCTTTGGCATTTGGACTTTGGTTCAGAACCATTTTCAGTAGCCAAATTGATTTGGGGCTTCTCCAGCTTATTAGTAGGAGATACAACTGACCCGGTGAAGCTGCAGCCTTTTTGCAACTGGACGAGCAGGTAAACAAGGCCAAGGCCCGCAATTGGGGCACCACGAACAGCAGAAGCTCCAAGGCAGCAGGGATGGGCGGCTTGGAGGTCCTGCTGAGCCTCCTGGCGAGGGTCCCAATGCAGTCTTAACGTCGACCAATCTCTAAAGCATCCCGGTGATTTGGGTCAGCCCTAACAACACCTGAACATCCTGCATCGCCATTTCATTCTCCCTACGGCCTCCAAAGCCCTAGCCCTCCTAAGAAGAGCTCGAACAAACCTAGGCTGAACCTGAAGTGCCCTAGTACACTCAGCAACACAGTTCATAATTATAGGTTTCATTTGCATCAAACAAGCAGCCCTATTGCTATGAAACACAGCCCGGTCAGGGTGGTTTTTGGAGTAAGCCTAAGAGCATTTCAATTGTTCAAGAGCACCCACATAATCCTTACTTTGAAACCTCTTGTTACCTTCCTCTTTAAGCTCATGGGCCTCTTCAAAAATATTGAAGAGTCCAAATCAACCACCACCGTTAGCATTTGCATTTGAATTATCAACTGAAACTTGGTTTGAGTTTGAACCGCCCTTCTTCCTTCTCCTCCAGATTCCCATATAACACAAAAACTTTATATTCTCTCAAACAACCCCTCAATTATATCTCACAAATAACCTTCTATCCAAAAAAATAAGATAAACAAACAATCTTTCAATTGTTTTGAAGGAAATTTTTTTACCTTATGAACAAAAAGATGGAAGAAAAAAAGAGAAGAGAGAGTAAAGGACGTACATTACAAATTACAAAGCTTAAAACTTTTAGCTTTACTTTGAAGATCGAGAATTGGGTGATGCCACGTGAAGTTTCAAGAGCTGAATATGAAAGGACAAGATGGAATTGGAGAAAAGTTGGGCTCTCAGAGAGTAGAAATGGAAGATGGGGTTTTGGGGAGTGGGAACCTAGATAAATCCACTACCTTAATGGATTTCTAATCTTTAGGTCAAAGTCATTCTCATCCGTTTGATGTAGACTATTTTCATCAATCATTGATTAAGACGTTTCAAAATGTGTATATTCATCAGCTTATGCATGGGCCACCAGGATCTTCTTAAATATAAATGCAGATTTTCCTGCCGTGGTGTGACAGATAAATGATTTCTATATTATAAAAACTATTTTATTTATTTGACTGCTTTTTAAATTCTTTTAAAATTTTAAATATTATCTCTACTACGCTAGGTTTAGAAAACTTGAAAGAAAGAAAGAAAGCAAGAAAAAAAAAAAAAAAAATATAATATATATATATATATATATATCATCTTATATTACTATCGTTATATTCAATGGATCTTTATAATTGAATTCAAACAAAATAATCTAAAAGATATTAAATCTCAAAATTAGAAAATGAGATAAAGAAAAGGATAATACTATACTTATCGATTCTCCTAACCATGTAGAGTGTGACATGAGGAGTAATCATATGACCACATCACACTCTTTGTTAGTCAGATAGAGAGTCAGCCTATAAAATCGGTAAATAATAGTCTTGATGTAAGAAAAAAACCTGTTTAATAAAAAATAATTATGGTATTAAATTAGATTTTAAAAGAAAATTATATTTAAAATATAAATAGGTATACTTAATAATGGGATTAGATTAATTAAAAATGGCTAAAGTCACTTCTCATTAAATTAACGTAATGGGCAAAGTTGGAGGCCCAATTTCAAGTTAAGGGCTTATTAAAAGCCCAGAGCTGTCAAGGGTGCTTCGGTAAATTAAAAGTCTCTAGGGTTTGTCCTGGGAAAACTCTATAAATTCCCTGCTCAACCCAAATTCTAAAGCACAGCACGGTGGTGGAAGTTGTGGCTAATTTTGCAATAGGCTTCTTTGAGTTTCGTTTATAGTATTTTTTTTTATTTTTTGTACTGGCAAGTTTTTTTATGGAAATTCCTTGATTTGGTTTCATCTTTTTCTGAAGAAAAATTTTAGATCAAATCAAAACCTCAGTTCTATATCGTAAATGGAGGACAGTTGTGGGTCTCTCATTTGGAAGAACGGTGAGGTACAACAAAGTCAACGGCCGAGATATCGTTCAGTCGTCACTTCTTGATTGACGATTCGATTGTTGCTCGTCCACATTCAAACTTTTTTTTTTCAAAAACAAAAATGAGATCTCTGCAAAGCTTAAACTTGTTAAATGAGAGAAAGAAATAAACAACCAGTTGTATTAGCTAAAGAACGATTTCTAAAACCCATCTCTTCGATTCGGGGGGGGGAGAAAAAAACCTCTCACGTATCGATATCTTTGTTATCTCTTCAAACAAGAAAATGACATGGCATGTTCTTCAAGTGGAAACATCGAACAATCCATGAACCTCTGGTCTGATAGCCTAGCTTTAGCAGCAGCAACCTCTGGTACTCATCAAAATGGAAGTCAAGCACCATTTTTGCAGTTTTCTTAAGCAACCCACAAGACACCCAGTGCGATGCGGATAACACATTCACAGACTAATTGGTGGAAATATTCAAACTACTGAGTTTAGTTATAATGTGAAAAGAACATGGCATAGCTGAAGTACCTTCCCTCGTTTGCAATGAATTAGGATAGGGTGTTCCTGTATCTGGTGCCAATAACATAAATAGCAGATTGGAAAAAGAGAGAAATATTCATGAGTAATCTTGAAGTTCAAGTGTTAATGGTACCTAGGAGTACTGTCAATGCTTCACGAATTGTTTCCTCCGGAATGTTTACAAAAGGCTCCTGTTCACATTGGTTAAAACTTACAATGTGCTGAAGAAAATGGCATTTTGGATGCCTAATGTTTAATAATCAACCAACTACTTATTCCACCAGAATCCATTACTACTGGCAGAAAGAAACAACCCGGTGGCAATAATATTGGGAGCTTCTAAAAAACACCACTAATACTAACTTACAAAGAGGTATAAAAGAATCATACAAGAGTCAAATCAACCCTTGAAATTCATGATTGCCTCTTTCCTCTCTTTTTCCCTTCTTTCAAGGGTTGGATTTGACTCTTTGTATGACTTTGTATGTTCTTATAAGGGTAGTATTACCATATCACACCAAAAGCCAACAAGTCACAAATAGAAGAAGAGGTCATTTATCATGATACTGCAAAAACTAACGAGCATATTCAATCTCTTCATATGTTTTCACAGCATAGCTCTGCCCCTCCAAAAGTTGGTACAAATTCATTTTTATAACGTGTAACCATGGAGATCTATTTCCAGAAGCTGACAAACAATCAAAAGAGAAAATACTTTTCAAACATTCATGATCAACCTGTAGTACACAGATCAAAAGACTAATACTAATCACAGCATTGGTTAGACTCTTTCACTCTTAGTGACAGTACTAATAAAAGTCAAGGATTTTGCAAATGTCAAGGAAATGGTGGCCAGTAAGGGCCTGGAAGCTGTTCAGTCTGAAGTCAGTGACTTAGACTGGGAAAGCACTTTCTTCCTGCGCCACCTTCCTGAATCAAACATTTCTGAAATCCCTGACCTTGAAGAAGATTACAGGTCACTCTTACTCACAATATTCTTAAGCAAAAATAGCCTCATCATGTGTCTTAACTCAACTCAGTATTTTTTTTTTTTACAGGAAGGCAATGAAGGAGTTTGCTCTTGAAGTGGAGAAACTAGCTGAGCAACTTTTGGATTTGCTGTGTGAGAATCTGGGGCTGGAGAAGGGATACTTTAAAAAGGCCTTTTATGGGTGCAAAGGATCACCAACCTTCGGCACCAAGGTCAGCAACTACCCGCCATGTCCCAAACCAGATCTGATCAAGGGACTCAGGGCCCATACTGATGCTGGTGGCCTCATCCTCCTCTTCCAGGATGACAAAGTGAGTGGCCTCCAGCTCCTCAAAGATGGCCAATGGGTCGATGTCCCACCCATGAAACACTCCCTTGTCATCAACCTTGGTGACCAGCTTGAGGTACTTACTCACTCACTTCAAGAATTAAAATATTCTGTATATGTTTAAGATTTGGTATTAAAATATTATCCCAATATGTACACATCTAGATTTTTGATATGTTGAAGCCTAGATTCCTTAATGATTAGCATCAACCCACATGGCCACCGCTCAAAATTCTCTTCTTTTTCAGTTGAGTTTTATAATAAAGTCCTGATCTTTTTAACACAGGTCATTACAAATGGCAAGTACAAGAGTGTCATGCACCGTGTGTTAGCTCAACCTGATGGCAACAGAATGTCTATAGCTTCATTTTACAACCCAGGAAGTGATGCTGTGATCTACCCAGCACCTGCATTGGTTGAGAAAGAAGCTGAAGACATCCAACTCTATCCGAAATTTGTGTTCGAGGACTACATGAAACTCTATGCGGGACTCAAGTTCCAGGCCAAGGAACCCAGATTCGAAGCCATGAAGGCTATGGAGTCCACTGTCAAGTTGGGCCCTATTGCAACTGTTTAAGTCCCTCCAAATGACTCAGAAAGTGTTCTGTCAATAAAAGTATAGTCTACTACTGATGGAGTCTCAGTGTTTTGAGTTCATTGTTGGGGATTAGTTGTTTAATTAATTATTTTAAGTTTTGCTTTTGTAGTTGCTTAAGAGTGTGTTGGCTTAGCTTGGAACATATAGTTTGAAATAAGCCGAAAGGTTGGACTAATAGGGCTCTTCTGTAGAGTCAAGTCTAGTTGTTGTGGTGCTGATAAATTACTTAATGTAGAAAGTGACCAACATGAATCGCCTTTATATCAAACTATCTTAATATTATTCTATCTCTTTGGCCTTATTATGCTGTAATCTCTTTTTATTCTTTCTGCTGTGCTTGTGGGGCTTCTCTTTGGACCCCTCATTTTTTGAACTGGGTTTCATTTTTTGAAGCAATTTCTCAAAATTATAATCCATAAACATGACTTCATAACCTCTAATTGTAATCCACAAATATGTAATCTCAGTAGATTTATTTCCAGTGGAAAATCTATAGAACTCCACTCATTAAAATTTGCGTAAGATCCACTCCACCAGGCTATCATAATTCATCAAAAAGTGATGTTACTATATATCATTAGAGAGGCACACAATTGGCCATTTAAAAGAAAGAGATAAAGAGAGAAAAAAAAAATATCCTCAATTATGAATCCACTAATGCTCCTGTTACAGTTATCCTCTCCCACAAAAGGGAGGACCACAGATTCTGGTAACCTCAATTCTGATGGTATTAAAAAAATGAAAAATGGAGACTGAATGGACAATAATGCTTATGTATTATTGTATTTTATAAATGTTTATATTAACTGGACAGCACAGAATGCCTTTGAATGATGTGCTGAACCATCAACCTCAGTTACAATTAGTCACCACTTGTGAAACACACCCTTAATTGAGTTGAGTACAGATGGTGGAAAGATGGAAGAATATAGCCAATACAAGATTGGTCATCAACAGTTAGAACAGTGAGAAGTAAAGTTACTATTACTCCCACATAGAATTCACATGTTTAAATCCACGTGTACCATCGGATCGGAGCCACATGGTCGACTTTGTTATGTTATCTGGGTGTAACGTTTCCTCTAATTGAGTCTGCAACTAGTGGACTTGGGGACTGACGCAATGAATATTCTGGTGTACTAGGAGGATGATATGAGCCATGTGGCCCATGTCAAGACCAATGAGAAGGCAGTCAAATCAATTTATCAAACTTTTTCTCAAGGGTAGAGCATTGCCCCCATGTGAGTCAAAATTTTGCAGAAAATTCACACCGTCACATCAACTCCACCACACTTAAAAGCATAAAATCATTTTAACTAGACAAAAAAACAGCCGTTTCTTTCTGCTTCAGCTCAGTCTTCTACAATGGCCTCATAATAGTACACATCCCATATTGAGAATTAACCTGCTGCATCCCAAGAGAAGGGGAGATAATTCCAACTCTCAAGTAATAGCCAAAAGTTTGGCAAATATAAAACGGGTTAAAGGAAATGCAACATCTACTCTTAACAATGAATATGCCATACCCTTTAAAACATCAAGCATGACAGTTATAAATCGCATTAAAACAAATATGGGGCTGCAAAGCCAAAAATCAGAACCTAAAGTACATAAAACTGTTTATAAGAAACTCATCAGTATTGCAAACAATTTCGCAGACTGTCACCCTGAAGATAAACTGGGAGACCCTAAATCTAAAATCTTTTGATTACACACTTCTTAATATTGGCACCGAAAATTTTTCAATTCCTGAAGGCAAGCCATCCTTAGTTGAGGCAAAATGCAATTTCGTTTCCAAGCACCTGCTTGTGATTTGTGGATGCATGTTAATATCCATTGAAGCCGCTGTGGACATTAAATATGCGGACATTAATTCTGTGATACTCGACTGGCCACATTTTTGTTATCAGCTTCATCAGTACCACCAGAACATCCATTCTGTTTCTTCTTTTCATCTCCCTCTATTGCATCTCCATTGGAGAAATGATTCTTCAGAACCATGGAAATGTCAGTCTCTGAAGCTCCAGCAAGTTTGAAGCGATCAACAGCTGCATCAAGATTTTTCTTCCAACCACCCATCCCTAATTTGCATTCAACTTGGGATCGTTCAAAAAGCATGTTACCCCAGAAAAGGTGTATCTGTGATCTCATAACAGCAGCTTGTTCTGCAGCTTCATCAGCTGAAAGCTCGTTCTGACCACCGCTTCCTGAGGGCTCTCCATCAGGACCACTTCCTTGTTTCTTCCTCCTCTTTGAAAATTCATCCTTCTTGCTTGCATTTGGATCTTTTAGCTCAAGGGCTCTCTGCTCCTCTAGCTTCTCCCACATTTCAGTTGCAGCTTTCATCTTCTCCTCTGCACTATCAAAAAGTTGAAGTGTCTCAGCAGCATCCCACCCCGAAAGATCGATTTTCTTAGCAAGTGCAAAAGACCAATGAAGTTTGGCCATTTCAAATTGCTGTTGGCCCAATGCCAGGAGACCCTCATAAAAGTCAGGTTTGATCAAAAGTGCCTCCTCATACTTCTCTTTGGCCAAAGAATATTTTTCCTTAACCCAGTCATAAGCCGTTTGAAGTTGTGCTGTCACAACATCCTTTCCAGCAGACTCATCTAAGGGGATTCGTTTCCTTGCCGCACACATATGAACATTTCCCCAATTGAAGAAAGCCAAAGCAGCCACCTCCTGAAACTTTAAGGCAGCCTTGTCAAATAGGCTTTGAGCTTCTTCACTGGTAACTGTCTCCTCAAGAGCCTCTGAGCATAGCTCCATGCCAAGCTCATGCAAATCAATATGAGCATCAGGGTCAATACCAACATGGGTGCGGAACAGTTGAGCAAACTCAAACAACCAATCATCCATCTCCACTTCCTTGTTCTCAGGATCTTCTGAAACTCCTGATTTCTCCTTGGGAGCTTCTATCACTGCCTTGTCAATCTCAGTATCAGCAGCTTCAAGAACAGACTCACCAAGAGACGAATGAGACCCACCTTCATCTCCCTTAGTTCCCTCACTCTCTAGAGGTTTATCCTCCTCTTCTTCCAGCAAAGGTGGCTCTTGCTCTGGACTTACCTCCACAATATGCAATCTCAACATCCCAAATGATTCAGATATGTCAGTTTCTGGCTCTTTTGTCATAAGACTGTCTACAGAGGCCTCTGCCAGCCTGAGTTCCCCTGTACAGGTAATAGTTACCAAGTCTCCATCATTATCCTTGTACTTGACCAAAACGGAGTTCGATGAAGGAAAACGCTTGCTCACAATCTCTCTTAACACTTTGAAACTGCAATTCACTGGCATCTGGGCAAGTCTTATGTCATGATCATAAACAAGCTTCAATGGCCTCCACCTAATTGTGGCCTCCAACGCCTGTCCACGGGTACGCAATTGCACAGATGAAGATAGAGACTGCTCTCTATGGCTATCCCTACCTGGATTGCCAGAAGCTTTTGAAGAACCATTTGACGGCTTCAACACAAGCTTTGGCATTTGGACTTTGGTCTCAGAACCATTTTCAGTAGCCAAATTGATTTGGGGCTTCTCCAGCTTATTAGTAAGAGATACAACTGACGCCGGTGAAGCTGCAGCCTTCTTTGCAACTGGACGAGCAGGTAAACAAGGCCCAAGGCCAGCAATTGGTGCACCACGAACAGCAGAAGCTCCAAGAGCAGCAGGGGATGGGCGGCTCTGGAGGTCCTGCTGAGCCTCCTGGCGAGGTCCCAATGCAGTCCTTAATCGTCGACCAATCTCTAAAGCATCCCGGTGATTTGGGTCAGCCCCTAACAACACCTGAACATCCTGCATCGCCATTTCATACTTCCCTACGGCCTCCAAAGCCCTAGCCCTCCTAAGAAGAGCTCGAACAAACCTAGGCTGAACCTGAAGTGCCATAGTACACTCAGCAATCACAGTCTCATAATCTATAGGTTTCATTTGCATCAAACAAGCAGCCCTATTGCTATGAAACACAGCCCGGTCAGGGTGGTTTTTTGGAGTAAGCCTAAGAGCATTATCATATTGTTCAAGAGCACCCACATAATCCTTACTTTGAAACCTCTTGTTACCTTCCTCTTTAAGCTCATGGGCCCTCTTCAAAAATATTGAAGAGTCCAAATCAACACCACCGTTAGCATTTGCATTTGAATTATCAACTGAAACTTGGTTTGAGTTTGAACCGCCCTTCTTCCTTCTCCCTCCAGACTTCCCCATATAACACAATAAACTTTATATTCTCTCAAACAACCCCTCAATTATATCTCACAATATAACCTTCTATCCAATAAAAATAAGATTAAACAAACAATCTTTCAATTGTTTTGAAGGAAATTTTTTTACCTTTATGAACAAAAAGATGGAAGAAAAAAAGAGATAGAGAGAGTAAAGGACGTACTTACAAATTACAAAGCTTAAAACTTTTAGCTTTACTTTGAAGATCGAGAATTGGGTGATGCCCAGTGAAGTTTCAAGAGCTGAATATGAAAGGACAAGATGGGAATTTGGAGAAAAGTTGGGCTCTCAGAGAGTAGAAATGGAAGATGGGGTTTTGGGGAGTTGGAAACCCTAGATAAATCCACTACCTTAATGGATTTTCTAAATCTTTAGGTCAAAGTCATTCTCATCCGTCTGATTTGTAGACTATTTTCATCAATCATTGATTAAGACGTTTCAAAATGTGTGTATTCATCAGCTTATGCAGGGGCCACCAGGATCTTCTTAAATATAAATGCAGATTTTCCTGCCGTGCGTGTGACAGATAAATGATTTCTATATTATAAAAACTATTTTTATTTATTTGACTGCTTTTTTAAATTCTTTTAAAATTTTAACATATTATCTCTATATACGCTAGAGTTTAGAAACTTGAAAAGAAAAGAAAGAAAAGAAAAAAAAAAAAAAATATTATATATATATATATATATATCTTCTATATTACTACGTTATATTCAATGGATCTTTATAAATTGAATTCAAACAAAATAATCTAAAAGATATTAAATCCAAAATTAGAAAATGAGATTAAAGAAAAGGATATACTATACTTACCGATTCTCCTAACTCCATGTAAGTGTGACATGAGGAGTACTCATACTGACCACATCACCCTCTTTGTAGTCGAGTAGAGAGTCAGCCTATACATCGGTAAATATATTCTTGATGTAAAAAAACCTGTTTAAATGTAAAAAAATAATTATGGATTAAATTAGATTTAAAAGAATTATTATTTAAAATATAAATAAGGTATACTTAATAATGGGATTATTGATTCTTTTAAAAATGCTAAAAGTCACTTCTCTCATTAAATTAACGTAATGGGCAAAGTTGGAGGCCCAATTTCAAGTTAAGGGCTTATTAAAAGCCCAGACTGCGGGTGCTTCGTTAAATTACAAGTCTCTAGGGTTTGTCCTGGGAAACTTATAAATTCCCCGCCCAACCCAAATTTCTAAAGCACAGCACGGTGGTGGAATTGTGGTTTCAATTTGCAATAGGCTTTCTTTGAGTTTCGTTTATAGTATTTTTTTTTTTTTATTTTTTTTTTGTATTGCAGTTTTTTATGGAAATTCCTTGATTTGGTTTCATCTTTTTCTGAAGAAAAATTTTAGATCAAATCAAAACCTCAGTTCTATATCGTAATGGAGGACAGTTTGTGTGTCTCTTCATTTGGGAGAACGTGAGGTAAACAAAGTCAACGGCCGGAGATATCGTTTCAGTCGTCACTCTCTTGATTGACGATTCGATTGTTGCTCGTCCACATTCAAACTTTTTTTTTTTTTTTTTCTAAAAAACAAAAATGAGATTCTCTGCAAAGCTTAAACTTGTTAAATGAGAGAAAGACATAAAACAACCAGTTGTATTATGCAAAGAACGATTTCTAAAACCCATCTCTTCGATCTTGTGTTGTGGAGAAAAAACCTCTCACGTATCGATATCTTTGTTATCTCTTCAAACAGAAAATGACATTGGCATGTTCTTCAAGCTGGAAACATCGAACAACTCCAGAACCTCTGGTCTGATAGCCTAGCTTTAGCACAGCAAACCTCTGGTACTCATCAAAATGGAAGTCAAGCACCATTTTTGCAGTTTTCTTAAGCAACCCACAAGACACCCAGTGCGATGCTGCATAACACATTCACAACTAATTGGTGGAAATATTCAAACTACTGATTTTAGTTATAATGTGAAAAGAACATGGCATAGCTGAAGTACCTTCCCTCGTTTGCAATGAATTAGGATAGGGTGATTCCTGTATCTGGTGCCAATAACATACATAGCGATTGGAAAGAGAGAAATATAATCATGAGTAATCTTGAAGTCAAGTGAGTGTACTAGAGTACTGTCAATGCTTCACGAATTGTTTCCTCCGGAATGTTTACAAAAGGCTCCTGTTCCATTGGTTATAAACTTACATGTGCTGAAGAAAATGGCATTTTGGATGCCTAATGTATTAATAATCAACCAACTTATTTTCCACCAGAATCCATTACTACTGGCAGAAAGAAACAACCGGTGGCATAATATTGGGAGCTTCTAATAAACACCACTAATACAACCTACAAAGTATACAAAATCATAAAGGTCAAATCCAACCCTTGAATTCATGATTGCCTCTTTCTCTCTCTCTTTTCCTTCTTTCAAGGGTGGATTTGACTCTTTGTATGACTTTGTATGCTTCTTAATAAGGTTGTATTACCATAATCACCACCAATATGCCAAGTCACAAATAGAAGAAGGTCATTTATCATGATACTGCAAAAACTAACGAGCATATTCAATCTCTTCATATGTTTTCACAGCATAGCTCTGCCCCTCCAAAATGGTACAAATTCATTTTATAAACGTGTACCCATGGAGATCTATTTCCAGAAGCTGACAAACATTCAAAAGAGAAAATACTTTCAAACATTCATTGATCACCTGATGTACACAGATCAAAAGACTACATACTAATCACAGCATTGGCTTAGACTTCTTCACTTCTTAGTGACAGTACTAATAAAAGTCAAGGATTTTGCAAATGCCCTCAATTATGGAAGCAAAAGGGGTAAGAGGGACAACTTCTGTGAGTAAGTCAACAGATCAGCCAGCTGGTCATTTTAAATGAATATCAAGGAAATGAAGACAAGATTCTACGGTTTAAAGAAACTCTCATAGAGGCCAGAATTAAGAGATATTTCTTGTGACATAATTATCCACATGCTAGGCCAGACATTACGCAAAATGAATTCAGTGTTGTATTGGTGCAGCAATTTGATGCTCAGTCATGACTACCAACAACCAATCTCAGAAAAGGGCATATCAATATCTCCCTAAAATCAAACTACCAAAATTATATCACAAATCTCAGTAGCTAGGTGGACTCAAGAACACATTTTGGTTAATAGCAACTTCACACCACATGTATTCTCCAGACTAAAGAGATCCATATGGCGACTTTGAACATGATCACCTCATTAACAAAAACCGTTATATATGCACGCATAATTCATATAATATGGGGATCAACTAACAATTCGATACCGCCAATCACTCAATTAAACTAATTATACAAAATGAACAAAATAGCCAAAATCTACTCCCTACCTTGCATCCATCATCCCAAACTGAAAAAGTATAATTCCATTCGCCTTCAAAAACTCATATTCGAATCTGGATAGGTCTGGGCACAAATATCTAACAAATTTTCAAAAATATTATATATACACCTTCAAAAATACATATACACAATAAGCATTATTCTTTTTAATTTAAATTTTACTCACATAATTGAACGGAGCCCTAGGGACTTTAAGAAGCCGAAATTGGCAGAATCGGAAAGCCAGACCTGAAAATACCGTTATCAACCATCGCAAAGTTTAACGGCGGCACTAACACCTCCTCCTGTCTTTATCATCCGCTTTTATCCCGTCCACCGAGCCGCTGGATTCTCCGTCGGAGCTGACTCCATTACTGCGCACTCTCTCCTCTCCAAATCCATCGAGTTTCATATCTTTCGCGCCAAAACTTTTAAAAATTCGAAATTGAGAATTTTGAATTACAAGAGTTTGGAGTTATGCCACAGAAATCTCTTGAAGAATCTCTTTGTTATGATCTTCGAATTCTGGTTCAAAGAGAATATAATGCTAGAGGGGATCTCGGGGTTCGAAAAGTAAATAAAAAAAGTTTTTTTTTTTTTTTTTTTTTAAAGTTTGATTAGAGATATAGATGAATCATAGAGACGCAAATGCTGATATCAGGATCTGAAGGCTGAAGGCAAAAGTGAGAAGCGAGGCCAATAATTCGACAACACGTGGAAAGTTAACCCCAATTGTCTTGCTTGATTTCGGAAAAGTTACCTAATAACACGTGGTGCTGAACTAGTGGCCATTAAGCCTCACACAATTTATTCACTCGCGATTGACGCTCACGTCCCTTTAACCGGACTTATCTTTTTATAATGCTACTTTTCTTTGCATCCTATTCAAAGTCAAATGAACTTTTCGGCATTGGAAACGTGGTTGTCAGATTCCGTATGGAAATTGATTTTTTTGTATGAGTAATACTACAATACATCTTTTCATACAACATTTTCTATACATATATGTGGAAAGATATGATTGGCTAATAGTTAAATTAAACTTTTACCCAATTATATCTTACCACATCATGTTGTATAAAAATGATATATGTGTAGTATTATTCTTTTTGTTAGTTATCTTGTATTATTATAGATACGATTTTTTTTTTAAATTAATAAAATAATAAATTTTTTCTAAAATTAAAATCATCCTTATGATTAATTAACGAATTTTGTGATATTATTGGTTTTAAATTATAATATCACATAATCAAAATTAATCACAAAATTAAGAATCTATATTTTTTCTATTCAACCATTCATATCATTTCCAAGATTATTTCATATCTATATCTCCACTGTGTTATTATTATCACGCAAAATAGGTAACACATCTTCTTTTTCACTTTCTCTATAAAAAATGGGTATTTGGACATGTTTTAGTGAACCAGGATGAATGACTCGATCCGACCTAAAAAACTTTCGACTCAAATTAATAAGTCGTATCGATTTTTTAAAGATACTAATAGATACATATTGTATCTAGAATACATATCAACATATTGAAAGGCTTAAGATATACTATCTGATACTTATCGTTAGCGATCCGTATCAATTTGTATTGTAAAATATGTATCTGTATCTTATGATACTTATAACCATAGTTGGAAACTTTTTTTTTTTTTTTTAAATCAAACTTTGGGTTAATTTATCTACATCTCAACTAATTCTCAAAAAGATCAACAATAACTCACCGTCAACAACCTCTCCACTTAAATCGTAAATGTTCAAATTCGAATCGACTGAGATCGTATACCTATCTATATTATTTCTAATTCGTTCCACGTATCGTGCAGTTGAAACATGATAATGGAGGGAAGAATTTACCAAGTAGTTGTTATCATTTACGTTTTGGTTGAAATTCAAAGATGCTGGACAATTGAATACCTCTGACTTTACGGCAAATACACAACACAGACGCCTTTTTCATCGTCTTTGAAGCATCACATGCTATTGTTACTTAATGGAGTTTGAATTTTCTACCTTCCGTCTTGTTTGGTATAAGAAGGATGGAACTGCATTTGTCAACCCAAATCACCACAATAAACACAAATACAAGGCTTGAGAATGACATAAATCATAAATGTCTCCTCACTTAACTGCTTTGATTTCAGAAAGAATGTTAACACGTGATTTCTTTACGCGTTTCTCATGCTATTCCATACTAGAAACAGGGGTGCTCAAAAAAAGACAAAAACTACCTTCGATTTCGATTAATTACCGGTTTGAGAGAAAATACAAACCGATTTTACTAACCTTTTACAATATTATAATAATATATATTATATTAATTAAAATATTAAAAAAATCCCTAAACCTAAATCCTTATTACATATGTATAAATGTTTAATTTTTATTTAATATATTGTTAATGTTTGCAATTTAAATCAAGAAAAATTAAAAAAATAATAATTTAACCTTAAGGGGAAAACGTGCAAAACCGGTTTTCCCCTAAACAGTTCGTTTCAATTCAAAAAAATTTCATAAACCGAAAAAACCGTTTGGTCTCAGAAAACGGTTAATCGGTTTTGAACACCCATCTAGAATTTATTTTGTGACCAAAACAGCTTGAAAAATTGTAAGCACCTAACATAACATTCATAAAATTAATAGAGGGTTTTCTAAATCTATACTTTTACGATTATATAATGATAAAGACGCCATATATAGAGGCTTGAGAACTACATTGTTGATACATAAATATTCGGTACTGAGAAGTGAACCTGAGAACTTTCCTAACCAACCAATTTCACATTTAATCGCATATACAAATTTACTATCTTGATCGTAAACTAATTTTAATTGATTTTGATTTTGATTTTACCGTTTAGGCTGCGAGTACAAGTACTTTTATTGTTCCTTTACTGTTTGCAGTCAACATTGTTGGGCTATCACTCTTCCAGCAAATTGCACTGATGAAATAGGTGCCACATTGTTATCAGCATCTTCTATATCAAAACTAATCTGTAGAAAGCTGCAGGTTTGGAGACCGCCTGCAAAAGTACCGGCACAACTAAATTACTTCAAAATTTGATGGAAAAATAACTGATCACTGAATGATTCCTGACCTTTGATACACAACACTCATTTGTTTCACTACCACAGGCTATGTATTCACTGTTTACTGAGAGACCCACAAAATTCCTTCATTGGTGTGGCCTCTAAAGTGCGTATCTGAAAAAATACCAAAACATAAAAACATTGTATTTGTATTTCAGAACTAGTATCTTAAATATAGTATTTAATGCTATAAAGAACACATATGTGAGACTACTGATCGATGTATTGATAATACAACTAACGATCATTGTACTTGAAAACAATGAAATATCACAATGATAAAAGCCTGAACGGAAGAAATTGCTGAAGGCACTAAACTTACTGGAATGTTTCCCTTACTCCCACAAGCGCAATGTGCTGTCAGTAGATGCAGAAGCCAGTTCATTTTATAGTAAAATTTCACATATGAAACAGATTTTCTTTGTCCCGCTGAACACAAGTGGCTGGCTATATTTCTCAAATCATAATAGTGAATATTGTGATCTGCGGAACCCACCTGCAAAAATTTTGAAACTCCTTAATTATTTATTTTTTCCAAAATTATAATAAGTAAAGACACCCTCGGTAAAACTTGTCGGAATTAATTCACTTTTATCAATCATATACAGGTACGAAATACACACACTGCAGTTTACATCAGATTTTAAAAAATATTAAGCTTATATTCTTTCGGAAGAATGTCTACAGTAACTCTGGATAACAATGTCGGCACATTATACAAAAATCCAGTAAAAAATTAGAGAGACACACCGCTAATGAATACTGGACCCGGGATTATACTTGCCAGAACAAATATTTGCTTTCATATCAATGCTAAAAGCACTTGCTTCTGCTTGGTGCACCAGATTTTAACCTGTCAAATAACATGCACGAAGAAACCGTTTGAAAAATCAACTAACAATACCATTTGGAAACCAGGTAAACAAAAATTACCAGCAACTAAATGTCCACTCGACCGACTCATAACTATTGTTAGAAGGTAGAAGGACTCTAAATGCAATAGACAATTTAGCAGAGATCAGGCCAATTATTAAACAAACACCTAGAATCTGAGAAATGCTCCACAATATTGAATCTCATGATAGTAGTCATAAAATCCTTAACTTTGTGAAATATGTAAAATTAACAAAAGCGTTAAGGATATTATAATCACAACTGCCCATTCTGCTTCATTTAAATGTGTCTTACAGAATGCTAAAGCTTAACTTGACGAAGATGCAAGTTACCGCCACTGGTATATAGGCCAGCTATAGTTTGCGATACTATATTGGCCACCAAAGGGGACATAGATCAAGATTTTGCGCCTGGATGAAGTCCCCAATTAATTTTTCTCTTCTCTTCCTCTACTTTCTATGACATGCGAAAGCCACGCCCTTAGATTGTCAGCAGCTTTTTCTTTAAAGCAATAGGCTAACATGAGCTCCACATTCCTCAAATCTTAAATTCATGTTTAACAGGAAACAGTTGCACAAGTACCTTGCAGTCATCATCACTACCAGTACAAGCATGAAGGTTCAGATACTGAAAAATCAACACTCCAAGCCCTTTCTCATGCCCCTCATATTCCATCACACTCTGAAAGGAAAAAAAATTCATATAGATAAATAACCAGAAAATATGGAAAGATGACATTTCATGATAATAAACCCAAGTTTAATCGAACTGCATGAGCATGTGGCCTTGAAGCTAAAAGAAAGATATATACTAATCTATACCTGACTAGTCATTACATCCCAAACTTACATTCCCCTCATAATCACTGCTTGCAATGTGATTTTTCGTACATTGCTCCAACTCAAGCAACTAAGTTTAGCTCGGTGGGCATTTCCGTAATGGGTAATGCACATCTGTTGGTTCATTAAACATCTTAGCAATGAAATAAGCAGGTATTGAATAATCAATAACAGTAATCACAAAGCATACAACATGAGTCAAAATAATTTATTGACGGTGCCCCATACTGCATAGCAATCTCAAGCAGAAGCAAGAAATTTTCATCTTAACAGTAAGATTGTAAAGTACTATTGTAGAGTTGATATACAATATGCTCTAAATAGTCCACAAGCAGTACCCCAACCCATCACGAGATGTCATGATTCATTGCTACTATACAAATAATAGAAAAGCTTTTTCCCACAGGCAATTCTACATACTTATCACAATTGAAATCATCAATTCCACCTGTCCCTGCACCAAATCAGACTATCATGTCCGAAACTTACTGAGGAAAATTCAAAAATCTTAATGCGCCTTGAAACTCCGGCAGTACATCAATTCATTATCACGATCAATTCTATACTGCAAAAATAATTAAAAGAATCAGAGAACTTGTATAGCTGTTTAATTTACATGACATAGAGAGGCTGGCAGATTTTCCAAAGAAAGAAGTTCAATTACAATCATTTCGACCAGAAGTTTTTTCAAGAGTATAAAGAGTTAAGCATGGAAGTAATCATTTCATTAAACACTTGTCATAACAGAACATAAAGCAACATTGTACTACAAAATAGTACAACTTATAGCCAGAGCAATGGAGCAAGTCTACCTAAAAGATAGATGCCAGAAAACATTTTCAGAACTTAAATATAAAGTTAACTGAAATTGTATATATGATTACATTTTGACTCCCCTCGAGACAATATTTGCAGCGTGGAGGTCCCCCTGCCTTGGTTCAGCAAGACCCTCAATCGACTAATTTGAAGTTTTGAACCAACAACAGATATATAGTGACTAAACAGAGTATTTGGAAATATCATAGAACAGACAATAAACACACATAAAAGGTGTTACTCATAAGTTTTTCTTGAACAAAACTGAAATATGAAAACCAAAATCATTACTGGAGAAATCATTCACTGTACTGTAAAATTAGTTAGCACAGATTGGAAATCCTTAAGAGCAGATTATAGCCTTCTTTATTTATTGCGCTATTGTCCCTTCCTCCTGTTTTATGTGTTGTCTGGCCCTGCCGCCGTTTTTGTAAGTAATACTCTTGCAAGTCATTGAACTGTATCAAATAGAATACCAAGAACCATTTGGTCAAAAGGAAATAATAATTTGTTGTAAAAATTGTGATTGGACAGCACATTAATTTGACCATGGTCTAACACCAAATTTTTAGGGCAACTTCGCCAAGAAAAATCAAAACTCTTTGAATTTTCAAGTAAAATACCTGGTGGACTCGCCTTTTTCTTGCAGTAGGCAGTCCGAGTTGAGTAACATGTTGTGAACCAACAACCCGCAAACATCCCTAATTTGGACACCTTGAGAGCTTACTTGAGCCATCTCATCTATTCTTCTGTATTGTGTGAATTGGATGAAACTAGCCACCCTTGTACATTGTGGGCCTTAGAGCTATGCCTTTGCTATTTTATCGATCTGTAAAGGTCCTGGTTTTGCTGCACTGACATCATCAGGAGTCCTTCGTTTTAGTAACATCTCTCTCTAGCCATGTGTAATTCCTTTCTATGTCTCTCTACAGCTGTATGTCCTCCTTATGCTCTGAAGATCAGTTTGAATCTACAAAAGTGAAATGACCAATAAACCAAAAATAAAA
The DNA here is from genome assembly GCF_008641045.1 of Pistacia vera. Lineage (NCBI taxonomy): Eukaryota > Viridiplantae > Streptophyta > Magnoliopsida > Sapindales > Anacardiaceae > Pistacia > Pistacia vera. Next base: position 286,801 of record NW_022196148.1, on the reverse strand, counting down.
TCAAATGAGCTTAAACAAACTCAATTGTCAAGCCTGAAGATCTTCAATAAGATAATAAGCACAGATAATAATTACAATAGAACAACAAGACTCCTCATAAATCAATTATAAGTTCAATTTGAAGTTCTAAATAGTTCTGATAGCAAAATTCACTAAGAATATTTTTGTTTCTAAACTGCCTTCAACATATGTTGATTCTAAAAAAACTACTAACTAATCCACATAATATTAAGTACCTCATTGGCTCTTCAAGCTTTTGCTTCCGCAGAAAATACAAAAATTCATGTAGAATTTGCATGTTGGTCTGGGCTTCTTTTTGCTCCATCTTTCCTTCTTCTCCTCAAGTAAAGCCAATAGGCCATCACCTCCTTAACTGACACCTCACAGCCCTGTCTAAGAATCGAACAAAGAACACTACTTAATGAATCAACCAATCACCAACCAACACCTTAACAGTCCTAACCACCACTGAGTGACCTGATGACAAATAAAAAAAGAGATTCCTGAGTTTGAGTCTCCAGTGCTAATAGGGTTGACCATAGGAGATTATCTCATCGGACTTTCAAGGCCCTAGGAGTAGTTGAGGCACGCAAGCTGGCCCGGACACCCGTGATCAACCCAAAAAAAAAAAAAAAACCTTACAAGTTCACATGAACACAAACATTAGACACATACTCTAAACTATTATCCACATAAACTAACAAATCTAATTGCATTTTTTGCCTATAAACTGACCTGTTTAATGCTTGATGTAGATGTTGAACTGGTGATACAGACTTCGCTACTTGAGCAGCAGACGTTCTCTTCAATACTAAAACATCCATTTCAAATTAATTAAATTCATGCTTAGATCAACAAATACTTATTTGTCAGCTAGCGGAAAAGAATCTGCTAAAATACAAATGTTTTTACACACTCCTCTGCAAGAGACTAACCGGAAAAATTCTAGAAAATATCATGAGAAATAGTAATAAATTGTAGTAAATGATTGAAAATGGCGGAGCAACTAACCTTATTGAGCAATAAATTAGGGAAAATATGTTTGGTAGTTGAAATAACCGCAACAGGACAGTCATTTTTGTTTCTCAATGAGTGAAATCCCATGTACAGAAACTATGTCCACAAGCAGTCAAACGCGTCCTTTATATCTCCATCATATCGACACAAGGTATCCTTGTTGTTCTCCGCTCCGCCTCTTCCTCCGCCGCCATCACATCGGTTGTGACGCGCGTCCGCCGTTGACGGAGGCTGTTGTTCCGATTTCAAGCTGGAACTAGAAAGCCAACCATTGAGGACTCCACCATTCAGAACTTAATAAATTTTATTTAAAAAAAAAAATTCTTTTCTTTTTAAATTATTTTAGTGTCGTTTCCTGCAAAGGAGAAGAAAGGTGAAGGAATGAAGATGATGCGAGTTTGTGTACAAGTTTGGTTTGGTTTGGTTTTAAACAACACAGAGAATTGGTTCGTTGACAGAAGAAGAGGGAGAGAGAGGTTTTATGAGGGGTGAAAACGGCCCACGTTAGGCGGGCAATTTTCATCGAATCGTTTTCTTTAAGTTAATGCTGTCAGTACGGCCGTTAAATCCATTTTCCCCCTTTCCTTTCTATTTTGACTATTGTTTTAATTGGACAAACTTGTGGAATTTTAAACAATTGACTGGCAATAAAAAACGGAAAAATTCTCTGCTCTTGGATTTGAACACTAAACTTTGGATGATCCTTTAATCAGCTAGTATAATTGTATAAGATTATAAATGGATTTTTTTTTTTTTTTAATCAAAACCAGTTTACACATATACTCGATTAATTCTCAATCCTCGGGAGAAATTAGTATCATAATCCATCGACAATATTCTCCACTTAAATCTAACTAATCTTTAGTTATTGGAAGACATTAGCACAACAACCTACTCTTACAATCTCCCTCACTTAAATCCTTAGAAAGAGATTAAACGCAGTAACTTGAATCCACCATTACAATCCTCACTTAAATTGTGAATGCTCATAGAGATGACAATAGATCTGATATTTTCAAGTACTCGGCCTGAAAAGATCGGGCTTTATCCGATGTTCCTGGGCTTGGGTTAGGCCTGATTTTAAGGCCCGACCTCGGGTGTGGGCTGATCCTGGGTATGTCTTCAAGCCCGTCCCAGCCCAACAATTTTAGTATTAATTATACTAAATTACCCTTATACTATATATTTAATTACAAGATTATCCTACTTATATATACTCATTTTTTAAAACCCTATATGGATGGATGGATGCACTTTGTAGAAAGTTATTTATATATTTGGTGAGTATTCAAAAATAAATTAATATTTAAAAATTGTTTCCAGAATTAAAAATATAAATTTTTTTTTTTAAATTTATTAATATTTAAAAATTCACATTATAAAAATTGACAGGCTTGAGTCGAGCCTGAGGTTACAAAAAGCCTGTTAACCTAGGCTTGGGCTTTACTTGTCATACCCGTGACAAACCCGAGTTAGGTTTGGGCCTTACTGGTCATACCCGTGACAGGCTCGGATCAGACTTAGGCCATTGTTATGAGATTAGGTTTGGGCTTGGATCAAGGAATATTTGATCCCGACTTAGTTTATTTTCATCACTAAATATTCATACGAGGAATCAAATCTAAGATCGGGTATCTATCTATACTATTTTCAATTCTCCCACACTATCTTAATTAGGGGTGTTCAAAAGAACCGGTTGGAACTGGAACCGACGAGTACCCTGGGTTTGGTTTCGGTTCCTACCCAAAACCAGTCGTCAATGGATAGGTTTCGGTTCCAAATTTTTGGAACCGTTACTGTGCGGTTTTGGTTCTGGTTCCTATATTTAGGAACCGGAACCGGAACCAGGAACCGAAACTAATATAAAATAAAATTAAAGATTAGGGGAGTTAATAAAAACTTTTGTAGAAAAAATAATGTGAATACATTTATATTTATATTTCATAACATTTAAAGTAAGTTGGTTTGACTTTTGAGAATCTATCTTTACAAAGTAATAGAGTTTGTAATTTTGAATTTATAATTTGTAATTTTATTTTTGTTAACAAGTACCAGTTGGGGGGGTATTTGTAAGTTTTTAAAGGTTTTTTTGTCATTTTAAAACTTTTGAGGGATCATGAATTTTACAGAATACCTAGAACCGGAACCGTTGTTACAGGTTCTGGTTCTGGGTACCTAGGAATCAGAACCGACGGTTTCGATTCTAGTTCCAAATTTCAAGGAACCATCAATTCTGGTTTCGATTCTGATTCCTTAAAAAAGTACAGAATACCCAGAACTAAACACCCCTAATCTTAATTACCCACCACCGCCACGGGTAAACATGACTCACATGAGAAGGCGAGAAATTCATGGCCATGCCACGTATTCATTTAACTAGCAGTTGGCATTAATGAGTTTGGTCTGCTCTTGCAAACCGGCATAACTATCAGAACGCACTCCTCGTTTTGTAGTTTGATTGGTGTCGTGTCTTTATGACGAGACAAAGGAAGCATTAAATTGCTGTCGCTAGATATTTTCAAAACTTATCAGGCCTCATCTGACCAACAAATATCTCTTAACCATCTGGCAGGTTAGCAAGAAAGCTTTAATTGAAGCACTGAATCATTTGGTAACTCCAACATGCTGGAATAGTAGAGATTCTAGCAGATACCTCTACCTCTACCTCTTACGTATTTGCTTCCTTGTATCTCAATTATTTGTGTGTATATATTTGATCCATATCAAGGGCAAATACCCAAATTTGGGGCTTTTTTTTTTTTTTTTTTCAAAAAAATCTGCCCATTGGTTAGTTAATTTTGTTTTTATATTATTTATGAACCGTTTGTCTTTGTTGATCTCAACACTGTTACATTAGGTTCATATATAAAACTTGATTATCAGTTAATTTAATAAGATGCCATACATGACACGACATGTCAATTCATATATAAAACTTGACAAAAGTGGGATTAATGAAGAACAAATGAAAGATTATAATCAGATCATAAATAGCAATTTAGGGAAAACAGAAATACAGAAAGGAGGAGAGAGTGTTTATCTTATCAGAATTTAAATCTAAAAAAATGAGAGATAAGCTCTCTATTTATAGTAAGAGATTTCTGGGTAATAATTACAGGTCTACCAACGGACAGGTATTATACAGTTTCTATCTTGCTTCTTATTGGCCAGTTATACAAAAGATATCCTTAAATCGCACAGGATTTGGGTAGGTAGGTGACTCCCAACCACTCACCCACCAGGCCTTTACCTATCAAGCTGATAACAATCTTACTCCTATCCTTGAATAACATGACAGTACATGATAGACATAATGTCTTCCTAAACTCCAATTGGTCTTTGCTGACACATGCGTGCATCATCCCTAATTTTTTGGGCATAACATATTTGATCCACGTCAAGGGAAAATACCCAAATGTGGGTAAAGAAAATCTGTCCATTGGTTAGTTAATTATTTTTTGTATGTATATTATTTATGAACCGTTTGTCTTTGTCGATCTTAACACCGTTATATTAGGTTCATATATAAAACTTGATTATCAGTTAATTTAAGGCTAATAACTTAATAAGATGCCATACATGACACGACATGTCAATTCATGTATAAAACTTGACAAAAGTGGGATTTATGAGGAACAAATTACAAGTAACAAAGTGATATAAGTTCAACCATATTCAACGGAGTTGGTTGCTTCAATAATTATTAGTTAACCTCAATGTGGTGTGAGAAGAAACTTATCAAGGACAGAGTATACATCACCCAAAATGTTGTCTCTCATCGTCGTGGACCCAAATCTCTGATGTGTGGCGAGACCCCCACAGTTATAAATGTTGGTGACGGTGTCACCTGTAGCAATCAAGCAGAACATACTGGAATGCCGGCCTGTGAAAATAATGAGCTTGTTAATAATGAGGGACCATAAGAAAGGAAATTTAAAGTAATCTCCTTCACATGAATTTTCAACAACCTGCATTTATTGATTGTCAATATACATAATACATTTGATCTATACTGTTTGTTTCTACATATACAACTCTACCAGTATTGGTAATTTCAAGTGAATATTTCATTCTTTTTTCTCTAAACTGTTTTAAGTCTGCTTCGATGGAGGAGATGCAACAGAGTTCTATATACAATCTACAATTCCTTCACAATCGGCTCCAGAAATGACTCAACCAGACTCATCTTCCGAGTCATCCTCCAGATAAGAATGAGGGGACCGAAGGTTTCCAGGTGTCTGACAAGCCTTCATTGTCTTACAATGTTCGGCTTCATCATCTCTGATATTCACAAACACATCGTACAAATTCTCTGAAAACAAAAAAATAAATCAGAAAGAGGCACCGCGATTTCTGTTGATATCAATTACTGTTATTCATCCTTCTTAAAAATAATGAAATTCTTGTAGCTATACAAGGAAATGACTCATTAATGATGTCTTCAAGTCAAATTTACACCAAATAAAACATACATATATCCCTACCTATTAGTATAATGTAGAAATTGAAAGCTACTTCCTAACATTACATAAAAAATTCAGATTCTGTTCTTTACCTATTTTTGGTCTTCGAGTATTGGGGACTCTGTCAGTTTGAAATTCATCTGGACAGAATGTGAAGGACATGTTAAAACTAGATCTCACTTTAAATGACAGAGCTATAGATTGTAAAAAGACCAGACTTACCAAACAAATACAAATCACCTCCAGTATAGTATTTAACAGCAACCTCTGGTGCAGGCATCCCTTTCAACTCCTCTATAAAGAGAAGAAACAGACCAAATCAATATTAGTAAAGATATACTACAATGCTATATGTATTAAAAAAATAATTTGATCTCTCTATTTCATACTGCAAGATGTTTGCCAAAAGAAACTCTCTACTGCCAAAGACCAAGAGTCCTATTGCATTGGGGGCCTCCCAAGTGCACAATGTGAAAATACTAACCATGAGTTTATAAGCTAGAAATAATGGGGATCTTTTTGTGCTTTTACCGTAATGTCAACAAGCAAGACATGCACAAATGAAACTTAACTGAAGCTACAAATATGTCAAAACTCTTTACCTCCTCGGGCCTTGAGAAATTTGTCATAAGTTTCAAAGGCATGGTTCTCCACGCATTCAGAAAAGTGATCTGCAGAAGTGATGAACCAACCAAATTATTTAAATTCTGTATTTGTAGATGGTACAATCTTGTGAAAGCTTATTCTTAAATCACCTTCCTACAACACTACTTTGTAGTATTTGTGTGCATTTGTCCAGTAATCTCAGATGATGATAGGGAATAAATAAGTGAAGACCCCTTTTTTCTAGGCCAAAAATTAATAAACTCGCATAAATTTTGTCTACTTGATTCAACATAATGGCTCAAAATAGAACAAAAGTTCTTACAACCATTCAGAAAACTAAACCAGCAGGACAATGATGTATGAAATAAAATTCTGGGAATATGTATTTATACAGTTAAATTTAAGTATACGAACTTACATGCCATTCTTGGGCTTATAGCATACATGAACACTGTCATAAAATAATAAAAGACTGCTATATGTTGAGCAAGAAAGCGATCGAACCACCAAGAATTTCCCCCCAATTCCTGCAATCAAATGCCTACACGATCAAGAAACTAAGCAACTGTAGTAAATCAAAATATTTCAGACTGTTTTGGAGCCTACATTAAATAGGTGGCTGGGGTAAACTAAGTAAAGATATCTACCAAAACCCTATTAGTTATATGTGTTTGCAAGTTAGTAAGAAGATGGTCATTTAAAATGGCCTCCATCATGTTTCTCATTGGCAATGTCCACTTTCCTCCTCAACTATTAGTTATATGTGTTTGCAAGTTAGTAAGAAGATGGTTATTTAAAATGGCCTCCATTACGTTTCTCATTGGCAATGTCCACTTTCCTCCTCAACCTCAATCTTTTTACACTTGCCTTTACTTCACCGATGTTATGCTTCCTTTAGTTGGGTTTGGGAAACTTCACCCAACATATGTATCATGGATAGAGAACTGGATACGGCAAACAGAATGTGGATTTTGGAGAAAACCACAGGCTGCCTGCCATAAGTAACAGTGCAAGCCTCTTAAAATGAACTGTCTGACTTAAAAAATTACATTAACGTATATAAACCTAAAAAAGTTAGGAATAATCATTTAAAAATCTTACTTCCATGATAAGCAAGTGATGCATCTCATTCCAGCTCTCAGCAAAATGGACTTTCAAATAATCCGCTTGTCTCCACCAACCAAAACTCTCATACAAATGCAGAACCGAGATAAAAGCTGCCATAAAAACAATAAATTGCCATCAAATCAAAACTAATCGCAATACAAGTACACAACCACCATCAAAAGTCCTTTAGCTACTCAGTAGACAAAAAGATGAACCCGCAAGGTTTCACAAACACGCTAATTTCCCCTAATCAAGTACAATACATAATTGGAGAAGCTAATTCGAACAAATCCTTAAATCAACAAATTAGCACTACGTAGTAAAATTAAAGCATCAACACTCACCAAAATAAGGAACTCTTGCAATAGTTTCCAATACAAAGAACCTAGCATAATCTCTTTCATGGTACACAGTATCAAGAATTTTTATCACCGAATCCTGAAATGATTAAGAGAGTTCATAATCAAACACCAAACGCCTCAATAAGCCGTAAAAAGAAAAATAAGAGAAATTATAATATACCGTAAGAAAAATATTGATAGATTGTTCAAACTTCACAATCCATGACAAATCCTCAGCAGACTTCCCGCGGCTTTCTTTCTCCGCAATCTCAGGGAAACTTTTCGGTTGAAACGACTCCTCTACAACAACTTTCTCTTCTTCATCTTGCAGAACTGTCGCCTGAACTCGATACAACGTTCTAAATGGAGACAAATTCGAATACGAATTAAATTCAAGTTTGACAGATAGGGAGAGAATACCAATTCGTGGAACTAAAATTAAAAGCAAACCTGGAGAGAGATCGAGGCGAAGAAAGGAGATTGAAACGCAAAGTACTATTAGAGTTTAAAGAAGCTAAGCTTTTACAATTTCTCAGCTTTAGAGACGAGGCTGTTGCTGTCGTGGCAGAAACTGTTAAAGAGAGAGTTGCCGACATTTTTCTCTTCAATGGAAGAAACCGAGCTTTAACATATAAAGCGAAAAATTGGTTGAAATGAAACGATAGTGAGAATTAGTAAAAGAGATTCTCAGGCGAAGACTTTGTCGCTATTCAGTTTGGCGGATTGGGTGGGCGGATAATCTTCGTTTCTGTCCACTGGAAGTTCGACAAATATCTAACCCGTAAGCCCGACCGAATGGCCGGCAGGCCGGGTCGGTCAGATAGATCTTGGATAGTTCAGTTTTTATCCGGATTAAATTAGTGTGAAACTGTGACCCAAACTTTCAATATTTATACAAAGAGTAAACGACTTTTTCCTACTCAAATAATGGGTCAAATGACACTTTCTCACCCACAAACTTTTAAAATACTACTTTATTACTCAAATTAATATTTCATTTTCGATTTTGGTATTATTGCGACCCCACACCACCACCATTCTCTTCCCCGATCATCACTCATCGAAACTCCTCAAATCCTATTCCCGTCAACTCTACCAATCGCCGGCACTCGAGTGATTAGGGTTTGTGCAGTTATCCATCCTAAGTCAAATTACAATTAATCATAATCACCAAAATCTAATCTTTCACCGTTAAAAGATTCATCGATCTTCCCCCTTCAAAAACCCTAACAGCTTAGACCAAATTTATTCTTTGTTCGTCGTTGGAATATAAACTTTGATAATAAAATGGTATTTTGAAAATCTATAGTTAGAAATGTGTCGTTAAACTATTATTTAAGTGAGAAAAGTCGGTAACCCTTATACAAATTTTGAATATTAATAAATATCAGTTTGTACCAATTAAAAAGCTTTTACTGGAAATACGATATACTTTGTTTGGTCAAATTACTGAATGTTGATGCCATCAATAAGACGTGTATACAACTTTACATTACCTAATTATAAAATGTGAGATATGCCGGCAAGCTGTCAATGAAGCACCACTTAATTGGTCAAAGTGTACCTAAATATAACACATACTGTCTTTTTACTAGGGAGAATCACAATTTCCCACCCAAAGTAAGGTGTCTTCTCACCTGGAACGTTTCAAAAAAATAATTTCCCAATTCCCACCCATTGTTAAAATTCAAATGTTAATTTTAACGGTAAAAGGGGATTCTTGTCCGCTTGCACAACATATATATGTATTATTGGGCTAATATTACTTACACCCCTAAATTACAAACACTTAAAAATTACCTTCACCAACTTGGGAATTAGCCATTTAAACCCCTATCTACAATTTCATTTTATTTTATTTAACTTTTAAAAAAAAAATTGTGAAGAATAAAAAACTGGCCAGTGTGGACGTCGACCAACCGCCGTCGGTAGGATCTGGGTCCAATCTATGGTGGTGATTCTGGCCACACCACTGGTGCCATTGGATAGATCGTCTAGCGATCTATTCAACGGTGCAAAAGAAGAGTCCCTTGGTGAAGCCGTTCTTTGACAATTGTCATCAAGAGGATCTAGGTTCAGTCGCCAACGATGAGTTTGGCATCACCAATGTTGCCGCCAAATAAGATTAGTCGCGGATCTATCCAACGATGTAAATGAGGAGTCCCTTGGAGAAGCCTTATTATAATCACAACTGCCCATTCTGCTTCATTTAAATGTGTCTTACAGAATGCTAAAGCTTAACTTGACGAAGATGCAAGTTACACGCCACTGGTATATAGGGCATGCAGCTTAGTTTGCGAATACTATGATTGGCCACAAAGGGAACATAGATCAAGATTTTCGCCCTGGATGAAGTCCCCAATTAAATTTTCTCTTCTCTATTTCCTCTACTTCTATGACATGCTGAAAGCACGCCCTTAGATTGTCAGCAGTTTCTTTAAAGCAATAGGCTACATATGAGCTCCACATTCCTCAAATCTTAAATCATGTTTAACGAAATCAGTGCACAAGTACCTTGCAGTCATCACTACCAGTACAAGCATAGAAGGTTCAGTACATGAAAAACAACACTCCAAGCCCGTTTCTCATGCTCCTCATATTCCATCACACTCTGAAAGGAAAAAGCATAATTCATATAGAAAATAAACCAGAAATAATGGAAAGATGACTTTCATGATAATAAACACAAGTTTAATCGAACTGCATGAGCATGTGGCCTACTGAAGCTAAAGAAAGATATAGCTAAAACTATACGAAGTCATTACATCCAAACAGTTACTATCCCCTCATAATCACTGCTTGCAATGTGATTTTTCGACAATTGCTCCAACTCAAGCAACTAAGTTTAGCTCGAGTGGGCATTTCGTAATGGGATATGCACATCTGTTGGTTCATTAAACACTGTAGCAATGAAATAAGCAGGTATTGAATAATCAATAAACAGTAATCACAAAAGCATACAACATGAGTCAAAATAATTTATTGACGGTGCCCCATATGCATAGCAATCTCAAGCAGAAGCAAGAAATTTTCATCTTAAGCAGTAAGATTGTAAAGTACTGTTAGGTTAGAGTTTGATATACAAATGCTAAATAGTCACCAAGCAGTACCCCAACCCATCACAGAGATGTCATGATTCATGCTAGCTATACAAATAATAGAAAAGCTTTTTCCCACAGGCAATTCTACATACTTATACAAATTGATATCATCAATTCCACCTGTCCCTGCACCAAATCAGACTATCATGTCCGAAACTTACTGAGGAAAATTCAAAAATCTTAATGCGCCTTGAAACTCGGCAGTAGCATACAATTCATTATCACGATCAAATTTATACTGCAAAATAAATTAAAAGAATCAGAGAACTGTATAGTAGCTGTTATAATTTACAATGAACAAGAAGAGGCTGGCAGATTTTTCCAAAGAAAGAAGTTCAATTACAATCATTTCGACAGAAGTTTTTTCAAGAAGTATAAGAGTTAAGCAGTTGGAAGTAATCATTTCTTAAACACTTGTATATACGAAACATAAAGCAACAGTTGTACTAACAAAATAGTACAACTTATAGCCAGAGCAATTGAGCAAGTCTAACTAAAAGATAGATGCCAGAAAACATTTTCAGAACTATAAATAATAGTTAACTGAAATTGTATAATATGATTACATTTTGACTCACCTCGAGACAATATTTGCAGCGTGGAAAAGGTCCCCCTGCCTTGGTTCAGCAATGCCCTCAATCGATAATTTGAAGTTTTGAACAACAAAACAGAATATATAAGTGACTAAAGCAGAGTTAATGGAAATATCATAGAACAGACAATAACACACATAAAAGGTGTTACTATAAGTTTTTCTTGAACAAAACTGAATATGAAAACCAATCATACTGGAGAAATCATTCACCTGTACTGAGTAAAATTAGTTAGACAGATTGGAAATCCTTAGAGCAGGATTATAGCCTTCTTTTATTATTGCGCTATGTCCCTTCCTCCTGTTATGTGATTGTCTGGCCCAATGCCGCCGTTTTTGTAAGTAATACTCTTGCAAGTCATTGAACTGTATCAAAATAGAATACCAAGAACCTTTTGGTCAAAAGGAAATAAATAATTTAGTTGTAAAAAGTTGTGATTTGACAGCACATTAATTTGACCAAGGATCTAACACCAAAATTTTTGGGCAACTTCGCCAAAAGAAAAATCAAAACTCTTTGAATTTTCAAGATAAAATAACTGAGCTTGGACTCGCCTTTTCTTGCAGTAGGCAGTCCGAGGTGAGTAACATGTGTGTACCAGACACACCGCAAACATCCCTAATTTGGACACCTTGAGAGCTTCTTGAGCCATCTCATCAGTATTCTTCTGTGAATTGTGTGAATTGGATGAAACTAGCCACCTTGTACATTGTGGGCCTTAGAGCTAATGCCTTTGCTATTTTATCGATCTGTAAAGGTCCTGGTTTTGCTGCACTGAACATCATCAGAGTCCTTCGTTTTAGTAAGCATCCTCTCTAGCCATGTGTAATTCCTTTCTATGTCTCTACAGCATGTATGTCTCCTTAATGTCTGAAGATCAGTTTGAATCTACAAAAGATGAAATAGACCAAGAAACCAAAAAATAAAATCAAATGAGCTTAAACAAAACTAATGTCAAGCCTACAGAAGATCTTCAATAAGAGAATATAAGCACAGATAATAATTACAATAGAAAACATAACAGACTCCTCATAAATCAATTTAAGTTCAAATTTGAAGTTCTAAATAGTTGATAGCAAATTCACTAAGAATATTTTGTTTCTAAACTGCCTTCAATTATGTTGATTCTAAAAAAACTACTAATCTAATCCACATAAATATTAAAGTTAACCTCATTGAGCTTCAAGTTTTGCTTCCGCAGAATACAAATTCATGTAGAATTGCATGTTGGTGGGCTCTTTTTGCTCATCTTTCTCTCTTCTCCTAAGTAAAGCCAATAGGCCATCTACCTCCTTAACTGACACCTCACAGCCTGTCTAAGAACAGAACAAGAATCACTACATTAAATGAATCAACCAACACACAACAAACTACAAGTCCTAACCACCACTGAGTGACCTGATGACAAAATAAAAAAAGAGATTCCTGAGTTTGAGTCTCCATGTGCTAATAGGGGTGACCATAGGAGAATTATCTCATCGGCTTTCAAGGCCCTAGGAGTAGTTGAGGCACGCAAGCTGGCCCGGACACCCGGTGATCACCCAAAAAAAAAAAAAAAAACCTTACAAGTTCACATGAACACAAACATAGACACATACATCTAAACTATTATACATTAACTAACTAAAATCTAATTGCATTTGTGCTATAATAACTGACCTGTTGTAATGCTTGATGTAGATGTGAATGGTGAACAGACTTCGCTACTTGAGCAGACGTTCTCTTCAATAACTAAAACATCCATTTCAAAATTAAATTGAAATTCAATGCATTAGATACAACAAAATACTTATTTGTCAGCTAGCGGAAGAAATCTGCTAAATACAAATGTTTTTACACGACTCCTCGTGCCAAGAGACAACCGGAAAAAATTTCAGAAAATATCATGAGAATAAGTAAAATTATAGTAGAAATGATATGAAAATGGCGAGCACTAACCTTATTGAGCAATAAATTAGGGAAAATATGTTTGGTAGTTAGAAATAACCGCAACAAGGACAGTCATTTTTGTTCTAACTGAGTGAAAATAACATGTAACAGAAACTATGTCCACAAGCAGTCAAGAACGCGTCCTTTATAATTCCATGCATATCGGAACAAGGTATCCTGTTGGTCTCCGTCTCCGCTCTTCCTCCGCCGCCATCAGCATCGGTTGTGACGGCGCGTCCGCCGTTGACGGAGGCTGTTGTTCCGATTTCACAGCTGGAACTAGAAAGCCAACCATTGAGGACTCCACCATTCAGAAGCTTAATATAAATTTATTAAAAAAAAAAATTCTTTCTTTTTAAATTATTTTAGTCGGTTTCCTGCAAAGGAGAGAAAAGTGAAGGAATGAAGATGATGCTGAGTTTGTGTACAGAGAGGTTTGGTTGGTTTGGTTTTATAACAACAACAGAGAATTGGTTCGTTGACAGAAAGAGAGAGAGAGAGAGGTTTTATGAGGGTGAAAACGGCCCACGTTAGGCGGGAATTTTCATCGAATCGTTTCTTTAAGTTAAGCATGTCGTACCGGCGTTAAATCCATTTTCCCCCTTCCTTTCTATTTGACTTTGTTAATGACAACTTGTGGAATTTTAACAATTGACGGCAATAAAAAACGGAAAAATTCTCTGCTCTTGGATTTGAACACTAAACTTGGATGATCCTTTATCAGCTAGTATAATTGTATAAGATTATAAATGGATTTTTTTTTTTTTTTAATCAAAAACCGTTTAACATATATGATTAATTTCAATCCTGGAGAATTAGTATCAAATCCATCGACAATATTCTCCACTTAAATCTAACAATCTTTAGTTATTGGAAGACATTAGCACAACAACCTACTCTACAATCTCCCTCACTTAAATCCTTAGAAAGAGATTAACGAGTAACTTGAATCCACCATTACAATCCTCACTTAAATTGTGAATGCTCATAGAGATGACAATAGATCTGATATTTTCAAGTACTCGGCCTGAAAAGATCGGCTTTATCCGATGTTCCTGGGCTTGGGTTAGGCCTGATTTTAAGGCCCGACCTGGTGTGGGCTGATCCTGGGTATGTCTTCAAGCCCGTCCCAGCCCAACAATTTAGTTTATTATACTAAATTACCCTTATACTATATTTAATTACAAGATTACCTAATTATATAACTCATTTTTTAAAACCCTATATGGATGGATGGATGCACTTTGTAGAAAGTTATTTATATTTTGGTGAGTATTCAAAAATAAATTAATATTTAAAAATTGTTCCAGAATTAAAATATAAATTTTTTTTTAAATTTATTAATATTTAAAATTCACATTATAAAAATTGACGGCTTGAGTCGAGCCTGAGGTTACAAAAAGCCTGTTAACTAGGCTTGGGCTTTACTTGTCATACCCGTGACAAACCCGAGTTAGGTTTGGGCCTTAACTGGTCATACCCGTGACAGGCTCGGATCAGACTTAGGCCATTGGATGAGATTAGGTTTGGGCTTGGATCAAGGAATATTTGATCCCGACTTAGTTTATTTTCATCACTAAATATTCATACGAGGAATCAAATCTAAGATCGGGTATCTATCTTACTATTTTCAATTCTCCCACACTATCTTAATTGGGTGTTCAAAAGAACCGGTTGGAACTGGAACGACGAGATACCCTGGGTTTGGTTTCGGTTCCTACCCAAAACCAGTCGTCAATGGATAGGTTTCGGTTCCAAATTTTTGAAACGTTACGTGCGGTTTTGGTTCTGGCCTATATTTAGGAACCGGAACCGGAACCAGGAACCGAAACTAAATAAAATAAAATTAAAGTTAGGGGAGTAATAAAAACTTTTGTAGAAAAAATAATGTGAATACATTTATTTATATTTCATAACATTTAAAGTAAGTTGGTTTGACTTTGAGAATCTATCTTACAAAGTAATAGAGTTTGTAATTTTGAATTATATATTTGTAATTTATTTTTGTTAACAAGTACCAGTGGGGGGTATTTGTAAGTTTTTAAAGGTTTTTTTGTCATTTTAAACTTTTGAGGGATCAGAATTTTACAGAAACCAGAACCGGAACCGTTGTTACGGTTCTGGGTTGGGTACCTAGGAATCAGAACCGACGGTCGATTCTAGTTCCAAATTTCAGGAACCATCAATTCTGGTTTCGATTGATTCCTTAAAAAAGTACAGAATACCCAGAACTAAACACCATCTAATTACCCACCACCGCCACGGGTAAACATGACTCACATGAGAGGCGAGAAATTCATGGCTGCCAGCTTCATTTAACAGCAGTTGGCATAATGAGTTTGGTCTGCTCTTGCAAACCGGCATAACTATCAGAACGCACCTCGTTTTGTAGTTTGATTGCTGTCTTATGACGACGAAAGGAAGCATTAAATTGCTGTCGCTAGATTATTTAACATTATCAGGGCTAATCTGACCAAAATATCTCTTAACCATGTGGAGGTCAGCAAGAAAGCTTTAATTGAAGCACGAATAGTGGTACCACAATGCTAGAATAGTAGGATTCTAGCCGATACCTCTACCTCTTACGTATTTCCTTCCTTGTATCTCTATTATTTGTGTGTGTATATTGACCACGTAAGGGAAAATACCCAATTAGTTATTTGGTTTTTTTCTTTTTATATATTATTTATGAACCGTTTGTGCTTTGTCGATCTTAACACCGTTATATGGTTCATATATAAAACTTGATTATCAGTTTAATTTAAGGCTAATATGCCATACATGACACGATTCAATTCATATATAAACTTGACAAAAGTGGGATATGAGGAATAAATGAAAGATTATAATCAGTCATAAATACATTTAGAAAACAGAAATACCGAAAGGGAGAGAGAGTGCTTATCTTATCATATTCGAATCTCGAAAAATAGATGGGTCTCTATTTAGTAAAATGTTTCTGGATATAATTACGAAGCTACTGCGGCAGAGAACGTACAATTCCTACCCTGTTTCCTTTGGCCGATTGCACGGAAGATATTCTTAAATGCGCAAGGTTTGGACAGGTGGAGAACTCCCAGCACTCACATACCAGGCCTTTACTTGTTAAGCTAATAACAATCTTACTTCTTCTGTCCTTGGACGACATGACAGCACCTGAACGATACAATGACTTCCTAAACTTTGATTGGTCCTCACTGACACACGCCTATGTCAGCCCTGATTTTTTGGGCATAACATATTTGATCCACATCAAGGGAAAATACCCAAATTTGGGGGTTTTTTTTTTAAAAAAAAAAATCTGTCCATTGGTTAGTTAATTTTTTTTTTTTTATATATATTATTTATCAACCGTTGTCTTTGCGATCTTAACACCGTTATATTGGTTCATATATAAAATTGATTATCAGTTAATTTAAGGCTAATAACTTAATAAGAGGCCATACATGACACGACATGTCAATTCATATAAACTTGACAAAATGGGATTTTTGAGGAACAAATTACAAGTTACAATTGATAAGTTCAACCACATTCAAAGGAGTTGGTTGCTTCAATAATTATAATTAACCTCAATGTGATGTGAGAAGAAAAAATTACCAAGGACAGAGTATACATCACCCAAAATATTGTCTCTCATCGCCGTGGACCCAAATCACTGATGTACGGCGAGACCCCCACGGTATAAATGTTGGTGACGGTGTACCTGTAGCAATCAAGCAGAACATACTGGAAGCCGCTGTGAAAATAATGAGCTTGTTAATAATGAGGGACCATAAGAAAGAAAATTCAAAGTAATCTCCTTCTCATGATTTTCAACAGCCTGCATTTATTGATTGTCAATATACATAATACATTAGATCTATACTGTTTCTTTCTACATATACAACTACCATATTGGTAATTTCAAGTGAAATTTCATTCTTTTTTCTCTAAACTGTTTAAGTCGCTTCGATGGAGGAGATGCAACAGAGTTCTATATACAATCTACAATTCCTCAAATCGGCTCCAGAAATGACTCAACCAGACTCATCTTCCGAGTCATCCTCCAGATAAGAATGAGGGGACCGAAGGTTTCCAGGTGTCTGACAAGCCTTCATTGTTTACAATGTTCGGCTTCATCATCTCTGATATTCACAAAACAGTCGTACAAATTCTCTGAAAACAAAAAAATAAATCAGAAAGAGCCGCCGAATTTCTGTTAATATCAATTACTATTATCATCCTTCTTAAAAATAATGAATTCTTGTAGCTATACAAGGAAAGAATCATTAAGATGTCTAAGTCAAATTTACACAAATAAAACATCATATATCCCTACCTATAGTATAATGTAGAAATTGAAAGCTACTTCCTAACATTACATAAAAAATTCAGATTCTGTACTTTACCTATTTTGGTCTTCGAGTATTGGGGATTCGTCAGTTTGAAATTATCTGGACAGAATGTGAAGGACATGTTAAAACTAGATCTCACTTTAAATGACAGAGCTATAGATTGTAAAAAGACCAGACTTACCAAACAAATACAAATCACCTCCAATAGTATTAACAGCAACCTCTGGTGCAGGCATCCCTTTCAACTCCTCTTTAAAGAGAAGAAACAGACCAAATCATATTATATAGATATAATACCATGCTATAGTATATAAAGATAATTTATCCTCTATTCATACTGCAAGATGTTTGCCAAAGAAACTCTCAATGCCAAAGACCAAGAGTCCAATTGCAATGGGGGGCCTCCAAGTGCAAAATGTGAAAATACTAATCATGAGGTTATAAGGTAGAATAATGGGGTCTTTTAGTGCTTTTACCCTAATGTCAACAAGCAAGACATGCACAATGAAACTTAACTGAACTTACAAATACGTTAAAACTCTTTACCTCCTCGGGCCTTGAGAAATTTGTCATAAGTTTCAAAGGCATGGTTCTCCACGCATTCAGAAAAGTGATCTGCAGAAGTGATAACAACCAAATTATTTAAATTCTGTATTGTGAGATGGTACAATTGTGAAAGCTTATTCTTAAATCACTTCCTACAACAATACTTTGTAGTATTTGTGTGCATTGTCCAAGTAATCTCAGAGTGATAATAGGGAATAAATAAGTGAAGAACCTTTTTTCTAGGCCAAAAAAAATAAAACTCGCATAAATTTGTCTACTTGATTCAACATAATGGCTCCAAATAGAACAAAAGTTCTTACAACCATTCAGAAAACAAACCAGCAGGACAATGATGTATGAAAATAAATTCTGGGAATATGTATTTATATAGTTAATTTAAGTACACGAACTTACATGCCATTCTTGGGCTTAGCATACATGAACACTGTCATAAAATAATAAAAGACTGCTATATGCTGAGCAAGAAAGCGATGAACCACCAAGAATCTCCCCCAATTCCTGCAATCAAATGCCTACACGATCAAGAAACTAAGCAACTGTAGTAATCAAATATTCAGACTGTTTTGGAGCCTACATTAAATAGGTGGCTGGGGTAAAAAATTAAAGATATCTAGCAAAACCCTTTAGTTATTGTGTTTGCAAGTTAGTAAGAAGATGGTCATTTAAAATGGCCTCCATCATGTTTCTCATTGGCAATGTCACTTTCCTCCTCAACCTAATTTTTTTACACTTGCCTTACTTCACCGATGTTATGTCCCTTAGCTGGGTTTGGGAAACTTCACCAACATATGATCATGGATAGAGAACTGGATACGGCAAACAGAATGTGGATTTTGGAGAAAAAACACAGGCTGCCTGCCATAAGTAACAGTGCAAGGCTCTTAAAATGAACTGTCTGAATTAAAAAACTACATTAAGTATATAAACCTAAAAAAGTAGGATATTTATTAAAAATCTACTTCCATGATAAGCAAGTTGGCATCTCATTCAGCTCAGCAAAATGGACTTTCAAATATCCGCTTGTCTCCCCAAGTAGTTGTTATCAGTATTACGTTTTGGTTGAAATTCAAAGATGCTGGACAAATTGAATACAGACTGTCCTTGACTTTACAGCAAAACAAACACAAGACAAGACTCCTTTTTCATCGCCTTTGAAGAAATCACATGCTATTGTTACTTAATTTGAGTTTGAATTTTCTACCTCCCGTCTTTGTTTGGTATAAGAAAGGGATGGAAAGTTGGAAACTTGCATTTGTCAACCCAAATCAGCCACTATAAACACAAATACAAAAGGCTTGAGAATGACATAAATCATAAATTTCTCCTCACTTAACTGCTTTGATTTCAGAAAGAATAAGTTACACGTGATTTTCTTTACGCGTTTTCTATGCTATTCCATATCTAGAAACAGGGGGTGCTCAAGAAAAAGACAAAAACTGACCTTCGATTTCGATTAATTACCGGTTTGAGAGAAAATACAAACCGATTTTACTAACCGGTTTACAATATTATAATAATATATTATATATTAGATTAAAATATATAAAAAATCCCTAAACCTAAATCCTTATTACATATGTATAAATGTTTAATTTTTATTTAAATATGTATTGTTAATGTTTGCAATTTAAATCAAGAAAAATTAAAAAAAATAATAATAATTTAAGCCTTAAGGGGAAAACGGTTCAAAACCGGTTTTCCCCTAAACTAGTTCGATTTCAATTCAAAAAAATTTATAAACCGAAAAACCGATTTGGTTCAAGAAAACGGTTAATCGGTTTTGAACACCCCTATCTAGAAGTTATTTTGTGACCAAAACAGCTTGAAAAATTGTAAGCAACCTAACATAACATTCATAAAATTAATAGAGGGTTTTCTAAATCTATACTTTTACGATTATATAATGATAAAGACGCCATAATATAGAGGCTTGAGAACTACATTGTTGATACATAGTAAATATTCGGTACTGAGAAGTGAACCTGAGAACTTTCCTAACCAACCAATTTCACATTTAATCGCATATACAAATTTACTATCTTGATCGTAAACTAATTTTAATTGATTTTGATTTTGATTTTACCGTTTAGGCTGCGAGTACAAGTACTTTTATTGTTCCTTTACTGTTTGCAGTCAACATTGTTGGGCTATCACTCTTCCAGCAAATTGCACTGATGAAATATGGTGCCACATTGTTATCAGCATCTTCTATATCAGAACTAAATCTGTAGGAAGCTGCAGGTTTGGAGACCGCCTGCAAAAGTACCGGCACAACTAAATTACTTCAAAGATTTGATGGAAAAATAACTGATCACTAGAATGATTCCTGACCTTATGATACACAAACACTTCATTTGTTTCACTACCACAGGCTATGTATTCACTGTTTACTGAGAGACCCACAAAATTCCTGTCATTGGTGTGGCCTCTAAAAGTGCGTATCTGAGAAAATAACAAAACATAAAAACATTGGTAATTTGTATTTCAGGAACTAGTATCTTAGAATATAGTATTTAATGCTATAAAAAGAACAGGCATATGTAGAGCTACTGATCGATGTATATGATAATGCAACTAACGATCAGTGTTACTTGAAGAACAATGAAATATCACAATGATAAAAAGCCTGAACTGGAAGAAATTGCTGAAGGCACAATAACTTACTGGAGAATTTTCCCTTACATCCCACAAGCGCAATGTGCTGTCAGTAGATGCAGAAGCCAGTTCATTTTCAGATAAAAATTTCACATATGAAACAGTTTTCTTGTGACCGCTGAACACAGAAAGTGGCTGGCTAATATTTCTCAAATCATAATAGTGAATATTGTGATCTGCGGAACCCACCTGCAAAAATTTTAAACTCCTTAATTATTTATTTTTTCCAAAATTAATAAATAAGTAAAGAAAGCCACTCGGTAAAGACTTGTCGGAATTAATTCACTTTTATCAATCATATACAGGTACAAGAAAAATACACACACTGCAGTTTACATCAGATTTTAAAAAATATTAAGCTTATATTCTTTCGGAAGAATGTCTACAGTAAGCTCTGGATAACAAATGTCAGTGCACATTTATACAAAAATCCAGTAGAAAAATTAAGAGAGACACACCGCTAAATGAATACTGGACCCTGGATTATACTTGACAGAACAAATATTTGCTTTCATATCAATGCTAAAAGCACTTGCTTCTTGCTTGGTGCACCAGATTTTAACCTGTCAAATAAACATGCACGAAGAAACCGTTTGAAAAATCAACTAACAATATCATTTGGAACCAGGTAAAACAAATTATGCCAGCAACTAAATGTCCACTCGACCGACTCATAACTATTGTGTAGAAGGGTAGAAGGACTCTAAATGAAATAGACAATTTATGCAGAGATCAGGCCAATTAATTAAACAAACACCTAGAAATTCTGAGAAATGCTCCACAATATTGAATCTCATGATAGTAGTCATAAAATCCTTAACTTTGTGAAATATGTAAAATTTAACAAAAGCGTTAAGGATTATTATAATCACAACTGCCCATTCTGCTTCATTTAAATGTGTCTTACAGAATGCTAAAGCTTAACTTGACGAAGATGCAAGTTACACGCCACTGGTATATAGGACATGCAGCTATAGTTTGCGAATACTATGATTGGCCACCAAAGGGAGACATAGATCAAGATTTTCGCCCTGGATGAAGTCCCCAATTAAATTTTCGTCTTCTCTACTTTCTATGACATGCTGAAAGCCACTCCCTTAGATTGTCAGCAGCTTTTTCTTTAAAGCAATAGGCTAACATGAGCTCCACATTCCTCAAATCTTAAATTCATGTTTAACAGGAAATCAGTTGCACAAGTACCTTGCAGTCATCACTACCAGATACAAGCATAGAAGGTTCAGTACATGAAAAATCAACACTCCAAGCCCGTTTCTCATGCTCCTCATATTCCATCACACTCTGAAAGGAAAAAAACATAATTCATATAGATAAATAAACCAGAAATAATGGAAAGATGACATTTCATGATAATAAACACAAGTTTAATCGAACTGCATGAGCATGTGGCCTACTGAAGCTAAAAGAAAGATATAGCTAATAACTATACCTGACTAGTCATTACATCCCAAACAGTTACTATCCCCTCATAATCACTGCTCGCAATGTGATTTTTCGTACAATTGCTCCAACTCAAGCAACTAAGTTTAGCTCGAGTGGGCATTTCCGTAATGGGATAATGCACATCTGTTGGTTCATTAAACATCTGTAGCAATGAAATAAGCAGGTATTGAATAATCAAATAACAGTAATCACAAAAGCATACAACATGAGTCAAAATAATTTATTGACGGTGCCCCATACTGCATAGCAATCTCAAGCAGGAAGCAAGAAATTTTCATCTTAAGCAGTAAGATTGTAAAGTACTAGTTAGGTTAGAGTTTGATATACAATATGCTCTAAATAGTCCACAAGCAGTACCCCAACCCATCACAGAGATGTCATGATTCATTGCTAGCTATACAAATAATAGAAAATCTTTTTCCCACAGGCAATTCTACATACTTATACAAATTGAAATCATCAATTCCACATGTCCCTGCACCAAATCAGACTATCATGTCCGAAACTTACTGAGGAAAATTCAAAAATCTTAATGCGCCTTGAAACTCCGGCAGTAGCATACAATTCATTATCACGATCAAATTCTATACTGCAAAAATAAATTAAAAGAATCAGAGAACTTGTATAGTAGCTGTTATAATTTACAATGAACATAGAAGAGGCTGGCAGATTTTTCCAAAGAAAGAAGTTCAATTACAATCATTTCGACCCAAGTTTTTTCAAGAAGTATAAGAGTTAAGCAGTTGGAAGTAATCATTTCATTAAACACTTGTCATATACAGAACATAAAGCAACAGTTGTACTAACAAAATAGTACAACTTATAGCCAGAGCAATTGAGCAAGTCTAACTAAAAGATAGATGCCAGAAAACATTTTCAGAACTATAAATAATAAGTTAACTGAAATTGTATAATATGATTACATTTTGACTCACCTCGAGACAATATTTGCAGCATGGAAAAGGTCCCCCTGCCTTGGTTCAGCAATGACCCTCAATCGACTAATTTGAAGTTTTGAACAACAAACAGAATATATAAGTGACTAAAGCAGAGTTAATTGGAAATATCATAGAACAGACAATAAACACACATAAAAGGTGTTACTCATAAGTTTTTCTTGAACAAAACTGAAATATGAAAACCAAAATCATTACTGGAGAAATCATTCACCTGTACTGAGTAAAATTAGTTAGCACAGATTGGAAATCCTTAAGAGCAGGATTATAGCCTTCTTTATTTATTGCGCTATTGTCCCTTCCTCCCTGTTTATGTGATTGTCTGGCCCAATGCCGCCGTTTTTGTAAGTAATACTCTTGCAAGTCATTGAACTGTATCAAAATAGAATACCAAGAACCATTTTGGTCAAAAGGAAATAAATAATTTAGTTGTAAAAAGTTGTGATTTGACAGCACATTAATTTGACCATGGATCTAACACCAAAATTTTTAGGGCAACTTCGCCAAAAGAAAAATCAAAACTCTTTGAATTTTCAAGATAAAATACCTGAGCTTGGACTCGCCTTTTTCTTGCAGTAGGCAGTCCGAGTTGAGTAACATGTTGTGAACCAGACACACCGCAAACATCCCTAATTTGGACACCTTGAGAGCTTACTTGAGCCATCTCATCAGTATTCTTCTGTGAATTGTGTGAATTGGATGAAACTAGCCACCCTTGTACATTGTGGGCCTTAGAGCTAATGCCTTTGCTATTTTTATCGATCTGTAAAGGTCCTGGTTTTGGTGCACTGACATCATCAAGAGTCCTTCGTTTTAGTAAGCATCTCTCTCTAGCCATGTGTAATTCCTTTCTATGTTTCTCTACAGCATGTATGTCCTCCTTAATGCTCTGAAGATCAGTTTGAATCTACAAAAGATGAAATAGACCAAGAAACCAAAAAATAAAATCAAATGAGCTTAAACAAAAACTCAATTGTCAAGCCTAACAGAAGATCTTCAATAAGAGAATATAAGCACAGATAATAATTACAATAGAAAACATAACAAGACTCCTCATAAATCAATTTAAGTTCAAATTTGAAGTTCTAAATAGTTCTGATAGCAAAATTCACTAAGAATATTTTTGTTTCTAAACTGCCTTCAACATTATGTTGATTCTAAAAAAACTACTAATCTAATCCACATAAATATTAAAGTTAACCTCATTGAGCTCTTCAAGCTTTTGCTTCCGCAGAAAATACAAAAATTCATGTAGAATTTGCATGTTGGTCTGGGCTTCTTTTTGCTCCATCTTTCTCTTCTTCTCCTCAAGTAAAGCCAATAGGCCATCTACCTCCTTAACTGACACCTCACAGCCCTGTCTAAGAATCAGAACAAAGAATCACTACATTAAATGAATCAACCAATCACACCAACAACTTACAAGTCCTAACCACCACTGAGTGACCTGATGACAAAATAAAAAAAGAGATTTCTGAGTTTGAGTCTCCCATGTGCTAATAGGGGTGACCATAGGAGAATTATCTCATCGGACTTTCAAGGCCCTAGGAGTAGTTGAGGCACGCAAGCTGGCCCGGACACCCGGTGATCAACCCAAAAAAAAAAAAAAAAAACCTTACAAGTTCACATGAACACAAACATTAGACACATACATCTAAACTATTATCCACATTAACTAACTAAAATCTAATTGCATTTTTGCCTATAATAACTGACCTGTTGTAATGCTTGATGTAGATGTTGAACTGGTGATACAGACTTCGCTACTTGAGCAGCAGACGTTCTCTTCAATAACTAAAACATCCATTTCAAAATTAAATTGAAATTCAATGCATTAGATACAACAAAATACTTATTTGTCAGCTAGCGGAAGAAATCTGCTAAAATACAAATGTTTTTACACGACTCCTCGTGCCAAGAGACTAACCGGAAAAAATTTCAGAAAAATATCATGAGAATAAGTAAAATTATAGTAGAAATGATATGAAAATGGCGAGCAACTAACCTTATTGAGCAATAAATTAGGGAAAATATGTTTGGTAGTTAAGAAATAACCGCAACAAGGACAGTCATTTTTGTTTCTCAACTGAGTGAAAATACACATGTAACAGAAACTATGTCCACAAGCAGTCAAGAACGCGTCCTTTATAATCTCCATGCATATCGGACACAAGGTATCCTTGTTGGTCTCCGTCTCCGCCTCTTCCTCCGCCGCCATCAGCATCGGTTGTGACGGCGCGTCCGCCGTTGACGGAGGCTGTTGTTCCGATTTCACAGCTGGAACTAGAAAGCCAACCATTGAGGACTCCACCATTCAGAAGCTTAATATAAATTTTATTTTTAAAAAAAAAAATTCTTTTGTTTTTAAATTATTTTAGTCGGTTTTCCTGCAAAGGAGAAGAAAAGTGAAGGAATGAAGATGATGCTGAGTTTGTGTACAGAGAGGTTTGGTTTGGTTTTATCTACACTAGGGGTGTTAAAAAAAAAAAAAGACAAAAACCGAACTTCAATTTCGATTAATTACCGGTTTGAGAGAAAATACAAACCGATTTTACTAACCGGTTTACAATATTATAATGATATATTATATATTAAAATCAAATATATAAAAATCCCTAAACCTAAATCCTTTACATATGTATAAATGTTTAATTTTATTTGATATGTATTGTTGATGTTTCTAATTTAAATCAAGAAATTAAAAAAAAAAAAAAATTAGTTTAAGCCTTAAGGGGAAAACGTTAAAACCGTTTTTCCCTAAACAGTTCGGTTTCAATTCAAAAAAATTTCTAAACGCAAACCGTGTTCAAGAAAACGGTTAATCGGTTTTGAACACCCTATCTAGAATTATTTTGTGACCACGGAAACGGAAACGCTTGAAAATTTAAGCAACCTAACATAACATTCATAAAATTAGAGAGGTTTTTCTAAATCTTACTTTTTCGATTATATAATGATAAAGTTAGACGCCATAATAAGAGCTTGAGAACTACATTGTTGATACGTTAAATATCGGTACTGAGAAGTGAACCTGAGAACTTTCCTAACCAACCAATTTCAAATTTAATGCATATACAATTTACTATCTTGATCGTAACAATTTTAATTGATTTTGATTTTGATTTTACCGTTTAGGCTGCGAGTACAAGTACTTTTATTGTTCCTTTACTGTTTGCAGTCAACATTGTTGGGCTATCACTCTTCCAGCAAACTGCACGATGAAATACGGTGCCACATTGTTATCAGCATCTTCTATATCAGAACTAAATCTGTAGGAAGCTGCAGGTTTGGAGACCGCCTGCAAAAGTACCGGCACAACTAAATTACTCTAAGATTTGATGGAAAATAACTGATCACTAGATGATTCCTGACCTTGTGATACACAAACACTTCATTTGTTTCACTACCACAGGCTATGTATTCACTGTTTACTGAGAACCCACAAAATTCCTCCATTGGTGTGGCCTCTAAATGTGCGTATCTGAGAAAATAACAAAACATAAAACATTGGTAATTTGTATTTCAGGAACTAGTATCTAGATATAGTATTTAATGCTATAAAAGAACAGGCATATGTAGCTTGATCGATGTATTGATATGCAACTAACGATCAGTGTTACTTGAGACAATGAAATATCACAATGATAAAAAGCCTGAACTGGAAGAAATTGCTGAAGGCACAATAACTTACTGGAGAATTTTCCCTTACATCCCACAACGCAATGTGCTGTCGTAGATGCAAAGCCAGTTCATTTTCAGATAAAAATTTCACATATGAACAGTTTTCTTGTGACCGCTGAACACAGAAAGTGCTGGCTAATATTTCTCAAATCATAATAGTATATTGTGATCTGCGGAACCCACCTGCAAAAATTTTAAACTCCTTAATTATTTATTTTTCCAAAATTAATATAAGTAAGAAACCACTCGGTAAAGACTTGTCGAATTAATTCACTTTTAATCATTAGGTACAGAAAAATACACACACTGCAGTTTACATCAGATTTTAAAATATTAAGCTTATATTCTTTCGGAAGAATGTCTACAGAAGCTCTGGATAACAAATGTCATGCACATTTATACAAAATCCAGTAGAAAAATTAAGAGAGACACACGCTAAATGAATACTGGACCCTGATTATACTTGACAGAACAAATATTTGCTTTCATATCAATGCTAAAGCACTTGCTTCTTGCTTGGTGCACCAGATTTTAACCTGTCAAATAACATGACGAAGAAACCGTTTGAAAAATCAACTAACAATATCATTTGGAACCAGGTAACAAATTATGCCAGCAACTAAATGTCCACTCGACCCGACTCATACTATTGTTAGAAGGGTAGAAGGACCTAAATGAAATAGACAATTTAGCAGGATCAGGCCAATTAATTAACAAACACCTAGAAATTCTGAGAAATGCTCCACAATATTGAATCTCATGTAGTAGTCATAAAATCCTTAACTTTTGAAATATGTAAAATTTAACAAAAGCGTTAAGGATTATTATAATCACAACTGCCCATTCTGCTTCATTTAAATGTGTCTTACAGAATGCTAAGCTTACTTGACGAAGATGCAAGTTACACGCCACTGGTATATAGGACATGCAGCTATAGTTTGCGAATACTATGATTGGCCACCAAAGGGAGACATAGATCAAGATTTTCGCCCTGGATGAAGTCCCCAATTAAATTTTCGTCTTCTCTACTTTCTATGACATGCTGAAAGCCACCCTTAGATTGTCAGCAGCTTTTCTTTAAAGCAATAGGCTAATGACTCACACTTCCTCAAATCTTAAATTCATGTTTACAGGAAATCAGTTGCACAAGTCCTTGCAGTCTCACTACCAGATCACAGCATAGAAGGTTCAGTACATGAAAAATCAACACTCCGCCCGTTTCTCATGCTCCTCATATTCCATCACACTCTGAAAGGAAAAAAACATAATTCATATAGATAATAAACCAAAATAATGGAAAGATGACATTTCATGATAATAACACCAAGTTTAATCGAACTGCATGAGCATGTGGCCTACTGAAGCTAAAAGAAAGTATAGCTAATAACTACCTGACTAGTCATTACATCCCAAACGTTACTATCCCCTCATAATCACTGCGCAATGTGATTTTTCGTACAATTGCTCCAATCAGCAACTAAGTTTGCTCGGTGGGCATTTCCGTAATGGGATAATGCACATCTTTTGGTTCATAAACATCTGTAGCAATGAAATAAGCAGGTATTGAATAATCAAATAACAGTAATCACAAAAGCATACAACATGAGTCAAAATAATTTATTGACGGTGCCCCATACTCATAGCAATCTCAAGCAGGAAGCAAGAAATTTTCATCTTAAGCAGAAGATTGTAAAGTACTAGTTAGGTTAGAGTTTGATATACAATATGCTCTAAATAGTCCACAAGCAGTACCCCAACCCATCAGAGATGTCATGATTCATTGCTAGCTATACAAATAATAGAAAATCTTTTCCCACAGGCAATTCTACATACTTATACAAATTGAAATCATCAATTCCACATGTCCCTGCACCAAATCAGACTATCAGGTCCGAAACTTACTGGGAAAATTCAAAAATCTAATGCGCCTTGAAACTCCGGCAGTAGCATCAATTCATTATCACGACAAATTCTATACGTCAAAAATAAATTAAAAGAATCAAGAACTTGTATAGTAGCTGTTATAATTTCACAATGAACATAGAAGAGGCTGGCAGATTTTTCCAAAGAAAGAAGTTCAATTACAATCATTTCGACAAGTTTTTTCAGAAGTATAAGAGTTAAGCTTGGAATAATCATTTCATTAACACTTGTCATAACAGAACATAAAGCAACAGTTGTACTAACAAAATAGTACAACTTATAGCCAGAGCAATTGAGCAGTCTAACTAAAAGATAGATGCCAGAAAACATTTTCAGAACTATAAAATATAGTTAACTGAAATTGTATATATGATTACCGCGTCCATTACTTTTGGACCGGCGTCCATTCGTAATGGACGCCCGTCCATACTTTAAAAAAAAAAAAAAAAACTTTTTATTGTATTTTATTTATGGGGGACGCCCGTCCATATAATATAGACGTCCGTCCATATTATATGGACGGGCGTCCATGTGAGTGAACGGCCGTCCAAATTTGATGGACGGCCGTTCACTAGAAAAAATTGTTAAAAAATTTAAAAATGTCTTACACGTAGGCCGGTACAAATATTTCGGTGTTCGTAGTATTATTGTTACACAATATTTTAAAATCCAACCTGAGGTGAAACCCGGTAAAGCTTCCAGGTCCCAGGTTGATCGGTTTACCCGGTTTGACCGTTGGTTAAACCGGTTGACAAAAAACTTTAAAATTTAGCAAATATATCCCTAAAAATTCGTTAAATCCCTATAAGTTTGAAATTTATCAAACACACCCTAACTGCAAATCGACTGGCGACTGATTAGCGGCGGCGACACTCCAGATGCAACCCCAATTGTCCCTTGAGCCCATTTCCATCAAAATATACCCAAGATCTGGCTGAAATAGGTTTGATTTCAACCAGATCTCACCGACGTCGACATCGGCATTCCAGGCCAGATCCCATCGATTCCGACAACAACAACCCTCCCCATCACCCCAGAATTACTCTCCTTTTCCTCCTGACCAAAACCCACCTCACCCTACCCCCGTTAGCCTCGTCAATCGCCGGAAAAGTCTCATCGTTGTCGCTACAGTTTTGTTCGATTTCCTGTCGATTTACTCACTGGAAATCAAATCTTTCACCACCATTACATTCATCGGAAATTTCTCTTCAAAAGCCTCAACATTCCGATAATTAATTGTTCTCCGATCATCACCGGAAATCCTAGGGTATTGGGTGAATAGGAAAAAATTAAACTCGGCCCGTTGAAGCTTCCGGGTCCCGATTGAACCGGGCAGGCCGGACTGGGTTTTAAAACATTGGTATTACATAATCAAAATTAAAAATCTATATTTTTTTCTCTCAACTATTCATATCATGTCCAAGATTAATATCAATATATATACTCGACTTGTGTTATTATTATCATGCAAAATGGGCAACACATCTTCGTTTTTTACTTTCTCCATGCAAAATATGTGAATTTGGGCAGGTTTTAGTGAACCAAATTGGGTGACCTGGATCCGACCTAAAAATTTTTTTGGGCCTTCGACCCAAATTAATAAAGTCATATTGATTTGTATCGATATTTTTAAGAATACGAATAGATACTTATTGTATCCTAGGATACATATCAACATATCAAAAAATTTAAGATACACTCTCTGATACGTATCGCATATCTTGGGATACTTATAACCATGGTTGGAAACTCTTTTTTTTTTTTTTTAATCAAAAGGTTTGGGTTAATTTACGTACACATCAACTAATTCTCAAAAGATATCAACGTAATAACTCACCGTCACAATCTCCCACTTAAATCGTAGATGTTCAGATTGAAAATCGAATATGAGACTATACACCTATCTACATTATTTCCCATTCGTTCCAGGTATCGGGTGAGTTCAAACATGAATAATGGGGGAAAGAATTTTACCAAGTAGTTGTTATCAGTATTACGTTTTGGTTGAAATTCAAAGATGCTGGACAAATTGAATACAGACTGTCCTTGACTTTACAGCAAAACAAACACAAGACAAGACTCCTTTTTCATCGCCTTTGAAGAAATCACATGCTATTGTTACTTAATTTGAGTTTGAATTTTCTACCTCCCGTCTTTGTTTGGTATAAGAAAGGGATGGAAAGTTGGAAACTTGCATTTGTCAACCCAAATCAGCCACTATAAACACAAATACAAAAGGCTTGAGAATGACATAAATCATAAATTTCTCCTCACTTAACTGCTTTGATTTCAGAAAGAAGTTAGACGTGATTTTCTTTACACGTTTTCTATGCTATTCCATATCTAGAACTAGGGGTGTTAAAAAAAAAAAAAGACAAAAACCGAACTCAATTTCGATTATTACCGGTTTGAAGAAATACAAACCGATTTTACTAACCGTTTCACAATATTATAATGATATATTTATTAAATCAAATATATAAAAAATCCTAAACCTAAATCCTTTACATATGTATAAATGTTTAATTTTTATTGTATGTATTGTTGATGTTTATAATTTAAATCAAGAAAATTAAAAAAAAAAAAATTAGTTTAAGCCTTAAGGGGAAAACGTTAAAACCGTTTTTTCCCTAAACAGTTCGTTTCAATTCAAAAAATTTCTAAACCGAAAAACCGTTCTCAAAAACGTTAATCGGTTTTGAACACCCCTATCTAGATTATTTGTGACCACGTGAACCCTGAAACACTTGAAAAATTTAAGCAACCTAACATAACATTCATAAAATTAATAGAGGGTTTTCTAAATCTATACTTTTTCGATTATATAATGATAAAGTTTAGACGCCATAATATAGAGGCTTGAGACTACATTGTTGATACGTAAGTAAATATTCGTGTACTGAGAAGTGAACCTGAGAACTTTCCTAACCAACCAATTTCAAATTTAATGGCATATACAAATTTCTATCTTGATCGTAAACTAATTTTAATTGATTTTGATTTTGTTTTACCGTTTAGGCTGCGAGTACAATACTTTTATTGTTCCTTTACTGTTTGCAGTCAACATTGTTGGGCTATCACTCTTCCAGCAAACTGCACTGATGAAATCGGTGCCACATTGTTATCAGCATCTTCTATATCAGAACTAAATCTGTAGGAAGCTGCAGGTTTGAGACCGCCTGCAAAAGTACCGGCACACTAATTACTTCAAAGATTTGATGGAAAATAACTGACACTAGAATGTTCCTGACCTTGTGATACACAAACACTCATTTGTTTCACTACCACAGCTATGTATTCACTGTTTACTGAGAGACCCACAAATTCCTCTCATTGGTTGGCCTCTAAATGTGCGTATCTGAGAAAATAACAAAACATAAAACATGGTAATTTGTATTTCAGGAACTAGTATCTTAGAATATAGTATTAATGCTATAAAAGAACAGGCATATGTAGAGCAACTGATCGATGTATATGATAATGCAACAACGATCAGTGTTACTTGGAACACATGAATATCACAATGATAAAAGCCTGAACTGGAAGAAATTGCTGAAGGCACAATAACTTACTGGAGATTCCCTTACATCCCCAAGCCAATGTGCTGTCAGTAGATCAGAAGCCAGTTCATTTTCATAAAAATTTCACATATGAAACAGTTTTCTTGTGACCGCTGACACACAGAAAGTGGCTGGCTAATATTTCCAAATCATATAGTGAATATTGTGACTGCGGAACCCACCTGCAAAAATTTTAAACTCCTTAATATTTATTTTTTCCAAATTAAATAATAAGTAGAAAGCCACTCGGTAAAGACTTGTCGGAATTAATTCACTTTTATCATCATAACAGGTACAAGAAAAATACACACACTGCAGTTTACATCAGATTTTAAAAGATATTAAGCTTATATTCTTTCGGAAGAATGTCTACAGTAAGCTCTGGATAACAAATGTCAGTGCCACATTTATACAAAAATCCAGTAGAAAAATTAAGAGAGACACACCGCTAAATGAATACTGGACCCGGGATTATACTTGACAGAACAAATTGCTTTCTATTCAATGCTAAGAGCACTTGCTTCTTGCTTGGTGCACCAGATTTTACCTGTCAAATAAACATGAACAAGAAACCGTTTGAAAAATCAACTAACTATCATTTGAACCAGGTAACAATTATGCCAGCAACAAAATGTCCACTCGACCACTCTAACTATTGTATAGAAGGTTAGAAGGACTCTAAATGAAATAGACAATTTATGCAGAGATCAGCCAATTAATTAAACAAACACCTAGAAATTCTGAGAAATGCTCCACAAATGAATCTCATGGTAGTAGCAAAAATCCTTAACTTTGTAAATATGTAAAATTTAACAAAAGCGTTAAGGTTATTATAATCACAACTGCCCATTCTGCTTCATTTAATGTGTCTTACAGAATGCTAAAGCTTACTTGACGGATGCAAGTTCACGCCACTGGTATATAGGACATGCAGCTATGTTTGCGAATACTATGATTGGCCACCAAAGGGAGACATAGATCAAGATTTTCGCCCTGGGAAGTCCCCAATTAATTTTCGTCTTCTCTCCTTCTATGCACTGCTGAAAGCCACTCCCTTGATTGTCAGCAGCTTTTTTCTTTAAAGCAATAGGCTAATATGAGCTCCACATTCCTCAAATCTTAAATTCATGTTTACAGGAAATCAGTTGCACAAGTACCTTGCAGTCATCACTACCAGATACAAGCAGAAGGTTCAGTACATGAAAATCAACACTCCAAGCCCGTTTCTCATGCTCCTCATATCCCATCACACTCTAAAGGAAAAAAACATAATTCATATAGATAAATAAACCAGAAATAATGGAAGATGACATTTCATGATAATAAACACAAGTTTAATCGAACTGCATGAGCATGTGCCTCTGAAGCTAAAAGAAAGATATAGCTAATCCTATACCTGACTAGTCATTACATCCCAAACAGTTACTATCCCCTCATAATCACGTGCTCGCAATGTGATTTTTCGTACATTGCTCCAACTCAACAACTAAGTTTAGCTCGAGTGGGCATTTCCGTAATGGGATAATGCACATCTGTTGGTTCATTAAACATCTGTACAATGAAATAAGCAGGTATTGAATAATCAAATAACAGTACATCACAGCACAACATGAGTCAAATAATTTTGACGGTGCCCCATACTGCATAGCAATCTCAAGCAGGAACAGAAATTTTCATCTTAAGCAAAGATTGTAAAGTACTAGTTAGGTTAGTTTGATATACAATATGCTCTAATAGTCCACAAGCAGTACCCCAACCCATCACAGATGTCATGATTCTTGCTAGCTAACAAATATAGAAAATCTTTTTCCCACAGGCATTCTACATACTTATACAAATTGAATCATCAATTCACCTGTCCCTGCACCAATCAGACTATCATGTCAAACTTACTGAGAAAATTCAAAATCTTAATGCGCCTTGAAACTCCGGCAGTAGCATACAATTCATTATCCGATCAAATTCTATACTGCAAAAATAAATTAAAGAATCAGAGAACTTGTATAGTAGCTGTTATAATTTACAATGACATGAAGAGGCTGGCAGATTTTCCAAAGAAAGAAGTTCAATTACAATCATTTCGACCAAGTTTTTTCAAGAAGTATAAGAGTTAAGCAGTTGGAAGTAATCATTTCATTAAACACTTGTCATATACAGAACATAAAGCAACAGTTGTACTAACAAATAGTACAACTTATAGCCAGAGCAATTGAGCAAGTCTAACTAAAAGATAGATGCCAGAAAACATTTTCAGAACTATAAATAATAGTTAACTGAATTGTATAATATGATTACATTTTTACTCACCTCGAGACAATATTTGCAGCATGGAAAAGGTCCCCCTGCCTTGGTTCAGCAATGACCCTCAATCGACTAATTTGAAGTTTTGAACAACAACAGAATATATATGACAAAGCAGAGTTAAGTACTCAAACCACTAGAGTTAAATTACATGAAAAATAACAGACAAACAGATCGTAATACACTCTAGTCAATTTACTTCATGGCCTATGAGTATCATGTTAATTCTTGAACACAACATCAATAGTCTGAGAATACATTCTGGAAATTTGCACGAGAAATTAGGCCTGAGAAGTTGAGGGATAATTGAGCATTGCTGTATCAGAAAAAAGGATTGGAGTCACAAGAATGGGGAGAAAGAAAGTGTTTGTGGTCAACACGAAGGAAAGTTATGTAGATATCGAAAGAGAAAAAAAAACAAACGAATTGGTAAAGATGAAAAAACTTAGTGGACGTCCCCTGGGGCGAAGGAGCACCAGGAGAAAAACATTTGATGTCTTCTTGGTCCCAAGGACCATGCGACTGACATGCGTCAGGAGGGCGACGGTGAAGAGAAACGAGACACCTGACAGGGGCCGGAAGCTGCTTTCTATCTTCTTTTAGTCGAGACAGAACGTTGCACGACCATCAGAGCCGCGAGACCCTCTACCATGGATCCTATGTCAGCAGTATGCCTCCTAATGCTCTGAAGATCAGTTGAATCTACAAAAGATGAATAGACCAAGTAACCAAAAAAAAATCAAATGAGCTAAACAAAAACTCAAGTCAAGCCAACAGAAGATCCAATAAGAGAATATAGCACAGATAATAATTACAATAGAAAACATAACAAGACTCCATCAATCAATTGTTCAATGAGCAAAAGTTCATAGCTGACACTAAGAATATTTGTTTCTAAACTGCTTCAACATTATGTTGATCTAAAAAAACTACTAATCTAATCCACATAAATATTAAAGTTAACCTCATGAGCTCTTCAAGCTTTGCTTCCGCAGAAAATACAAAAATTCATGTAGAATTTGCATGTTGGTCTGGGCTTCTTTTGCTCCATCTTTCTCTTCTTCTCCTCAAGTAAAGCCAATAGGCCATCTACCTCCTTAACTGACACCTCACAGCCCTGTCTAAGAATCAGAACAAAGAATCACTACATTAAATGAATCAACCAATCACACCAACAACTTACAAGTCCTAACCACCACTGAGTGACCTGATGACAAAATAAAAAAGAGATTCTGAGTTTGAGTCTCCTGTGCTAATAGGGGTGACCATAGAAGGATTATCTCATCGGACTTTCAAGGCCCTAGGAGTAGTTGAGGCACGCAAGCTGGCCCGGACACCCGGTGATCAACCCAAAAAAAAAAAAAAAAAAACCTTACAAGTTCACATGAACACAAACATTAGACAATACATCTAAACTATTATCCACATTAACTAACTAAAATCTAATTGCATTTTTGCCTATAATACTGACCTGTTGCAATGCTGATGTAGATGTTGAACTGGTGATACAGACTTCGCTACTTGAGCAGCAGACGTTCTCTTCAATAG
Source organism: Pistacia vera (assembly GCF_008641045.1). Lineage (NCBI taxonomy): Eukaryota > Viridiplantae > Streptophyta > Magnoliopsida > Sapindales > Anacardiaceae > Pistacia > Pistacia vera. Next base: position 250,655 of record NW_022196148.1, on the reverse strand, counting down.
CTACAACATCCATTTCAAAATTAAATTGAAATTCAATGCATTAGATACAACAAAATACTTATTTGTCAGCTCGCGGAAGAAATCTGCTAAAATACAAATGTTTTTACACGACTCCTCGTGCCAAGAGACTAACCGGAAAAAATTTCAGAAAAATATTATGAGAATAAGTAAAATTATAGAAATGATATGAAAATGGCGAGCAACTAACCTTATGAGCAATAAATTAGGGAAAATATGTTTGGTAGTTAAGAAATAACCGCAACAAGGACAGTCATTTTTGTTTCTCAAATGAGTGAAAATACATGTAACAGAAACTATGTCCACAAGCAGTCAAGAACGCGTCCTTTATAATCTCATGCATATCGGACACAAGGTATCCTTGTTGGTCTCCGTCTCCGCCTCTTCCTCCGCCGCCATCAGCATCGGTTGTGACGGCGCGTCCGCCTGTGACGGAGGCTGTTGTTCCGATTTCACAGCTGGAACTAGAAAGCCAACCATTGAGGACTCCACCATTCAGAAGCTTAATATAAATTTTTTTTAAAAAAAAAAATTCTTTTGTTTTAAATTATTTTAGTCGGTTTCATGCAAAGGAGAAGAAAAGTGAAGGAATGAAGATGATGCTGAGTTTGTGTACAGAGAGGTTTGGTTTGGTTTTATAACAATAAGAGAATGGTTCGTTGACAGAAACAGAGAGAGAGAGAGAGATGTTTTATGAGGGTGAAAACGGCCCAGTTAGGCGGGCAATTTTCATCGAATCGTTTTCTTTAAGTTAATGCATGTCGTGCCACGTTAAACCATTTTCCCCCTTTCTTTCTATTTTGACTTTGTTAAATTGACAAGTCTGGAATTTTAACAATTGACTGGCAATAAAAAACGGAAAAATTCTCTGCCTTGGATTTGAACACTAAACTTCTGGATGATCCTTAATCAGCTAGTATAATTGTATAAGATTATAAATGGATTTTTTTTTTTTTAATCAAAAACAAGCCTGCGAGAGAAATTAGTATCGTAATCCACCGACAATACTCCCACTTAAGTCTAACTAATCTTTAGTCATTGGAAGACATTAGCACAACAACCTACTCTCACAATCCCCCTCACTTAAATCCTCAAAGAGATTACGTAGTAACTTGAATCCACTATTACAAACAATCCTCGCTTAAATTGTGAATGCTCATAGAAATGATAATGGGTCCGTATTTTTGGATAATAGTCCTAAAGGTCAAGCTTTATCGCGATGTTCGCGAGCTGAGCTTGGGCTTGGGCTTGGGCTAGACCTGATTTTAAGGCCCGACCTAGGTATGGGTCAGCCCTGGGTATGTCTTCAGGCCCGTCCTACCCAACAATTTTAGTATTAATTATACTAAATACCCTTATACTATATATTTAATTACAAGATTATCCTACATATATATACTCATTTTTCCAAAACCTTACTGGATAGATGGATGCACTTTGTGAAAAGTTATTTATATATTTGGTGAGTATTCAAAAATAAATTAATATTTAAAATTGTTTCTAGAATTAAAAATATAAAAAAAAATTTAAATTTATTAATATTTAAAAATCACATTATGAAAATGGGCGACCTTGGGCGAGCCTGAGGTTACAAAAAGCCTATCACTAGGCTTGGGTTTACTTACCATATCCGTGTAGACCCAGACTAGGCTTGGACCTTACTTGTCAGACCCGTGACGGGTCCGACCAAGCTTAGACCTTTGTTATGAGATTAGGTTTAGACCTAGACCAAGGAATACTCAATCCCAACTTAGAGGGTGTTTCTAAGCTTATAAACTGATCAAACTAGCTTATAAGCTCTAAAATTAAGCTGACCTGTTTGTTATAACTTTTTGAGCTTATAGCCAAAAAAAATGTTTGGGGGAGGTACTTTTTTTTTTTTTTTTTTGCTTATAAGCACTCCTTATAAGCTAGTTTGACCAAATATATTACTACATTATCCTTGTTTAATTTAAAATTCTATACTATATCCTTATTTAATGTAGTACCTTTTTTAGTCATTTTATAAAATGAGTACTTATAACTATATTTTATCAAATATGTCAATACTTATCAGTCACTTATATATATTTTAACCAAATACGTTTGAACTTAAAATTTCAAATATTATAAGTCAAAATTAGCTTATAATACTTACTAATTTTTATAAGCTCAGACAAAATCTCTTTAACCTATTATCATTATTAAATATTCATATAAAAAATCAAATCTTAGATCGTTTATTTATCTATACTATTTCAATTCGGCCGAACTATCTAATTACCTACCCCCGCCACGGGTAAATATGAGAAGGCGAGAAATTCATGGCCATGCCACGTATTCATTTAACTAGCAGTTGGCATTAATGAGTTTGGTCTGCTCTTGCAAACCGGCATAACTATCAGAACGCACTCCTCGTTTTGTAGTTTGATTGCTGTCTTTATGACGACAGAAAGGAAGCATTAAATTGCTGTCGCTAGATATTTTAACACTTATCAGGCCTAATCTGACCAACAAATATCTCTTAACCATGTGGCAGGTCAGCAAGAAAGCTTTAATTGAAGCACTGAATCATTTGGTAACTCCAACATGCTAGAATAGTAGAGATTCTAGCAGATACCTCTACCTCTTACGTATTTCCTTCCTTGTATCTCTATTATTTGTGTGTGTATATTTGATCCACGTCAAGGGAAAATACCCAAATTTAGTTAATTTGGTTTTTTTTCTTTTTATATATTATTTATGAACCGTTTGTCTTTGTCGATCTTAACACCGTTATATTAGGTTCATATATAAAACTTGATTATCAGTTTAATTTAAGGCTAATAAGATGCCATACATGACACGATTTGTCAATTCATATATAAAACTTGACAAAAGTGGGATTTATGAGGAATAAATGAAAGATTATAATCAAGTCATAAATATCAATTTAGAAAAAACAGAAATACAGAAAGGGAGAGAGAGTGCTTATCTTATCATAATTCGAATCTCGAAAAATAAGATGGGATCTCTCTATTTATAGTAAAATGTTTCTGGATAATAATTACGAAGCTACTAGCAGGCAGATACCGTACAATTCCTACCCTGTTTCCTGTTGGCCGATTGCACGGAAGATATTCTTAAATTGCGCAAGGTTTGGACAGGTGGATAACTCCCAGCCACTCACATACCAGGCCTTTACTTGTTAAGCTAATAACAATCTTACTTCTTCTGTCCTTGGACGACATGACAGCACCTGAACGATACAATGACTTCCTAAACTTTGATTGGTCCTCACTGACACACGCCTATGTCAGCCCTGATTTTTTGGGCATAACATATTTGATCCACATCAAGGGAAAATACCCAAATTTGGGGGTTTTTTTTTTAAAAAAAAAAAATCTGTCCATTGGTTAGTTAATTTTGTTTTTTTTTATATATATTATTTATCAACCGTTTGTCTTTGTCGATCTTAACACCGTTATATTAGGTTCATATATAAAACTTGATTATCAGTTAATTTAAGGCTAATAACTTAATAAGAGGCCATACATGACACGACATGTCAATTCATATATAAAACTTGACAAAAGTGGGATTTCTGAGGAACAAATTACAAGTTACAATTGATATAAGTTCAACCACATTCAACGGAGTTGGTTGCTTCAATAATTATTAATTAACCTCAATGTGATGTGAGAAGAAACTTACCAAGGACAGAGTATACATCACCCAAAATATTGTCTCTCATCGCCGTGGACCCAAATCACTGATGTACGGCGAGACCCCCACGGTTATAAATGTTGGTGACGGTGTCACCTGTAGCAATCAAGCAGAACATACTGGAATGCCGGCCTGTGAAAATAATGAGCTTGTTAATAATGAGGGACCATAAGAAAGGAAATTTAAAGTAATCTCCTTCACATGAATTTTCAACAACCTGCATTTATTGATTGTCAATATACATAATACATTTGATCTATACTGTTTGTTTCTACATATACAACTCTACCAGTATTGGTAATTTCAAGTGAATATTTCATTCTTTTTTCTCTAAACTGTTTTAAGTCTGCTTCGATGGAGGAGATGCAACAGAGTTCTATATACAATCTACAATTCCTTCACAATCGGCTCCAGAAATGACTCAACCAGACTCATCTTCCGAGTCATCCTCCAGATAAGAATGAGGGGACCGAAGGTTTCCAGGTGTCTGACAAGCCTTCATTGTCTTACAATGTTCGGCTTCATCATCTCTGATATTCACAAACACATCGTACAAATTCTCTGAAAACAAAAAAATAAATCAGAAAGAGGCACCGCGATTTCTGTTGATATCAATTACTGTTATTCATCCTTCTTAAAAATAATGAAATTCTTGTAGCTATACAAGGAAATGACTCATTAATGATGTCTTCAAGTCAAATTTACACCAAATAAAACATACATATATCCCTACCTATTAGTATAATGTAGAAATTGAAAGCTACTTCCTAACATTACATAAAAAATTCAGATTCTGTTCTTTACCTATTTTTGGTCTTCGAGTATTGGGGACTCTGTCAGTTTGAAATTCATCTGGACAGAATGTGAAGGACATGTTAAAACTAGATCTCACTTTAAATGACAGAGCTATAGATTGTAAAAAGACCAGACTTACCAAACAAATACAAATCACCTCCAGTATAGTATTTAACAGCAACCTCTGGTGCAGGCATCCCTTTCAACTCCTCTATAAAGAGAAGAAACAGACCAAATCAATATTAGTAAAGATATACTACAATGCTATATGTATTAAAAAAATAATTTGATCTCTCTATTTCATACTGCAAGATGTTTGCCAAAAGAAACTCTCTACTGCCAAAGACCAAGAGTCCTATTGCATTGGGGGCCTCCCAAGTGCACAATGTGAAAATACTAACCATGAGTTTATAAGCTAGAAATAATGGGGATCTTTTTGTGCTTTTACCGTAATGTCAACAAGCAAGACATGCACAAATGAAACTTAACTGAAGCTACAAATATGTCAAAACTCTTTACCTCCTCGGGCCTTGAGAAATTTGTCATAAGTTTCAAAGGCATGGTTCTCCACGCATTCAGAAAAGTGATCTGCAGAAGTGATGAACCAACCAAATTATTTAAATTCTGTATTTGTAGATGGTACAATCTTGTGAAAGCTTATTCTTAAATCACCTTCCTACAACACTACTTTGTAGTATTTGTGTGCATTTGTCCAGTAATCTCAGATGATGATAGGGAATAAATAAGTGAAGACCCCTTTTTTCTAGGCCAAAAATTAATAAACTCGCATAAATTTTGTCTACTTGATTCAACATAATGGCTCAAAATAGAACAAAAGTTCTTACAACCATTCAGAAAACTAAACCAGCAGGACAATGATGTATGAAATAAAATTCTGGGAATATGTATTTATACAGTTAAATTTAAGTATACGAACTTACATGCCATTCTTGGGCTTATAGCATACATGAACACTGTCATAAAATAATAAAAGACTGCTATATGTTGAGCAAGAAAGCGATCGAACCACCAAGAATTTCCCCCCAATTCCTGCAATCAAATGCCTACACGATCAAGAAACTAAGCAACTGTAGTAAATCAAAATATTTCAGACTGTTTTGGAGCCTACATTAAATAGGTGGCTGGGGTAAACTAAGTAAAGATATCTACCAAAACCCTATTAGTTATATGTGTTTGCAAGTTAGTAAGAAGATGGTCATTTAAAATGGCCTCCATCATGTTTCTCATTGGCAATGTCCACTTTCCTCCTCAACTATTAGGTTATGTGTTTGCAAGTTAGTAAGAAGATGGTTTAAAATGGCCTCCATACGTTTCTCATTGGCAATGTCACTTTCCTCCTCAACCTCAATCTTTTTACACTTGCCTTTACTTCACCGATGTTATGCTTCTTTAGTTGGGTTTGGGAAACTTCACCCAACATATGTATCATGGATAGAGAACTGGATACGGCAAAAACGAATGTGGATTTTGGAGAAAAACCACAGGCTGCCTGCCATAAGTAACAGTGCAAGCCTCTTAAAATGAACTGTCTGACTTAAAAAATTACATTAAGTATATAAACCTAAAAAAGTTAGGAATAATCATTTAAAAATCTTACTTCCATGATAAGCAGTGATGCATCTCATTCCAGCTCTCAGCAAAAGGACTTTCAAATAATCCGCTTGTCTCCACCAACCAAAACTCTCATACAAATGCAGAACCGAGAAAAAGCTGCATAAAAACAATAAATTGCCATCAAATCAAAACTAATCGCAATACAAGTACACAACCACCATCAAAAGTCCTTTAGCTACTCAGTAGACAAAAAGATGAACCCGCAAGGTTTCACCAACACGCTAATTTCCCCTAATCAAGTACAATACATAATTGGAGAAGCTAATTCGAACAAATCCTTAATCAACAAATAGCACTAGTAGTAAATTAAAGCATCAACACTCACCAAAATAAGGAACTCTTGCATAGTTTCCAATACAAAGAACCTAGCATAATCTCTTCATGGTACACAGTATCAAGAATTTTATCACCGAATCCTGAAATGATTAAGAGAGTTCATAATCAAACACCAACGCCTCAATAAGCCGTAAAAGAAAAATAAGAGAAATTGTAATATACCGTAAGAAAAATATTGATAGATTGTTCAAACTTGACAATCCATGACAAATCCTCAGCAGACTTCCCGCGGCTTTCTTTTCTCCGCATCTCAGGGAAACTTTTCGGTTGAAACGACTCCTCTACAACAACATTTCTCTTCTTCATCTTGCAGAACTGTCGCCTGAACCGATACAACTTTCTAAATGAGACAAATTCGAATACGATTAAAATTCAAGTTTGACAGTAGGGAGAGAATACCAATTCGTGGAATAAAATTAAAAGCAAACCTGGAGAGAGATCGAGGCGAAGAGAGGAGATTGAAACGCAAAGAACTATTAGAGCTAAAGAAGCTAAGCTTTTACAATTTCTCAGCTTAAGAGACGAGGCTGTTGCTGTCGTGGCAGAAACGTTAAAGAGAGAGTTGCCGACATTTTTCTCTTCAATGGAAGAAACCGAGCTTTAACATATAAAGTGAAAAATTAGTTGAAATGAAAGGTGTTTAGAAGAAAACGGTGAGAATTAGTACAAGAGATTCTCAGGCGAAGACTTTGTCCTACAGTTTGGCAACAATGGCGGATTGGGGGGCGTGGGCGGATAATCTTCGTTTCTGTCCACTGGAAGTTCGACAAATATCTAACCCGAAGCCGACCGAATGGCCGGCAGGCCGGGTCGGTCAATAGAACTGGGTAGTTCAGTTTTATCGGATTAAATTAGTGTTACCCAAAACTTTCAATATTTAACAAGAGTAGACGCTTTTCCCACTCCATACTCAAAAATGGCTCAACGACACTTTCTCACCCACAAACTTTTAAAATATCATTATATTAGCTAAATTAATATTCTATTTCTGATTCTGGCATTATTGTGACCCCACACTACCATAATTTTTTCTCCGATCATCACTCACCGAAACCCCTCAACCTTACTTCGCCAACCCTACCAATCGTCGACTCGAGTGATTAAGGCTTGTACAGTCACCCATCCTAAATCAAATTACAATCATCTAATCACCAAATTCAACCTTTCACCATTAAAAGACTATCGACCTCCCATTTTCAAAAGTTCTAACAGTTTAGGTCAAGTTTACTCTTTATTATTGTTGGATATAAACTTGAGTAATAAAGTGATATTTTGAAAGTTTGTGAATGAAATACGTCATTAACTTTATTGGGTGGAAAAAGTCGGTAACTCTTATACAAATTTTTATATTAATAATATCAATTGTACCAATTAAAAAGCTTTACTGGAAATACGATATACTTTGTTTGGTCAAACTACTGAATGTTGAGCCATCAATAGAAGTGTATACACTTTACATCCTAATTATAAAATGTGAGATATGCCGGCAAGCTGTCAATGAAGCACCACTTCATTGGCCAAAGTGTACCTACACATAACAGAACTGTCTTTTTACTATGGAGAATGGCAATTTCCCACCCAAAGTAAGTTTTCTCACCTGAAGCCGTTTCAAAAAAATAATTTCCCACCCATTGTTAAAATTCAAATGTTAATTTTAACGGTAAAAGGTGATTCTTGTCCGTTTGCGAAAATATATTATTATAGGGGACTATTACTCACACCCCTAAATTACAAGCACTTAAATTGCCTTCACCAACTTGGGATAGCCATTTAAACCCCTATCTACAATTTCATTTTATTTTATTAACTTTAAAAAAAAAAAAAATTGTGAAGAATAAAAAAACTGGCCAGTGTGGACGTCGACCAACCGCGTTCGGTAGGATCTGGGTCCAATCTATGGTGGTGATTCTGGCCACACCACTGGTGCCATTGGATAGATCGTCTAGCGATCTATTCAACGGTGCAAAAGAAGAGTCCCTTGGTGAAGCCGTTCTTTGACAATTGTCGTCAAGAGGATCTAGGTTCAGTCGCCAACGATGAGTTTGGCATCACCAATGTTGCCGCCAAATAAGATTAGTCGCGGATCTATCCAACGATGTAAATGAGGAGTCCCTTGGAGAAGCCGTTTCTCTCGAAAAAGATGTCGAAGAGAATTTCACAAAATAGTTTCCAACGTTTTTTGGGGAATAGCCATCACCAATGGCTTCCTCATTTGTGTCGTTGCATAGATTGTCCAACAATCTACCCTACAACACTAGTTGTGTCGCTAACAACCGCTGTCGACAAGTCCACGGTTTATTTTAAATATCTGAGTTTATTTTTTTTTAATTTATTAACCCTAAAAGTAATATAAACCAAACTACGTTGAAAAGTATATTTAATAAGGTTTGGGTGGGAAAATGTTATTTAGCATTATTAAAAATTACGTATAAAGTCAAATAATAAACGACATTTTCGTCCATATAATGACTGTACCATTTCAGTTAACAAATTTAACTAACATATCTTAACGGTGGATGGAAAATTGTTTTTTTGAAACGTTTCGGATGGAAAAACTTACTTCATTCTCCCTTTTTTTCTACTTTAGTGGGTGATAGTGGCTTTTATGTAGAATTTGCTCTAAATGGAAAGACAATGTAAAATTTAGTTTGGCTAATTAAACTTGATAAATGAATGACATTAAAAACAACATATTTTTAGACAAGCAATACTATAGTTATCAAAGAATACACACCAAATTCATACATCAAATAACGTGGCGCCAGCATAAATTTAATACGCATTCTTCAGTTGCTGTATTATTTTCCATTTTTAGACTTTAGAGGAACAAACCAGGAGAAGCAAAGTTGCAATTACTTAATGCTTTAAAGTCTAAAATCAAAGTGCCTTAAAAGGCTTGAACCAAAACCGACCTTACTTGTGTCATAATTTATGAGCTGTGTAGTCAACAATTCTCAACGGTAGATCTCTGTCCACGTCATCTACCTATAAGGATGAGACATGTCGTTTTGGACCCAACTCTGAAGACGAACTGCTTATCAAATATCACATGATTCTCTCTTGATGAGTAAAAGATGGAGATCTAAAGAGAAAGGCACCCCTTTGCATCATGTGAGGGTAGGTGATCACATTTTTGTTTACCATTTTTGCTTATGATTGGTAACGTTACCGCATCACGCGGTACCATACTGTTATTTGGTGTGGGGCAGTGATTGGAAATGGTACTGCACTGCCAGTTCACCTAACAAGCGTCAAAGACTGGTTAGCCATGGCTCACGTCGTACAGCCAACTCGACAAAGTTCCATCATTCACGTAATAATAAACTACTTAAATTTTTTCGATATATAGGGATGGTTGAAGCAACCTTTGAGCTGACTCCGCTTTTTCTTTATATGTATTCTGCCAAGGCTCTGATTCTCACCACTTCCATAAAGTTCAAGTTCCCTAAACTATGGAAGATGAAAGCCGATCTCTCGTCATCTCCAGAAACAGGGCAACTTTTACCCACTTAGATTACCCGGGAGTTGAATTGAAGAGCTTTACCTCTTGTCTCAAATGGGTTTGTGTTGATCAGTCTAACATTTGGAAAGCTATTCTTTCGTGGTCGATCTTTTTTCTTCTTGCCATTGGCTCTCCTCTTGTGTCACATTTTTTTCTTCTGTGTTCAACATGTGATAAGAAACACCAGAGACCTTATGACTCGATCGTGCAATTGTCTCTTTCCGTTTTTGCGACGATTTCGTTTTTAAGCCTCTCTTCTTGGGCTCGCAAGTATGGAGTTAATCGGTTCTTGTTCCTTGATAAACTGCCTGAAGAAAGTGAAAGGGTTAAACAAGGATATGCAGCACAACTCAGAGTATGTTTCTTCTCCCCTTCTTATTTTTTTCCATATGAATTTGTTGAATTTGAAGCCTTCAAATAATTTCCATTAAAATGCCATATGGGTTCTCATAATTCAAGCAAATTATATTCCATCATCAGATTCTCCTTTTAGTTAGTTAGTAAGAAGGAACTTTTTTTTCTTTGAATAGCAACTTTTGGGACTTAAGAATTGCTCTTTATCATTGGATTTAAGATGAAATTGGCATTCAAAGGGGCTAATTACAGTTAGTAGAAGAAAAGGAACACGAAGGTAATGCGCTTCCTGAATCCTGATCACATGAATTGACTTGTAATATGAACAATAACATGTATCACAACTGGCACCAAAAGAGAAATACAAAAAATTTCCATTAATGCATTATTGTTTCTTAGGATGCCCTGTGGTACTGAAGTTGAATTTGTCCCACGTCGTCAAGTTTGGGGGTTGTTACGGTGTATATATGTGGTTGGACTCCCTCCTTTCTTGAGCTAGCTTTTGGGAGTGAATTCTATCCAAGCCACTTTATCATATGGTTTAAGGTGAATGGATGAAATTTTGATCTTGGTCATTCTATTTTATCAATATTAATGTGAATTTTATAACTCTTGCAGAGATCAATGAAGCTCCTCTGTATTTTTGTCCTCCCCTGTTTTACATTCGAGTGTGCCTACAGAATCTGGTGGTATGCTACAGGAGCTTCAGAAATACCCTATTACATTAACCTCTATGCCAGTGACATTATTGCATGCACATTGCAACTCCTTTCTTGGCTTTATCGGATATCGATTTATATTCTTGCCTGCATTTTGTACCAACTGATTTGCTATCTGCAAATTATAAAAATGGATGACTTTGCTCAAGTTTTTCAAAAAGAAACTGAGGTTGGTTCAATCTTGAAAGAGCACCTCAGGATCAAAAGAAATCTTAGAGTTATAAGCCATAGGTTCCGGAGATTCATTTTGTTGTCTCTACTTTTGGTCACAGCTAGTCAGTTCATTTCACTACTTATGACCACCCGGTCCAGTGCCAATAACAACATATTTGAGGCTGGAGAACTGGCAGTAAGTCTTCCTTCTCATGCTCCTTTCATTGTAATTAACAATCTGTTAATCTTTATATGGTAGTTGCCCTATTAAAATGTATGATTGAACCCTTAATTTGATGCAGTTGTGCTCCATTAGCCTGGTGACAGGACTCTTCATATGCCTACGAAGTGCAACGAAGATTACACATAAAGCACAGTCCATTACAAGCCTTGCTGCAAAATGGCATGTTTGTGCCACAATCAACTCTTTTGATGACTTGGACGGTGAGACGCCAACAGCTGAGAATGGTTCCTCCCAAGTGTTTCCGGTCGATGCTTATTGCATATCAGATGATGAAGAAGGAGAAGGAGATGAAGATGATCTTGATAACACCAGGATGTATCCTATATATGCAAATACCATTTCTTTTCAGAAGAGGCAAGCTCTAGGTCAGTGAAAACAGATTCCTTGTCTACTTTCTGCATAAGTTGGAGTTATAATACTAATTATCAAATTGTTCGCCTTTGTTGCAGTGACGTATCTGGAAAACAATAAAGCAGGAATTACAGTTTACGGATTTATGCTAGACAGAACATGGCTTCACACCATTTTTGGGATTCAACTAGCTCTTTTACTCTGGTTGCTCAACAAAACACTTGGTATTTCTCAATCTTTTTCTCCTCTGAGAGAAATTATGTTTCTGTTTATGCTGAATTATATTTTTGATACTCTTCACTGAATTTACCATTGTTTTTTCTTTTTGTTTGCCAGTGAGCTGGACATGAATATGATAGACTGAGGTGCAGAAATCGAGCTTGCAATGGGGCTACATTCATCTGTTGACAGCAGAGATAGCGAGGCACCTTTATTGTGCCACAGTTGCTGCAAATGATCATGTTACTATATGAAGAGAGAGAGAGAGAGAGAGAGAGAGGGAGATGGGTGAAGTTTACTGTAACAAAGCTGGAGTTCCATTTACTGCAAAACCCCACAAGGTTTATACCAAGTACATATGGGAGTGAAATCTCAAGATTCAAGAACCATCTTTTAGCTTGAAGGTGATCACATCATCATATTTGTTTCTCAAATTCTCATGTATAAACCTGATGACTGCCTTCTCACGGCTTGTGGATGTAACTTTATTTTCTTAATTTGGGGCTTGTTGAATCATATTTCACCGTTAATATCAATACTATAAGCTTAACTTAATACAGGATTTGAGAAATTGTCTACTATTTATCAATAAACTTGTATCAGATATGAAACCTGAAAACTTTTAAGGGCTCCATGATTAACATTTTAAAGTTTTAGAGAGTGCACAGATCTCACAATTAAAGAGCCATTAACTCACGTAGTCAGCCTTCCAAATTTGCAAATTCACAACTGAGTATACTGTAAATACAAAGGTGCATGCATTACACAAACCCTATAAATGAAACTAAAATCGCATATATTTACTGCTGCCTCACAAAAAAACCAGGTAAAATCAATGGAGAAGAAAATGAACTCTCAATATGCCATATTACTGGCTTTAGGGTTAATAAAGTGGCGGTTTTGAGTGCAAACTCAGCGCAAGCAATAACGTGCGAAAATGCTGTGGCGGCTTTGATGCCGTGCCTTAAATTCTTGCAAGTGGCGACGTCCCCACGCCGTCTTCGGAGTGCCGATCAGGCGTAAAAGAAGTGACCTCGCTTCTAAAACCACTAGAGATCGCCAGGACCTGTGCCATTGCTTCAAATATGTTGCAACAGCTATCGGGGTTAAGCCTGAGAAAGCTCAGCAGCTTCCTAAAAGTTGTGGCGTCCAAGTTTCAGTTCTTTCATATTGCTTCTGAATTTTTCAGTGTTTTCTTGAAGTAAATATGTTCTCTTTTGAGTGTGTGCAGCCTTCCTTACCGTCAAGGGGTTATTTGATATGTTCCGATTAAGTTGGGACTCTTCAAACTAGCGGATTTTTCAGGGGGTATTTAAAATACATCTTACAAAAACAAATTTGACCCCTTTGAAGGCTCTATAGAAGTATATATTCTGACGTGTCAAACGACAGCTCCAGTGTGAACGTAATTTAGACTTTGGCGGAAGTTGGAAAGTCCATGGTTTGGAGACTAGAGACTGGAGAGTAGAGACAAGGAAGAAGATGCTGTAGAGAGGAAGACAAAAGGCTCAACTCATGCTAAATCCTTGAAAATATTCGGTATCTTTGAATGAAATGGACTTTGATTATTGGATTTTTTATGTTAATCACTTTCATTGGCTACATTAACTTTGTGACCATCGAAATATTGTCTCAAGCCTTGGAAGTTCCGGGGGAAAACGTTTAACCTGATCAAAATGGTCCAAACCCATCTTCATCCTTATTGTTTCTCTTCTCCCAGAGCTGTGATCTTCCTCAGTAATGGCTGTAAGTGTTCTTATAATAAGCTTTTTGGATTATGATATTGTTTTAGCTGATACATGGAATAGAATTGCTTCATTTTTTGTTGATTAGAATTTGTATATGTATGTGATTAAAAATGTTTCTGTGATGAATAAATGCTGGTGGGAACAGCAACTAACCCCACCGGTTCTTTTTATGGTTGGGTTTGATTTAGGTGTTTTCTTTTACTTTCTAATTACTGCTTTCTGCTCAACTAATAATTCCAAGTAGATGAGTAGCTGCAACTTAGTGAAAACGTAAATGGAATGGCACCATGGAACATAAATGAGACTTAAATATGCATGACCAGCAATTTCTGGAAGTGTTTAGAGCTGTGTTTGTAATTCAAGGGAGAACTATGAATCAGTTTCTCAAAAAACAAATTAGGATGAATCTCTTGTGAAGCTGCCCAAATCTATATGCTTTTTTCTTTGGTTTTGTTTGCGTTGATGGGATCCTTGTAGCATTCATAGCAAGTGAGAGTATTATGTCTCAAAAAGAACAGGTTGGTGAACCAGGAATGAGATTCTACTTGGCTGAATACATTTAGTATTTGATCATTTGAGATTCTCTGCTATTCCAATTGAGCTCAAATCATGCAAATAGAAAGCCGGAAAAGACTGATTTTTTATATCCATGTAGTGCTATGTCATGGTCTTACCAGTCCATTAAATTTAGGACTTAAATTATTCTTTCTAATCATTCTAAATGCATGCATTAATATGAAGTGTCCCCGGACACTAGTGAAATTTGGTTTTAAGCATCTCTTTGCTGTCATGAGTTCAGTTTTTAGAGTTCTTTTTCACATTGTGCTTGATTTGGCAGCAGAAACATTCTCATGTCCCAAAATTTGGCAACTGGGAGAAAGATAATATCCCATACACAACCTACTTCGAGAATGCACGCAAAGAGAAAGCAGGCATGAGGATGAACCCAAATGATCCAGAGGAGAATCCTGAGGCGTTTATGTATGGGAGAGGAGACCTGGAAGGTGATGGTGATTCCCGACCAGTTCAGACGCCTGTCTATGTTGATTCTGATAAGTACATTTCAGTAGAAAAACACAATATTTCGGGGCACAATCCTCAAGGGAGACAGAAGAGCGTCAGGTCAGAATCTGGTAACGATAAAAGCCATTCTGATTATTCACATCCGCAGCCTGGTCACAGACCTTTAAAATCTGATCGAAAGAAGGGTCCCGGCGAAGGAAGTAACAGCTTCTCTCCACCAGTACAAGGACACACCAGGCAGAGAAGTGGAAGTTATCCTTCTGATGAAACTGTAAACTTCTTTTCTAACTGCTTACATAAGAGGCTACAGGTTTTTATTAGTCAAGCATCTAAAGTATGTCTATTATCTGCTATTGTTATAGTGCATACTATAAACACATAAAGATATACTGGTTATCAGATGATAGGAAGAAAAAACCAATCATGAAATTGAATTTTTTCTCTATGAAACCATTAAACGAAAGCTTGGGTTTCTCTACACGCAATTAGAGATCTAAACATTTACTTTACCTTTTTCCTAGTAAGAATCTATAATTGAAATCAGTTATCAATGATGATTCAATAGATTTGCTTCACAATTGCAACTTATATCTGATTTTGTTGATTTTAATGGGTGGCAGCGGCATCATAGAACAGCATCTGTACCCAAATTTGGGGCTTGGGATGAAACTGACCCGAAATCGGGTGAAGGTTTTACTGTCATATTCAACAAAGTGAAGGAGGAGAAGCAAAAGGCATCTACCACGTTCCCAACTGTGCCTTCACAAGCAGGCAGTCATTCAGATGGTCAGAGAAATACTGCAGCTTCTCCCTCCAAATCAAAGGTAACCATGTCAAACCTGCTCGTGCTTCTTGTCAGTTTTACAATTTGCAAGAGGTTCGCTGTTAGGATCCACATCGGGATTTTATACCCACTAAGTGTGGTACTTAAACCTAGGGTTCTTCCACCTATCAGGCCGGTCTTTTGAGTTGAGCTCTCCTTTGAGCTTGAGTTCTAACATTAGTGTTCTTTGTTGAGAGTTGGGCTATGAAAAGTGCTACCTATAGACTAGATTAAGGTGCAATGTGCATTGAATGACTGATAAATGAGTGAAACCGCCCAAAAGGGGAAAATGCTACCATTGGGTCAGTGTCGATAGAGTGAAAGCCGCTGTTGACGTCGGTTCTTGAAGGGGAGTGCAATGTTAAGATCCTACACCGAAATCTCATACTCACCAAATGTGGTATTTAAACCTAGGAGCTCTTCCACCTATCAGCCGATCTTTTGGGTTGAGCTCTAACATTCACCTTTTCATTTCATTGTCGGTAAACAATAATCACACTACTTTAACTCTTCTTATTTCTAATCAGCATTACATTTTTGTTAAATACCATGCAGATATGCTGCTGTCTATTTTCGCGCAAATGATTTACTTGGTTGATCGGCAAATTCATACATGGCATCCATTTTTCTCATCATGTATTGCATACAATCGATTAAGATATTATTCTTTACATAGTATTTGTTATCTCCTCGTGTTTTTCTTTTCCGAAAAGAAGAAAAAAAAAACAAGGACAATGTTCCTTTGTAGTGTGTACTCTCATTTTGGCAATGTATGAAAGGCATAAGTTTTATTTTGGTAGAGAAATTATGCACATATTTGTTTATACTTTACATTGTTCTACATTTGATGCAGACTTTGGCATTAGTTTATCTGATTTGAAAATTATGGCTCCGTCTGGTTCACTTTTTTGCATTTTTTAGAAAAGTTTTTTGAAAAAAGTTAAAAAAAGTTGAATTGGGCGGATATTACGATATAGGATTTGGAAACTAATAAAAATACTCCCTATGTTTGTTTATTTACTAAACATCCCTATAATAAAACTTTGAAAGTTAATAAAAATACCCCCAACCCACTCATTGAATAATCACAGCCAGCCACCACTGCCAGAGGGTGGCCGAAGTCGCCGTATCGACGCATGATTGACTGGATCTTACCGGTCGTGCGCCGATATGGCCTTTGCCAGCCAGATCCATGGATCTTACCAATTGTGCTCCGATATGGCCTTTGCCGGCCAGATCCATGACTAGATCCGATTGTGCGCCAAAGATACGGCCATCGTTGATGGTCAACGATGACCATATGTTGGCTGTCGTTGACGTCTGGTTACGGTTAAAGATCTGATATTTTTCGGTCAAATCTGCCGTGGATCTGATCGGAAAGGGCTAGATCGGCACACTACCTGTCAAATTCAGCCGGTAGTGCGCCATTATATCAGATTCCGGCCAACTTCTGGCAGTGGTGGCCGGAATTTGGTATAATGTGGGTTTAGGGGTATTTTTTGTAATTTTAAAAAAAAAAATTTAGGGGTATTTAATTAAATTAATAAATTTAGGGGGTTTAAAAAAGTTGAATAATATTGGATAATATTGTGAGTTTTTTGGGCATTTTACTGTTTAACTTTTTTGAAAATACTAATAATAGTATTCCCAAAAACCAACCAAACGGAACCAATATTTGTAGCTTATATCATCTTATAAATTTACCCCTTCTATTTCAGATTAACAAATTATTTTAAACTTACTATTTTTTCCTAAAATAAAAGACGTTTGACCAAAAAGTTACTCGGCAAATGGCTCTGTCTCTTCTTTTCTACTTTTTCTCTGCTCTCATCACTTCTCTTTCTTTTTCTATCAGAGAGGAGTCATTGAGTCAATAAGAGATAAAGTAGGAGAAAGAAAATTATTTTATTAAATATTGTGTATAAGTCTAAAACGGAAATTATTATGAAACATAGGAAGTAATTTACATCATAATTTAATTTCAAAAACAAAACAGTATTCATTTGAATCATCTAGGCTCTTTCAAATCTCCATCGATCACAAATACTGTACACGTGGGTCATCCCTGTCCGTTGATGGACATTATGTGGGTCTGGCTGGGCCATCAAATAAAATGGCGCCTTAATTCAAACTTCAAATAAAGCAAAGAAAAGGAAAAAATCCAGTGCGGAGCGCCCTATCTAATTATCCCGTGCTTAACTCGCATCAACAAAACTCAATTTCTGAAATCGAAATCAGCCTCTATCGCATGGCTCACATTTAGCGAAATTATCAGACGATGATCGAGTGCATTGCCCTTAATGAAGTAAATACTACCTTGGTAAAATAACATTTCTAGGAGCGCCAAAGTAGTATAAAAAGGAAAATAAGAGCCCTCAATATTGATTATCTCGTTCTTATCTCTCTTTCAAAATTAACTTTTTGAAAATTTCAGTTAACTTCCAAAAATGGAGATAGCTCCAGCAACGATCGCTTTGTGCTCCAAAGAGCAGCAAAAGATGTATCACGAATGGTTTGAAATAGCAGATCCAGGTTTGTTATCTCCAATCAAACATGATCCTTTTCTTTACAGTTACAAATAATAATTAATTTATTTATCGAGCTATTTCTCGTACAGATGGTGATGGACGCATCACCGGAAACGATGCTACAAAGTTCTTTGCACTATCAAAGCTTTCTCGGCAAGAACTGAAGCAGGTTCTAATCACTTCTAGACTTACTGATTTTGAATGATAATTGCGTCACTTGATGTCTGTTGATTTAGTTTCAAATAAGTTAATTCGTTTCTGTTTTATTTATTTTTGTGCCAAGATTTGGGCGCTTGCAGATTCTAAACGACAAGGATTTTTAGATTTTTCGGAGTTTGTTATTGCGATGCAGGTTGCATTATGAAACACTTATTTTTTTTTTTGTCCAGAACTTGTTTAATCTAATTTATGAGATTCTGACTATTTGTTTATTGTTTGCGATGATCAGCTTGTATCTCTCGCACAAGCTGGACACGAAATAACCTCTGATATCCTTAAAAATGGAGGCAAGTACAAGGATCATTCATTTAGCTCTGACAAATGTACTTGAATAAATATGTAGTCAAATTTANATCATAATTTAATTTCAAAAACAAAACAGTATTCATTTGAATCATCTAGGCTCGTTCAAATCTCCATCGATCACAAATACTGTACACGTGGGTCATCCATGTCCGTTGATGGACATATGTGGGCCTGGCTGGGCCCTCAAATAAAATGGCGCCTTAATTCAAACTTCAAATAAAGCAAAGAAAAGGAAAAAATCCAGTGCGGAGCGCCCTATCTAATTATCCCGTGCTTAACTCACATCAACAAAACTCAATTTCTGAAATCGACATCAGCCTCTATCGGATGGCTCACATTTAGCGAAATTATCAGACGATGATCGAGTGCATTGCCCTTAATGAAGTAAATACTACCTTGGTAAAATAACATTTCTAGGAGCGCCAAAGTAGTATAAAAAGGAAAATAAGAGCCCTCAATATTGATTATCCCTTTCTTATCTCTCTTTCAAAATTAACTTTTTGAAAATTTCAGTTAACTTCCAAAAATGGAGATAGCTCCAGCAACGATCGCTTTGTGCTCCAAAGAGCAGCAAAAGATGTATCACGAATGGTTTGAAATAGCAGATCCAGGTTTGTTATCTCCAATCAAACATGATCCTTTTCTTTACAGTTACAAATAATAATTAATTTATTTATCGAGCTATTTCTCGTACAGATGGTGATGGACGCATCACCGGAAACGATGCTACAAAGTTCTTTGCACTATCAAAGCTTTCTCGGCAAGAACTGAAGCAGGTTCTAATCACTTCTAGACTTACTGATTTTGAATGATAATTGCGTCACTTGATGTCTGTTGATTTAGTTTCAAATAAGTTAATTCGTTTCTGTTTTATTTATTTTTGTGCCAAGATTTGGGCGCTTGCAGATTCTAAACGACAAGGATTTTTAGATTTTTCGGAGTTTGTTATTGCGATGCAGGTTGCATTATGAAACACTTATTTTTTTTTTTGTCCAGAACTTGTTTAATCTAATTTATGAGATTCTGACTATTTGTTTATTGTTTGCGATGATCAGCTTGTATCTCTCGCACAAGCTGGACACGAAATAACCTCTGATATCCTTAAAAATGGAGGCAAGTACAAGGATCATTCATTTAGCTCTGACAAATGTACTTGAATAAATATGTAGTCAAATTTATTATTAGCTTAAGCTGAATAATTTGTGATAAGATGAGACATAGTGTTCTTCAGCTGTTGGAAAATTTCTCACTCTAAGTAGAGGACTGAATTGGCTAAACCCCTGCTCATTTTGTGCTTTTGTTGTTTAACTAATGTGTGTGTGTTTTTTTTTTTTTTTTTTTTTTCAAATTACAGTCCAAGCGGAGAATATTGAACTCCCAACAATGGAAGGGGTAGAGGCATTTGCAACAGTAAGCAATTTTCCATGTCTTTTAATGGTTAATTGTGTAGTTAATTGTGTGGTTGAAATTCTCAAATGCCTTTTTTTTTTTTTTTTTAATATTTCCAGAAAAATAAGAGGTCAACAACGAACAGTGAGCCTGCTGTGAATGGTTAGACAATCTTCAACCTTCAATTCTTTTTAAGAGATTTGATGAATTTATTTTTGATAAATTCACGTCTTGTTAATTATTTAGGCTCTGCTCCGACGCAAACTTTATCATCATCTTCATGGTTTACTTCAAAATCTGCAAAGAAGGTATGACATTTGCTAATTGTTTGTGTGCACTGAGGAACTTCTGGTGATCTTCTAAAGAGAAGGTTTAATGAATTAGACATTCGTCTTTATAGAATGGCAGTGATTTTCCCTTACCATCTGAAGTCAATGTTAAAAAATTTCATCATGCAGTTTATTCTTAATATTTTAGTGTTGTTTTTCAGTATTGTTCATGCTCAGTTGTTGATTCATCAAACACATTCAAGCTACTGCTCTTTGTTTTGGTTTAATGGGATATGATACTCTAAGCTACTTCCCTTGGTGGCCCTTTTTAATGGATCAATTCTGCAATGACAGATTTCCATATACATCTTAACATCAACTCTATTAATGTATAGGAGCTCATCAATTCTATCTGTTACTGGCATGCATGATTACTTATTTCCACGCTTCTTTAAGAAGACTTTTATTTGATCTTCGCCTGATAAATTCTTTTGCTTCTTATTTCTCTCTCACAGACACCTTCAACTTCAGTCACATCAATAATTGATGGGTTGAAGAGATTGTACAATGAAAAACTAAAGCCACTAGAAGCTGCCTATCGTTTTAATGATTTTGTATCTCCATTCTTGGTGAGTAGGCTTAGCATGTTTTTTTATTTATTAGGATGAGATATACAAATTTAGATGATGTAAACTAGATGTAGAAAACCATATGGTCATATATGTTCTTTCCCTTTTGTAGACAAACAGTGATTTTGATGCAAAGCCTATGGTTATGCTTTTGGGTCAGTATTCAACTGGAAAAACAACATTTATAAAACATTTGCTAAGATGTGACTACCCAGGTTTGTTAAGAACTATGATTTTTATTTATACTAGTTGATATTTCCAGTTGGTCATGAGTTGTTATTATGTTAACTTTATTCTTCCTTTTGAGCAGGAGCTCATATAGGACCGGAGCCTACAACAGATAGATTTGTTGTTGTTATGGTATAGTTCCCTTTTCAAGTTTGAAAGCTATGAGTAATAAATTCTTTAGAATCCTATGACATGTCTGAATTATCAGATTGGTCAATCCATGTCTCCCACCTTGCACGAACTTGTTTATTAAACAACAGATTTCCTTGACACGGCAAAATTTCTTGTTTTATTACTATGATATAAGTTAGTTTCATATGTTCATGGTAATATCTAATAGCTCATTTAAATCTTGAACCTAGTCTGGACCTGATGAAAGGAGTATACCTGGGAACACTATTGCTGTTCATGCTGATATGCCATTCAGTGGCCTGACAAGCTTTGGAGGAGCATTTTTATCCAAATTCGAGTGTTCTCAAATGCCTCATCCGGTGAGTTAAATTCCATTTCCCTACTTAAATTGTTATCTATCCTTCTATGTTTTTCTTTCTTATTCTCATCTGCATCATTCATATAATTGCAGTTGTTAGATCAAATAACATTTGTGGACACTCCTGGGGTTTTATCAGGCGAAAAACAACGAACCCAACGTACTTATGATTTTACTGGGGTTATATCATGGTTTGCAGCAAAATGCGACCTAATTCTTCTTTTGTTTGATCCTCATAAACTTGATATTAGTGATGAATTCAAGCGCGTAATTGCATCCTTACGTGGTAATGATGACAAGATACGTGTTGTGCTAAATAAAGCAGATCAAGTTGATACTCAACAAGTAATTCATCGTATTTCTTTTTCACTCATCTACAAAATTTTGGTAGATGAATTTCTGTCAATTGACTCAGTGGTTCTATGTTTGACAGTTGATGAGAGTTTATGGTGCATTGATGTGGTCACTTGGGAAAGTACTAAATACCCCTGAGGTTGTTCGTGTTTATATTGGGTAGGCATTTCTTAAATTTTTATCTTTTTTTTTTTTTTTTTTGGCAGAACTAGTTTAAGGCTATAGAGCTGATTTCCTTAAGACTTACTACCATGCGGTAATCTCTAGCACTCCAATTCAACTGATTAATGCTAAATTGCTGTTTTTCTTGTTTCACAGCTCTTTTAATGACAAACCTGTCAATGAAGACTTTGTCGGCCCAATAGGAAGAGAACTTTTTGAGAAAGAACAGCTTGATCTCCTCATGGATCTAGTCAATATTCCGAAGAAGGCTTGTGATCGTCGAGTATGTCATCCTTTTATATTATATCTTCTTATTGTTTGCTTTATTGGTTTACATTCATGTCAATTAGACTGACCGTCTTTTCATAATGTAGATCAATGAATTTGTAAAAAGAGCCAGAGCTGCCAAGATTCATGCCTATATTATTAGCCATCTTAAGAAAGAAATGCCTGCCATGATGGGCAAAGCTAAAGCTCAGCAACGCTTGATTGATAATCTCGAAGACGAATTCGCAAAGGTTTAGTTTCTCTTCATCCTTCCCTCTCTTATATTAATTCTGTATGCATATATTCTTTAACAATTCTTGTAAACAGGTTCAAAGAGACTTCCATCTACCAGCAGGAGATTTCCCAAATGTGGAGCACTATCGAGAGGTCTTAAATGGATACAGCATTGATAAATTTGAAAAACTTAAACCTAAGATGATACAAGCTGTAGACGACATGCTTGCTTACGATATCCCAGAATTATTGAAGAATTTTAAAAATCCTTATGAGTAGAAACTTAAAAGATTGTTGAAGTTAAAGCTTCTGTAACATTGAGTTTATTTTGATATTTTTATTGTTTTATATTTTTACCTTTATAAATATAAACTCCTTTCAAATTATTTTCTGCATCGCTTGTTAACTCCGTCATAGCAATAGCACGTGGCATACGCTTATATATTCCCATAGTTGTGACCTGTGGGTCGTTATGTATCTAAACAAGTACAAATCATGTAAGATTGAATTTACATTTGACAACTAAAACTGAGCCCAGGTCAACTTGATTTGTAAATGCCGAGGACACGTCACGAGATCCGACGGTCAGCATTCAACTAAATATCTTGATTACTATAAATAAATCTAGAAAAAGGACAATTGCCTAGTTGCTTGTTGCATCAAGAGTAAAACTAAAAATGGAGAAGATAAAGACGAAGCTAGGCCAAAGATTTGAAGGGAAAGTCGCGATCGTCACGGCTTCGACTCAGGGCATCGGCTTCAGCATCGCTGAACGGCTCGGCTTAGAAGGCGCCTCTGTTGTTGTCTCCTCTCGAAGACAGGTTCGTTAGTTGTTAGATATCATCGATTTTTGCTGGAATTTTTTTTTTTTTTTTTGAAGTTTTAATTATGGAAAGTAGTTGTGTGAGGATTTGGTTTTGTTTTGTAAAAATGATGGCAGAAAAATGTAGATGAAGCAGTTGAAAAACTCAAAGCTAGAGGAATTGAAGTGTATGGAGTTGTTTGCCACGTGTCAAATTCAGAACAGAGGAAGAATCTTATAGACAAGACTGTTCAGGTGGTGGATTAAGTTTTGTTGGTTAATTGATTTAAATGGAGATTTATTTGATTAAGTAAATGTTGTTTGGTTGATTGATGGAAGTTGTGTTTCAGAAATATGGAAAAATAGATGTAGTTGTTTCGAATGCCGCTGCTAATCCATCTGTTGACAACATTTTGGAAACCAAAGAATCTGTTCTTGACAAGCTATGGGAAATTAATGTCAAATCCGCCATACTTGTTCTGCAGGTAATTGTTTTATATGAACTGAACATTAACGGGAATATTGATAAAAACAGTGCCATTCCATGGATGTCTCATAGTTGAGTGGGTTTCATTTTTGAAATCTCTTGAGGACATTGATAAGTGTAATTGTAAGATGTTAGGTTTGATGCCGACTTTCTTATTTTTTTTGCAGGATGCTGCTCCTCATATGCAGAAGGGCTCTTCGGTTGTTTTGATATCCTCTATAACTGGGTATCTACCGCAAGCGTCCATGGCGATGTATGGAGTGACTAAGACAGCTCTTCTTGGGCTGACCAAGGTAAATACAGGATTTCCATGCTTTATATGAGTTGGTTTCTTTGTCGACTTCTCGAACCCGGATATTAGTTTCTTGCTCTTGTGCTTATTCTTATGTGATCATCATTTAGGCCCTTGCAGCTGAGATGGCTCCGGATACTCGTGTGAACTGTATTGCTCCCGGATTTGTACCTACACACTTTGCAGATTTTATCACGAGTAATCCTACAGTTGTAAGTATCTTTCTAGTATTAAGTTTTTCTTCAGCTTGCTGAATTGTAACTTTTGCCATGGATTGTGCTCTACTCTATTGCAGAGGAAGGCCGTTGAGGAGAAGACTTTGCTTAATAGGCTTGGTACCACGGAGGACATGGCTGCTGCTACTGCTTTCTTAGCTTCCAATGATGCTGCTTACATTACTGGAGAAACTTTGGTGGTGGCTGGAGGAATCCCATCCCGACTCTAGGATTTGTCAGCGTTTGCAAATCGTTGTAATTTTTTATACTATATTGTGTCCTGTAGTCTATTCCTTGACACAAACGCAAGACTTTGATAATTATCTTGAATGAGATTGCCTCTCAAAACAAGATCAATAAATGAGTAAGTTGTTCCTCTTTACAGGCCTCTTTCAGTGGTCAGAGCACTTAATATAGCAACAACATTGCAAGAACTCCAAGCTTCCAGTGGCAAAACATTACCCAAAAAATGGAAAATCTATGGACTGAAAGTGAAAGAACAGGGTGAGTTAAACGAAACGAAAACCACAATCGTAGTTGTGAGAAGAATTACACAGTTCACATTGCTTCAAAGAAGTGGGATTCGGTAACTCTCTTACAGGAGTAGCTTTGATCAATTTACATGCCATTAACAGTAGAATATAAACAAAGAGTTTCTCACAAACTTAAAATCAGCTGGAAATATATATATGAACTCTTGGGAACACTGATAATTTTACTTTACACTCTAGAATTGATTGTATCCGAAGACGGCGAATATTTCTGAATCCTTCTGGGTATCTCTGCATCTATGTACATAAAATCAACCAAAACCAGAATATGCAGCTACTTCACAACACAGTATCTTCTAGCTTCTTAGTGGGGAGTTCTTTCTTCAACCTGGAGATCTCATTTAGAATCCCCAAAGCATATTGATTCACAAGTAAACTATTCTTTGATTGATATGTGGTCTTCTCTTTCTTTCTCCATCTTCTACACCATTCTTACATACAATAAAGAAACGTGGTCTGGCAGTGTGTGACCTTTTCATCATCTTCCACTTTTCCAATATTTACTTTGATATACAAATTTCAGATGATTCACCAGATATTTACACAGGAACTACATCCCCATCTTGATTATCATCACATGTCAAAATGAGACCTTCAACATAGGTTGGGAGTAAGCAGCGGGTCCACTGACAGCCTGTTGAAACAGGCTCTGTTGCAGGAACAATCATGAGCACATTGTCATGGCGCCGTACAATCCCCATTACACTTACAGTGCTCCCTTCTTTGATATAGCTGACATACAACACAATTGCCATTAGAAAGCATACAACTGGGAAATATCAAAGACGACTTGCAAAACCCAGAAGGAACCTCCCAACATGTCACTAAAGAACAAAAGGCATGGACGAGACACAAAACAGCAAGTCAGCCGCATACCCTTCTTTGAGGCGTATTGTGCAGTCATCACTGGAGAGGTTGCGCTCAGCTAGCCAGCGTAAAAAGCTTGGAGATAAGTCTCTGTTTCCTTTTGTTACATTAACCACAGTTGTTGGCTTGACAAATGGAGCAACCTTAGCTCCATAGCCTGCTTTCACCAAGGCTCTTAACCCAGATTGGAAGTCTGATATGTAAAAATCCGACACATATCTCTGTTCACAAAAATGTCCCAATTAGACAGAGGCATCACATAGACACATATAATACAAAGTGCTATACCTACATACTGTCAGAAACTTGGAGAGGCCAAACACTAAATCACACACCACGTTTGTCAGTGTTTAAACAAAGATACATTTACAAGTGGAGATCAAAATTATATACCTAGTTCTAAAGAATGCTTGGAGACTTGGTCGAAGATTCTTTTCAAAACCCATGACAGAGATCATTTTAATTAACACAAAAGGCGGCATCCTAAGACAAACTGAGTCAAATAAACATACTAATTCCAATTTAGACAGGTAAGCAGATCAACCATGGAAGAATTCCATTTATCTAATAACAGTATATTTAAGGTTAAACCTTTTGACAATATACCACCAATTTTGATTGCTGCAGTTATATTCCCATACCAGGTCTAAGATGCTGTTATTCTTAACATGAAAAGTGCTATCAAATTACCATTTTTAACATTCCACTCTTGGCAACAGCAGGAACCATTCAGTAGTTACTAGAAAGAAATGAAGGCGAACTCATACGAATCAAAACCCAGGAAATTCACCAAATCTGAATAGGAGAGAGAGGATAAATAATTCTAAAACAAGAAAAGGTAGTTTTACTCTTTCAGCCCCCCCATGTGTTGTGTGATTAGATAATCATTTGCGAAATGAAGTTGTCAAACCAATACTCCGGACAGATTACCGCACATAGCTTAACAAACTAACCTCTGAATGTCTAGATCCCCAGGAGAAGCAACGGTGTTTAGGATTTGCAGATTTTCCACCCCATCCTCTATATTCATATAATTCAGTGGAAACATATACACACCTAGGTACCCTCTGGTAAGATGATTCCAAAGGAATACTGCCACAGGTGACAACCTACAAATAAGGAATGTGTCAGACAAGTTGCTTCTGAATACAATAACAAGCTGAAAAGACAAAAACTGTATTCTAAAAAAGGCCAAACATCTTCCATAGGTTATATAATTTCTCCCTTAAAGCAATAAACACAATTTCAAGAGGTACCTTAGAGAATAATTTACCATCACAAACACTATCATTAAACAATGTACACATTCTGATGCAGATGACAAATTTAAGTTGTACAATGGAGCTGTAAGTCTCCATAATGCCTTAGAAAAGTGATCTTATACCACCTTATATTGGGACTAAACAATGAGGGAGCCAACCATTCAAATGTTATGTTCCATTGGTCTGATTTCACTATGAATGTAATTAACCTCATGAATTGTTTAGTTTACAGAAAAGAAGAAACGTTTACCATCCCCTAGCAACTTCTTGCAACAGCAACTGAGAACAGTAAATTTTCTGACACCCATGTCCCATCACACAGCTCCTATTTCTAATTGTTCCATCTTATTCTATACATCGAATAAAAGGAGTGA
The DNA here is from genome assembly GCF_008641045.1 of Pistacia vera. Classification (NCBI taxonomy): domain Eukaryota; kingdom Viridiplantae; phylum Streptophyta; class Magnoliopsida; order Sapindales; family Anacardiaceae; genus Pistacia; species Pistacia vera. The sequence goes on along the minus strand of NW_022196148.1, from coordinate 223,126 downwards.
GTTTACAGCACACGGTGTAGTGCAAAAATACCATACTAATCTTAGAAGTTATCTACCCTTTAACCCCTCGAGAAGCAATTTTAGGTTCCAAGAAGATAATATTAACAAAGAAAACCGAGAAATTGATTTTGATAGTTTAGCTACCATTGCTCACACGGAACAAAACCTTATTTTAATAACTATCCCTTAAAGTAAGCACGCTTCCATCTGACAACAAAATTCCCTTCCGCTGTACCTAATTTTACGCCAGAGAATTCATCCTCCTCCATACTAACAAATCTCACCAGCTTGCAAAACATAAATCACCGGTTTCATTTCTCAAGATTTCTACTCTGAATCCGATCCTAGAAATAAACCCATAAAAATAAAAATAAATAAAAAAACTCTCTTTTCTACCTCAGCCGTCATTGAACCGTTAATATAAAACCATAACCACAAAGAATGATTACTTCAATGTCTAAAAATATAAAAAACAAAATACTTACTACAACATTCTATTTTGGGACATATGTTAGATAGAAAATTAGCTAAATTGACAATATAAAAACTATGTTAAATAGCTTACTTACCCCAGTAACCTTAACATACTGACCATCAATGGCGCCTCTAAGTTCAGCATCTGGGTATCTCTTAACAAACCCCAACAACCCTCTTCTCCCCCACACACAGTTCCACACCATACCCACTAAAAGCGGGACCACCACAGCCCCCACCGCTACTAAAACCACCGCCTTCTTCACCGCCACCATCAAGAACGCCCCCACCATCACTCCCATCGCCACCACCACCATCATCACCCACAAAGCCGCCCTCGAAATCCTAAACCCCACCTTCATCTCCTCCCCTAAGCTCGTCACCGCGGACCCGTACGCTGCCTTACTCGGCGTCGAAAACGACCCGGTCCCGTCCAGTGGCCCCGACCTCCTCGGACCCAGTGAACCAGAGTTCAACGGGCCGGAGGTGATGAGCCCAGTGGGCTGGAGAGGTAACGGCCCGGATGATTTCTTTACCGGGCCAGAATTGGGCCCAGATCGGACGGATCCACTATTGGGTTGGGAAGACGAAGAAGGGCGGGAAGGTGCTTTAGGAGGAAAAGGTGGAAGATTCGATGACGTTTGAGCTTGATCAAGCACTGGGATATCGAACATTTTTCCCAATTCTCCGGATTTTTTAACATCACCACCGGTATATGGGACAGCCTTTGAGCCCATTGTGGGCTGGCGTTCTTTGAGCTGTTCGGGCCGTCCCGAGACATACAGCCCGCTGCTGAGCTGGTGCGACGGGATTCTGGTGGTCATATTTTTCGTTGCGTGAGTGTGACTGTGTGAGAACGAGAACTGAGTTGAGTGAGTGAGAGTGTGAGCACTGGAGTTGGTGATGGTAGGAAGAAGGAATGGGAGAAGCCTGTTGATAAGTATGAAATGACTGAAAAGGGTATGGACAAATGTGATAATGACGTGGATGTCCCGGTGTCTTCAAATGGCGGTACACTGTTTGTCGTTGTGGCTCGCAATGGGGCACAGTAGATCGATTTGATTGGCCTTGGGTGACTTTTGCTTTATGCATTTACCTTTTTATCCTTATCGTTCAAAAAGTAGAATTGCCTTCGAATACTATGCTATGTGCTTTACAGTAAACCCCCGGTAACATTACTGGGTAAGATAACGTAGCAATTTTCTAATTAAAAAAAAATATATAAAAATTGGTAAATTATTTATTGTATTGGTGCGTGAAGTGATGAGTAAATGGTAGCTCTGATGTGTCATAATCAAACTGGTTTGACATGGTCCCATCTGAAGGTTGGGCTTTTGCAGCACAATGGGCCCCATAGTTTTAGATCTGATCGCCACAAGATCTTCTCCACCGATCATTGCCCTCCGCAAAATCATAAAACACAATCTCAACGTCTGATTATCCAGGCCCAAATTTAATTTCAGAGAATTGAAGTGGGTCCAATTTGATCTACGGTCGACATCAACTCTAAGCACGGTTTTATTCTACACTATAAATACACTCTTTCATTTAATGTAGACCCCCCTACCGACGGTGGGCCCACTTTCTTTGAGTTTTGATTATAAATCTGACGGTGATTGATGGATCTTGCGGTCACTAGTTGTCGTTAATCAAGGAGTTAGTTATAATCGCGCCCTTTTTAGTACACTACGGTTTGGAAAGTCGAGGGTGATTCTGGAAATTCACGCTGCCTACGGGTCGGTGGGGAGTAGTGACACACATGCGAATCCAAAGTTTCTAAAACATTTACATAAGGACAAAAATATCCTTGTACAGAAGATCTAATTATATAAATTATTGAAATTCTAAATTTTTTTATTATTATAAAAGGTGTCCATTGTTTAAATTATTGAGTTATATGCCTTATAAAAAAAATATCAAATACCCATTAATTTAATTTTGTGTTTACATTTATAAAGGATTTTTTTAATATTTTTAAGTAAATATTTAATAGTCTTCAGAATTTTTTAAGTGTCAAAGACTTAACAATCTCTTGAAGAAGTATAAAAATAACCTGTTATAAATATTCTAATTCTTTGGATTAATTGAATAATAAATTGAGCTTGCGTGAATTTCAACAATTATTTTAATAGAAAAATTGCTAATTTAATTTAATTAGACGGAGCCCTAATTTGAACCAAAATAAAAGGGGTTGCTTGCGGTTGCGGCTTAGCATCTTGTTATCATCTTTAAATTTAATTTGACTTTGAGGAAATAATAATATTTTTGGGCTTATTCCTCGGGACTCATTGCACACCCTACGTAGTCACTGCGAAGACTTGAACACGAAATTTTTTTGGATAATTCATTCAGATGACTAAAGTCTTGTTATCCGACCACATGCTTAGTTGTCAAATAATATTTTAAAATGACTTGAAAAAGAATACTATGATTATAATATTATATTTAATTCATTAAATAAATAAGGATATCTTTAAATGCGTGACAATTGATTTTATGAAAATCAAAATTTTTATTTACTTTTATAAAGAACGCTTTTCATTAAGATCTTCAAGATGCTCCCTCTTTATTATTAGCTTCTTCTATCTACCTCTTAGAGATTTTCAAAATCTTCATTACCTCCACAGGGGTATTAGAGTCATTTCACTATTTTAATTAAATTAATTAAACTTGTTTTAAGGTCAATTTAGTGAATCCAAAATTTTCTAACCCAATATATAAAAAAGGGTGATTTGAATGAGGTAATGGGGTCATTAATCATGAGAAGTAATTAGGTTAATTATAAATTCTAATTATGGTCCACCAAAATATTAAAGATAAAAATAAAAAGGGTGATTTTGTCATGCATTTATTAGAGGAGAGATTAATTAATTAAAGGGCAAGATCCCATTATGGAAACAATTGGTGACTGAAATCTATTATTAAGATATAGTTTAAAGAGTCAATTAGATTTAGTATTATAATAGAGAGAGACCCCATTTGAAAAGCATTTTTTAAAGATAGTTTTGTTTTTTTTGGTTTTTTTTTTTTCAATCGTTTTCATTTTAGGTCTTTTTGTACAAGGAAGTAGGTGATCTTTTGTTTTCTTAAGTGAACCTAATAAAACAAAAGCTTGCCTTTGGCAATCTTGAATTAGAGAGTTGTCGGCAATGCCTTCTCAAGGAATCATGTCTTTTGCAATTATAAGTTCAATATAATTTGATATGGATCTCATTTTATATTATTGTATAAATTCTTAATGTTATGCATATATGAGATTTGTTCGCTTTGCCAGTACAGGACCTCACGGTGTCACGGGCTTTGGCACTATAAGACCTCACGGTTTTGTTTCTACTGTCACGGACTGAGAGTTTTACACCCAAAAGGCTAACCTATTAGGTGGAGAGACTCATCTCTTTTAAGCTTAAGGTTTTCCCAATGCGTTTCCGATATGAGATTCGTGATATTCTCACCCACCCAATTATGTGACACCCTATCATAGTGGGGCCCCTACCTACCTATCGAAAGATGGATCCAGTCTACTCTAGTGTTGGGAGTTTTGCACCTAAAAGACCCAAAACCTCCCCAATGCGTTTCCGATATGGAATTCGTGACATCCTTGACCACCCAATTATGTGACTCCCTCATCACAGGTGGGGCCCCCTGCCCACCCACCGAAGCTAACTTATTAGGTCGAGGGATTCCTCCTTTTAAGCCTAAGACCTCCCCAATACGCTTCTAATGTGAGATTTGTGATATTCTCACCCACACAATTATGTGACGCCCTTATCATAGGTGGCACCTTTGCCTACTTGCTAAAAGAAGGATCAGATATGTTCTGGTACCACTTGTCATGGGTTAGGAGTTTCACCCAAAAGGCCCAAGATCTCCCCAATGCACTTCCAGTATGGGATTCGTGACATTCTCCCCCAATCCAATTATGTGACGCCTTTGTCACAAGTGGGGCCCTTTGCTTACCCGCCGAAAGACGAATATACCACTTGTCATAGGTTAGGACCTCTTCAATGCGTTTCTAATGTGAGATGACATTCTCCCCACCCAATTACATGTGGAGGCCCCTGGCTACCTGTCAAAAGATGGATCGGACTTCCTCTATGCGTTTCCTATGTGGGATTTGTGACATTCTCCTACATCCAATTACGGGTTGAGAATTTCACACCCAAAAAGTTAACCTATTAGATAGAGAGATTCCCCATAAGCTTAAGACCTCCTTAATACGTTTCCGATGTGGGATTCATTACATTAGGCGTGTACTGAGTATATGCCTATTAGCCCTATTTAAACACTCAACTTTCCTCACACGGGATCAATGTGGGACTTTAGGTCACAACATGAAGATGATTTATTCTCATGACAAAAAGGAAAAGAATTGGTCAAAATGAAAGTCCAAAGGTTAAGGTGTAATACTAAAGCACGAGCAAGAATTCGAACTTTATAATTTGTGCCTTCAGTTCCTTTTCATTACACAGATTATAGTTTAAATTCTGTTTATGTTACAAGATCTATGTTAGGGTTTGTCGTCAATCTTATTCTGATTAACATGATATTTAACAGTGTTTTAAAAACCAACCTGAGGTAAAACTCGATAAAGTGGCCGTGTCCCAGCTTGATTGGTTTAACTGTTTGACCGGTGGGTCAAACTGGTGTCCAAAGGTTTGAAATCTAACAAAAATCTCCTATATGTTTGAAATCTTCCAAAAGCACCCCAAACATCACTGTCAGCGTTGGCAAACAGGGCATGTTTCTGGCAATGACAACACTCCCCATTACCACGAAAACACTCCCCTCAGCCTCTTGACCAAAACCCATCTCAGCCCTCCCCTGTTCGCCTCCCCAGTCGTCGGCAACAGTGGGCTTTTTCCGGGGACATAATTTTATGATTTTTAATCGATTCACTCACTAGAAATCACCTCCGTTGCCATCATTCCACTCAGTGGCCCTTCCTCTTCAAAACCCTTAACATCACAACCTTCAATTATTCACAGATCTATGCCCTAATTTTTAGGTTTTTCAATTAATATGAAAATTTATAACTCGACTCGATGAAGGCCCTGGGTCTTGGTTGAACTGGTTCAACCGATCGGGTTAAAACAATGATATTAAGTAGTCAATTTTAAATTGCACACGGAGGTCATTTATTGCCATCAAAAGAACAAATAAATGGGATAAAAATATTGTTCTCAAATTCTGTTTCGGGCTTCTTTACTTATGGCCCTGGCTCAGTGGCCCAGAGGCAAGAGTCATTTGAGCCATAATGGTTAATCTCAGCAGAAGCCGAAGGGCCAAAGAGTTTTAAAGCTCAGTCTGGCCTACATTTTCTGTTACTAGACCCAAAACAAGCCCCAAACATCAAAACGAAAAGAAAAAGGAAAACCCAAATTCACATGGGGTTGCTAATCTCAACAATGGAGGGAGCATACACAGGAAGTCCATCATCTTGGAATGTCAAATGAAGTTTCCAGCCAAAACTTGAAAATGTCACTGCCCATGTCCAATGTCTTGAAATGTGAACTACAAACTGTTAATTAAATCAACCAATTTGCAAGATTTTGGCTGTAACAAGTACTTGCTTTGCATATTATATACGTATTGCTCGATATGGTCAAAACTTCGCGTTACTAAAAACCCACTTGATCTGAAAGCAATTACTGTTCAATGTGTTCATCAATGGATCGAAATAATGAAAATTTATATAAAAGAAGGTTAACCCTTCACCAATAGTAAACTGTCTGACAAAATCCTGGCCCGGCTGCCGCTGCTGGTGGGCATTTTCAAAATTAGGGTTGGGTTGGCTACTTAACTTTTGTTGACAATATCCAATGCTGAAAAAAGCTGATAAAGACATGGCCAGGCAAGTTGCCAAAGGAACTTCAAGAAAAGGGCTTCTATTTCAGGTTCTTGAAATAAAGTTTCACGGAAGTTTAACCATGCGTTTTGTCAACTAACACATCTCCCATCGGCCATCTCCCATCCCAAAGTCCAGTTTTTTATTTATTTATTTTTACTAGAAACTCTTCATTAATTACAAGGTTTAACAGATAACAAATAATTAATAATAAAACTTGCTTCAGACTTTAAGAGTCTCTCTGTCCTGCACATTTCTGAAGAAATCTAGGACTTAAACTTTAAAGCCAATGATGGGAAAATCATGTTAATGGATTCTCTTTTGATCTCAAACGGAACATCTTCTTTCTAAAGTACTTCATCCATAACCATTCCTTTTCCAGCAATGTCATGTTCCCTAGTTTCAGAATAAAGTGACCACTTTGCTAATAATAATAATTTTGGAGTACACTGTTATATATGCAGTTGCTAATAATAAAAATCATATTCCTTTTGGTTTCTAAAGGAATATGATTTTTGTTTTTTGTTTTTTTGTCATCTGAAATCAAATCAAGTTTCCACTTTCTGATCTTTAAGACATATAGAGTTTTCAGGAAAGAATTACTGCTAGCTGTTCTTTAATCTTTCTGATTCACATGTATAGCTACCTGCATATGAAACTAACCATTCCCACTTCTATCCAATTCAGGAAAAAAATATCTTCTTCTTCTTCTTCTTCTTTAAACAGAAGGATAAATGATTGAGTTTCTGAAAATAATCTTTACTTAATCATGCCCTTTTGATGAACAGAGAAAGACATCACGGCAATGAATGGAAAAAGACACAACATAAATGGCAAGCTAAAACCTCTGAAGTCAGAACTTGCGATTCTTATTATATTCAAAGTAACAATATAAGGGCATATATGAATAAACAGATATAAAAAAGAGGAATCTACATGTATTATTTCTGTAGAAAAGAATAATTTTTCAGTGGATTTTTTAGAGTTATGATAACAAAAATTATCACTTGAAACAATATGCATGGACAGTAAGCTGCCACTTCTATGCAGAAACTGAGCCCACGGATATATGCCACTTGTATTTTATTGTATAGCTTCAATTTATGACTTTTTGGAAGTGTTTTTTGGAAGTATTTTTGGAAATAAATACCATAAAAGTTTGCAGGTTGATGCAAAAAGCTTTTACTTAACTCCATGATTAATTAAAAATGAAAGGGTTTAATCTGTCACTGTGGCCACTATGCATTAATGATGCAAAAAGGGAACAGCAAACAGCAATAAGCAATAAGAGAAAGCCCACAGAAAATAAAAAAAGGGGGGAGGCTCTTTTTTATGTGTCTTGTTTTTGAACCGAGAAATCACGGGACATCCCTGAAATTTCTGCTTTGAATTCATCTTTTCTACTGCCAAACGACCTAATCTCTTCCTGATCCTATTAGATAGAGCCGTGAAAATTTTTCAAGTCTCTTCTCTTTCTTTGGAAAATGTACGTTTCTTTGAATTTACTCTTCATTTCAATACAATTCTTGAAGCCATGAACCTCTTTAACAGCGGCTTTAGTTTGATAAGTACTTGTGTATGTTTTTTATCTGAAAAAATACTATATGGGGTGTTTTAGATTCATGAAACCCGATTTCTCTTTTTTGTTTTTCTGCAGAACCCATGTTTTTGAATCAGTTCATGCACTTTCTGAAATCAATTCACACATTCAGAAGGAAAACAAGTCCTTTTGATTGTTTGTCTTGACAGTTAGAAAAAAGAAAAAGAGTAATTTGTGTGTAGAATATTAACGTACAGAGAAAAGTAAAATAAGAGCTACAATGGCGAGCTCATGTTTCCATGCATTTCGGCTTAGAAAACCAAAGAGCAAACCGCTGTCAGTGCCTTCATCATCAAAATCCCAGTTGAATTCTGACATGGAGAACTTGGAGAGGAAGAGATTTGATAGCTTGGAGTCATGGTCAATGATTTTGGACTCTGAGAACGTCGAGACTTGGGAGGTTTCAAAGGAGGATCAAGAAGAATGGACGGCTGATCTTTCACAGTTGTTTATTGGTAACAAGTTTGCTTCTGGTGCTCAAAGTAGGATTTATCGTGGAATTTATAAGCAAAGAGCTGTTGCCGTAAAAATGGTGAGAGTTCCAAATCAAGAGGAGACTAGAGCCAAAATTGAGCAACAGTTTAAGTCTGAAGTTGCCTTGCTTTCTCGTCTCTTTCATCCCAATATAGTTCAGGTAAGATTTTGTATTGGAAAAATTTGACATTTTTTTTACTTGAAAAGTTGAAGCAACGTAACTGTAAACTGTTTCATTTTCATTCTCTTTACAGTATCGTCCATGTTTTTTAGATACCATGCTTGTTTCATCATGCAAAATACAATTATTTTAAGTGTTGGGCTTGTTAATTTGATGTTCTAAAAGGACTAGAAAAATGAAACTTTTCAATTTGAAAGAAATAAAAGAACATTTGTGATGCCAAATCCGTGTAAAATTTCAGGAATTTTCATGTCTAATGTCATAGTTTAGCATACTATTGTATCATTTTCCAGATTTTTTAGATTCTAGCTCAGAATTTGGCAGAAAAAGTTACCTGAACTCAACAAATCCTGCAGCTGAGTTATCAATCTTAGGATCATAATCAGTCTCCATGGTTTTTCTCTGCATTCGTCCACAATCCCTTTTGGCTTTCCCTTTAAAGTTCCAGAGTTTCTGTAATTTAAAGATACTTCTGAACATTTAAGCGATCATATTGTTCTAAGCATATTAATTAACGGACATTTAAACAATACTCTACATGATATACTTTGATCTTTTGGGTCGATTAGTGAACCATCTTCTTTACAGTTTATCGCAGCTTGTAGAAAGCCTCCAGTGTACTGTATCATCACTGAGTACATGTCACAAGGAACTCTGAGAATGTATCTAAACAAGAAAGAGCCATACTCGCTTTCAACAGAAACAATACTGAGGTTAGCTCTGGACATATCCAGAGGAATGGAGTATCTTCATTCACAGGGGGTGATTCACAGGGACCTCAAATCAAACAATTTGCTTTTAAATGACGAAATGCGGGTAAAGGTGGCTGATTTTGGTACATCATGCCTCGAGACACAGTGCCGCGAAACCAAAGGAAACATGGGAACTTATCGCTGGATGGCTCCAGAGATGATTAAAGAGAAACCTTGTACTCGAAAAGTCGATGTTTACAGCTTCGGAATTGTCCTCTGGGAGCTCACTACAGCTTTACTTCCATTCCAAGGAATGACCCCTGTGCAGGCAGCATTTGCCGTGGCTGAGAAGGTAACAATAGCTTCCATCTCAAACATGACAATGCTGAAGCCAAATTCGGCTTGTTACTGATGTTTTCTTGTTTGACAGAACGAGAGGCCTCCACTGCCGGCGAGTTGCCAGCCTGTGCTTGCGCATCTGATAAAGCGATGCTGGGCGGCAAATCCATCAAAGCGTCCGGATTTCAGTGACATAGTTTCAGCTCTGGAGAAATATGATGAGTGTGTGAAAGAGGGTCTGCCCCTAACATCACACTCTGGACTTGTGAGCCGAAATGTGATTATTGAACGCTTGAAAGGCTGTGTATCTATGAGCTCCTCCATACCTGTACATGCCTGACTATATTTTAATTAGAAGAAGAAGAAGGTATTTGCCATTGTCTTTGCTCTTTTAAGGTTTGCCTTTGTTGGTAGATTAATTAATTACTTCACAACAATAATCTGTACATATATATTTAATGTTCTTTAATTTTACATTATCTAATTAATGTAACTCTTATTTGTGGAATCATCATCTAAGGTTAGTTTAATTGATGCTCTGCTGCTCACATTTCATTGTCCTTAATTTACATCAAGTCCCTTGAAAAAGAAGAAACAAAGCATTGTATCAGACAGAAATATCGCAGTTTTATTTGATGGATGATTCAGTTTATCCTATTATGCTGCTGCAGACTATGCAAATGAAAGATCTAAGACGAGTACCCTTAATTGAATTTCCTAGTTTTGAAGTGATTTTTAAGGTGTTTGGTTGTTGAGAAAATTAGAGAAGGTTTGGGAAAATATAACATTTTAGGGTAATAGTAATAATACCATTCTCACTAACATTCTAGGCTCACAAACCATTCTCAATAATTTTCTCTTACAAATGCGAGGTGGCTAGAGGTGGAAAAAATTGGTCCAGCTAACCCGCCTGAACCCCCTAACCTGGCTTGACTGAACTTGGGCCCGGCTTAAGGTTGGGCCATGTTGAGCCCGGATACCTGGGCAGGCTGAGCCTGCCTACAGCCCGACGAGTTGATTTAAAAAAAAAAAAAAAAATGCATCAGGCCAGAGGGTTGGGCCTTTTGAAAAAGACAAAAACATTAAAAATTAATTTTTTTGGGTGGGTCGGCCTGGCCTGGCCCACACAAAAACCCGCCGGGCTAAGGTTACCAGGCCGGGCTGGGCTGGCCCTTTTGAAAAAGAGACGGGCCTAACCTAGCTAGCAAATTGCCCAAGCTCAACGCAGGTCAGGCCGAGTCAGGCCACTTTTCCATCCCTAGACATGGCAGCTTGCAATGGATAGAGATGGCAATGGACTTGATATTTTCGGGTACCCGGCCCGGCCCATCCCGAAAAAGTCGGGCTTTACCCGATGTTAATGGGCTTGGCCCTAAGCCTGATTTTAAGGCCTGACCTAGGGTATAGGCCGGGCATGGGTATGTCTTCAGGCCTGGCCCGACAATTTTATTATTAATTATACTAAATTACCCTTATACTATATATTTAATTACAAGATTATCCTACATATATATACTCATTTTTCCCAAACCCTACATGGATAGATGGATGCACTTTGTGAAAAGTTATTTATACAGTAAAACCTCTCTATAGTGATACTCTATATAGGAATAAATTCTACATAATCATAAAAAATTCTAGTCCCAATTTGAGATAGTTATAAATAAGAATAAACTTTACATTGTAATAAGTTATAATTTTTCTAATTCCCGCCTTAAGGAAAGTTGTCTCTACATAATAATAATTATTTGTATATTACAAAAAAAATATATGTTATGTCAAATTAAAGGTTTAAAATGAAATAAATTATTTATTTAAAATTGTTTGGGACAATAATTTATGTTTTAGCGTTGTTATCACATCTTTTACCTTACGAGTACATAATAGCTCGTTAGCATGGATACCTTCTTGTTGAATCCAAAATATTTTTAGTTTCTCAAGCATGTTTAGTGCTGCATGGCATAAGACTTTTTGTATTTCCGTGCTATTATCCTTAGGATTATTTCCTTTCTCTTCTTGACTAATTTTAAAAGTGATTTCTCTTTTGGTTAAAGTATACACGATTTGTTGCTCATTTGGATAATCGAAGAAGACATTAATATCCATTCGATTAGTGTAATAAATTTGTCGAATCTGATCACTCAATTCTATAGTGACTCTTTTATTCTCCTCATCCAATTCATTTGTAACTTACAATTCATTGACATTAGTGGTCCTAATTTTGCAGCGCTTAAAACCATTGACAGTTGACAATTGTCTGTGGCTTCACATCAATTGACCATGCATCAACTGTATTTACAGTTCCATCAATGACACTTATTTTTGTTGGTTCTAAGAAACGATATTTTATCTGTTTTAAAAGTAGGTAATTGAAACGCTGTATTGAAATCCTAATATTACTAAAATATGAATCAAAATCCTAATACTGTAATACTAAAACATGAATTATAAAATAAGAAATTAAAACTATAATTTTTGTAACTATACCTTCATTAAGTTATAACTTCTTTATAGTAATAAAATTAGTTAGTCCCAACATTATAACTATAGAGAAGTTTTATTGTATATTTGGTGAGTATTCAAAATATTTAAAAATTGTTTATAGAAATAAAAAAAAAAATTGAAATTTATTAATATTTAAAAATTCACATTATAAAAATGGGCGGTCCTGAGGTTACAAAAATTCCGTCGGGCCGGGCTTGGGCTTTACTTGTGATACCTCTGATGGGCTTGGGTCGGGCTTGGGTTTGGGCAAATGGGTACCCAATCCAGGCCCGACCCGACCCATTGTCATAACTAGCAATGGGTCTCATCTGCCTAACAATGGGTCTTGCCTGACAACTTTTGTGAGAAAGGTTTATCGACCCATATTTATCGTAACATTTTACTAACTTAGATTTGTTAAACTGCTGCTTTGAATATTTAACAGTTACCCAGTTATCAAATGAAGGACTAAAGTTTCTAACGAAGAGGAACAAAGACATATTAAAAAATTCAATGATAGGTGAAAAGAGGAGGAATCTTTCACCTAATATTTTCCATTAGTCAACCTTAATTATAGGTCATTATTGACTTGGTCATCATCAAGATGAATTTCAGACCCAAATCCCATAAATAATTAAATTAAATATAATCTGTTATTAATCTGTTTGTTAAAGTGGTTTATCATATCATTGCCAAGCATAATTTTTTCATTGCTTTTATCAATAAACAGTAAGTGTTCATTGTTAATAATTGAAGATAGTTAGTGCCCTTCATGAATCTCTCAAAATTTCTACCATTAAAGTGTTAAATAATTAAAAATAAAGGTGTAAGCATTAATTGTTTTCATTATTATTATAAACTATTATATATTGTTAAAAATTGTATTTGTCTCACATTGTCAATTTGATAAACTGTTACGATGTATATATGTGATTGAGCTTTTGAAGGTCAGTTCTACTCAAACCCATTTATCATAATATCAAAGTCACGTTTGATTGGTGTTAAAGCCCCATTTGTTTAGAGCGATATGGGATATTTGATGTTACACTAAATATAGAAGGTGTTTGGCTGAGCTTATGAAAATTAGTTTATAAGTAACAAGTACTTATAAGCTAATTTTAGCTTATAAGCATTTGAAATTTTAAGCAATTACGTGTTTGGTTAAAATACTTATAAGTAACTAATAAGTAGTTGACGTGTTTGGTGAAATATAGTTTATAAGTACATTTTATTATAAAATGACTAAAAAATGTACTATATTAAACAAGAATATACTATAGAATTTTAAAATTAAACAAGGATAATATGGTAATATACTTGATAAAATTAGTCTGCTTATAAGCAAAAAAAAATGTACCTCCCTCCCAACTTATTATTTTTTTGGCTTATAAGCTCAAAAAAGTTATAAACAAATAGGTCAGCTTAATTTTAGAGCTTATAAGTTAGTTTGATCAGTTTATAAGCTTAGACAAACACCCCTTATAGTGATGGGTCCTCATATTTTTGTGATAATTGTAGAATGTAAATCGAGCTTGTCTCTATATGGGATATTTGATATTTTGTGATAACTATAAATATATTGAGCAATGTGAGATATTTGATATTACACTAAATATAGTGGTGGGTCCTCATTATATTTTGTGATAATTGTAAAACGAGCATGCGTCTGATATGGGATATTTGATATTTTGTAATAACTATAAATATATTTAATAATAATTGATCTTAAAGAAAATATATGAAATAAACGTACCAAACTAGTAGCTATAAGATAAGGGGTCTTATCTTATAAATATTTTAAATATTAACATCAATATCATTGAGTTCTTTAATTGTGAATATAAATCTCTCTATTGTCCCAATCATCAAAACTTAGAACAAGTCAGTGAAATTAATATTCTATATTTATAGTTTAAAGACCAAACTGAGTCAACAGATGCCAGGTTGATTTGAGAAAGGTGCAAGTCAATTAGAAAGACAAAATGGGATGTTCAAAGTTTGGAATTCAACAACATTATACCTAAATTTGATGTAAAATGTTGACGGCTTATTCAGTGTTGACTCGTTCTTCCTACCACAAATATACGCTTATAAGGTCTTCAAAAGACTCTTTATATGACCAAAAACTCTTTATTATAAAGAGTTTATCCATAGAAATAATAGTTTAACAGACTCTTTATTCTTTAAATATAAATTAAATAGTGAGTTTGACTCGCCACATTTAGAGAATCAAATTTAACTTTCTATCTTAATTTTAAATAATAAATTATAAATTTCTATGTATTTTATTTATGATTTATCTCTTTTATTAAGTTTTCTTTTTGAAAAAATATATCTCCTCTCCTAAAATTTAAAAAGTTTATTAGATTTGGATATATTTTAAAGAAATTATTATCTAGTCAATTTCAATTTCAAACCCTTGATTCCTGGGCCCTATGGCCCAAATCTAAGGCCCACATTACACCTCATGGAATCATTATCAATTAAAATAAATAAATAATTGCAACATGGGGAAAGTTGAGATATAGGAGTTAGTGAGAGCCGTAGATATTTTAGTTTTAAAATCAATTGTGAATCTTTATGTTATATAGGGATAGGGTAAATTACATTTTCACCCCCTATCTTTAGCATAGCCAATTGAGCCCCTTTAGTTATATTAACTTTAATCTACCGTTGAAAATATGGGATGACATGTTATTAGTTTCTTCGTTTCTGCATTAACTTTAAGGTCTAATTTTAGAAATTGAGGGTGAAATTATTTCTATGTTAACTTTATTATTGCCATTCACGAGCTTTATCACAGAGCATGAACCAATGTACAGAATTAATTAGCGTTTCGAACTTTCCAAAGATACTCTTTTGCAATTATCAAGTGTGATTTTCATATTTTTTTTCAATATAATATATAAGTTAAAGAGAAAAGAAGATAAAGACATGGGGGGTGCAAATGCAAAAAAGATTAAAATATAAAGAAAAAAGAGATTCTCTTTCTTTTGGACTAAAAGGAAATTGCCTAAACACCCTTATAAATAAAAAATAATTGACTGTTTCTTCTACTTTCTAACATGGACAAACCAACCCCACTATGCCTAATATTTAATTAAACAAGTGCAAAATTGCCTCGACTAAGTTTATAAAATAATACATGAAATTCATATAAATTATAGTTTAAAGAGAGACAAACCACTTTATAAAAAAATGTGAAGGTGTATTTTAAACCATAAGCATGCATTGAACCATACTATGACGATGTTAAATCTTTGCTAAACTTTAAACAACAATTATAGCACCACCAACTACTCTTTAGAAAATGCCAATAAAAAAAAACAAAATTTGAAGTACCTATGTCTAAGTACTAATAATTTACTATATAAATCATAATGGAACCTTATCTTATCAAAACTCTTTCACATCCCACAATATCACTTACGTAACTACTCTTTGGATATAAATAATGGTTAGATGTAGGATTACTTATTACAATTTGAATTTTTCTTATTGAGAATTGATGTGTTCATGCGGGGGAGCCCAGCGTAACACTTAAATCGCATAAAGTTTGCACAGATGGGTAATCGAACTTGAGACTGTATAAGGGGTTAGCCTGATGGTCACTAAAGTTTGTAACCACCTACCATATTTGTGACTTATCTTGAACATTGTGCTTGTAAGGTGTTTAATGAGCTTCAGGAATTAGTTGAGGTGTGCGCAAACTGATCTATACACCTATCTCGAATTCGCCTTAACCATCTAGATTACCTATACACCTATCTCGAATTCGCCTTAACCATCTAGATTACCGACGAACGGGTTTGTTAACGAATGTGTTCACTATAAATAATAGATAGGTGTAGCCTAATATAATTGTTTTCTCTGGTAAAATTATTTGATAAAAGGAAAATGTGAGAAAGGGGTAAGATGGTAAAAGTGAGTGAAATTTTATGAAGAAATTATGAAAAGAATAAACGCTCTTGGAGAACCAACAAAAGAGAGAGGCTTGGATTAGAGTGTCATACTGTCATTAGTGGGGAGGACTTTTTAATGGGCCCTTTGCTTTAATCGAAGAAGCCTCTTGCTTTTGCCGACCTCGGTTATTGTGACACCTATTACATCCATAAAAAATTTTCCATCCTGACCATTATACCCTTCTGTTGTTTTTCAGTACTAAATTTAACACTCAGAAATGGAAATTAATTCAGAATATATATTAGGCTAAATTTTTTATATAACCAATAAACAAAATAAACGACGCCGTAATAGGGTAATACAAGTACAACTACAATGTCGAAAATGGCAATATTATATTCCCTTGCAACATGGCTTCCCAAGAGATAAATTTATTTTTCCCCAAAAAAGGAAACTAAGTTTAGGGTTTTCTTTATTTGGGTCATTTCCAGAAAATAATTAAATAAAAGAAAAAACTTCTACCTGGAGCGAATTTGAATGGTATTAACAGAATTCTGAAATGATCAGAACTAACTTCAAATTGTAAAGAAATCTCTAATATTTGCATTACGGAACTAAATGAATGATCCGGTTAAGTGTTCGGATCGCAGTAACTTGGGCGGTTTGCTGCCTGCGACGTCGCAAGAAGTCTGCTAAACCTTGCCCGGTAGAACGATCGGCGAATTGATCGGAGGTCTAATTCCGATAAGAGCATTCATAGAAAATGTTATGGAAACAGTAAGATAAGAAACTCTAAACACAAATACAAATGAAGGTAATCAATCAAATGATCAATCACTTATTATATGTACAGAGAGGAGAAGAACTGAAGAGAGAAACATCAATATTGATGGGTTTGAAAGATTGATGCTTAAAAATAAAACTACCCATTTAATTTATACATTATAAAAGGGTAATATACAAGAAGCAAAAACAGTAAGAAAAACCAAAAATAAATTTGCTTCTCTTAGTAGAGAACAAATTAAAACTAGAATTAAACTAAACCCACCTCTTTAATCTTGCAAGCTTCAAGATTATCCCCAAACACCCCATATCTTTTCTCCAATAAAACTAACGAAGCGCTTCACTGAACCTCTCTCTTCTCCTTCTTCATCATGGTGGCCATCAAAACCCTTTTCACCATCTTTACAACTCGTTTCTTCCGAATACTCTGACTCAGCTGACTGGTCCTTTCCCAAACTCAACTGACGATCACTACTCGGCGGCCGTTTTAACTCACCCGAGTTATCGTTATTATAATTCCCACCACCTTTCTTTTTCTTATCCTTCTTGTTGCTTTTAACCTTCTTGTTATCGCGCAACAAATCATCTTCAAAAGCGTCGATGATCTCGTGTATCAGTTGGCGATTAGGCGACGCGTCCCACCTGACCCAGTAACTCATATAACATCTAAAACAATCGCAGTTGAAAAAAGGAGGATGATCGTTACTATTACTACTATTACTTTTACTTTTACCGAGCGAAGCACTCGCAGTCTTCTGGGTGTTGTTGTTTTTTCTCTGACTCTGAGAGTTGTTGACGACGCAGATGTTGTGGTTGGAGCAAGAGATGAGATAAGCTAAAACCTCTCTGTCTTCAGGAGAAAGAGCCGCCGTGAGGGTGAGTATTGTGGCGGGAAGAAAGGACAGGTGATCGGATATTATTGGCGGAGAAGGATGAACCGTGCCTTTGCGGTATAGTTTCTTCATAGTTGATGACGATGAGAGGGAATCTGGCTTAGACAGAGAAAGAGTTTGAGTTTTATTATCTAATAGGGAAGGAGACTGGGAGGTTTGGACTTTGAAAGGTTGATAGACAGGGCGTTCTTCTTTTTTATTTTATTTTACATTTATGTTTTACCGTAATCTTGGGGTTGGTGACGTAGATTTGCGGGAAGTTTAAGGTGTGATGAAGGAGTATGAAAAGAGGTGGTAGAGTTGTGAAGGTGAGTGAATCGTGTTCGTTGGATTTGAGCATTTTGAACGTTGGTGGGGTTGATCAGTGATGTGATTGGACCTACTACCATGATTTATTATTTGTATTGTCCCTGTCGGTCTTCAGAAGTAGTCCCTCTTTATACGTCAATCTGGGTTGGTGGATCGAGTCTTTACTCTGCTGCTCTCCGTTTGAGTATGACAGAACCACTCTAATAACTCAATAATTTAGGTTGGGTAACAGAGTTTTTCGTGAGCTTAAATAAAACTCTCTTTAAAAAAAACTGGCTTTTTAAGAGAGGATGTCTAAATCTTTATAACCCACATACCCACTATTTTTCTTTTTAATATGAGATTCTAACATTCTCCCACGCTTTGAGACCCAACGCCCTTGTTGGTCTTCTTTCCAGAGAGCGCCTACCCTCATCGATCTTTATTGTCCTTCCTTTGGGTCTTACTTCGCCTAGAAGCCTATAAAAAAACTCTCCTTCTCCACCCCTCAGAGGGCCCATTGGACCCTACTGTGTGGGCTCCACATTGGCCTCTTTATCCCTTGGATGACTTCACAGATCCCCTTTCTTTGGGGTAGCCCTACCCTCATCGATCTTTATTGTCCTTCCTTTGGGTCTTACTTCGCCTAGAAGCCTATAAAAAACTCTTCTTCTCCACCCCTCAGAGGGCCCATTGGGCCCTACTGTGTGGGCTCCACATTGGCCTCTTTATCCCTTGGATGACTTCACAGATCCCCTTTCTTTGGGGTAGCAGCATTGGCCCAAGGTCACTTGTCACGCGTGCAAGATCTTGCTCTAATACTAATTGATAAGAACCCCCTCAATAACTCAACAATTGAGGTCTTTCATAGGTGGCTTGAATAAAACTCTCCTTAAAAAATCGACTTACCAAAGAGGATGTCCAAGCCTTTATAACCCACATGCCCATCATTTTTCCTTTCAATGTGGGATCCTAATAGAGTTTTTCTAATATCCAAACCCCAAGCCCAACAAGAGCTTACATTACTGGAGGAGAAACTCAAATTCTCCAAAAACTTTGAGCGTCTCCCATGGATAATACCGTTCTTTTCTATTTTAGTGGATGAATGTTTGTGTTGTGACTTGACCGATTGTTGCTTTTGATGCGAAAGTATGGACTGAAATTATCGAATACGGCAAAAAAAATTGACGTCTTATGGCTTTTAAAGATGAATGATTGATCAATGGAATGGTGGAACAACATTCGATGAATGAATCAACCAAAATCGCAAAACAATGTCATCAAAAAGAGCCTGTTGTCGCTGACGATTGGGGAGGCAAACGTGAGAGGGTGAGATAAGTTTTGGTCGGAGAATGAGGGAATGTTTTCGTCCTGATGAGGAGTGTTGTTGTCATTGAAACGCCATTTGTGCCAATGTCGACAATGGTGTTTGGAGTGTTTTTGCAAGATTTCAAACTTATAGTTACATGTAATTTTTATGGGTATTTTTATAGATTTCAAACCTTTAGACACCATTTTGACCTGCCGGTCAAACTTTAAACTACTCGCTTTGAGACCAATGGCCTAGCCGGGTCCCTGCACGGGTCCGATTTCTAATCACTGGATAAGAGTGGATAAAGAGCGAGCTCCAAGCCATGGTAACAGGACGTGTTATGGGAACTTGAAGGCCCCTCTTGTTCATGAGTTTACAGGAGAGTTAAAACTAGCTTTGAATCTATGCCTTGGATTTACACCATTGGAAAATGCGGCAACCTTTCTTGGAGTTATGGGATCATTTTCGGCAGAAAGGCATTCCAGGGCCAGTGGACTTGCCCTGAAAATTTGAGGTACAGAGAGGCCAGAACATTGGAAGAAGGCGCACAGGGTTATCAGTTGCAATTGTAGTGCGCCCTAATCTTGATTGGAAACTAGTCCACTTCTGTGGTTTCATTAATTGTTCCAATAAGTGAACAATGCCAAATTGCTTCACACCGAACCAAAAGAGATCCAGTTGAATCTCATGTTGTTATTCCCGCAAATATGCATATTATCTTATAAAATTTTCATTTCTCCAATTCATTTTAACAAGTAAATCAGAATAGCGCCTTGACATAACCAGATGCAATTTCGATACCACTCACACCTCTAGGAAGAACTACTCAGACGACTCTTGATCCATGATTCAAGATTCCGGAGCTCCTCGTTGCTTGGGAGTGACCAAGACCAGGATAAGCCTACAAAATTATTGTAAAACATGTTTTAATAAAGTTCAATGATAGTAGAGAGAATCACAGAGAGTATTACTTTATTACCTTAAACTCGCAGCTTACGCCAGCTTGTTCAAGGAAGGTGGACCTGCTTGTCCAGCCTCAAACAATACTGTTCTGTCAGCCATTCCATGAGACCACAAATTGAGTCTGTAATAGATTTCAGACCTCAGACCATAAACCATGCAATACCATCCATTATAGAAGTATAATTCAAAATGGCAAGTAAAACCTGCAGAATGCTGCTTCCGACTTCGAAAAGAGGTAATCTAAAACTAATTTAGATACTTGACCATGGATCTGAGGTCCATCAGCAAATAACATTGTTATAATTGTCACCAGTTGGCCATTTCTCTAAAGATTACAAAATTCTTATCTCACATACTTACAAACAGGAAGGCAAGAACGGGGTAGAAGAGATTAAATTGCAATTATGGGGAAAAAGGAAAAGAGACAGAGAGAGAGAAAAGAAGATTTCAAATCAATAATTATAGACGATTGATACTTATAAAAGAAGCACCTTTCTTGCATCTGCAGTAAATTTTTCAATCAAGAAGATTGAAAGGAATCCATCCGCCTGAAAACTGCTCCTCCTCCAAGAGTTTTTGGGTACAACAACACTACCCAATGTCAAGGCACCTGCAAATTGTTCATATCAGTTGCACCAAAATCAGCACAAACCAGTAATGTCTTATTTATGTTCTCTGTGAATGTCTAGAAGAAAGAGAGAGAGAGACCTCCTTGACTAAATCCACACAAACACATTTTTTGGATCTGTTCCAGCAGCTACTTCCTTGTCTAATCGCATGCACGTTCTGAACAGCTTTGAGCACACCAGGTTCATCTTTCGGTGAATTCTGAGGGTCATAAACAAAAAACTCAATGAATATCTGAACAGATTATCAATATCCATAGGGGATCAACACTAGTCACGTTAGCTCTCTCCTCTAAGAAATTTCTAAGCATTTGCATGGGATAATATTCTCACTAAAGCTTCAGATAGCAGAGTGTAGCAGGTTATACCATCAAAATTTACTGCCATTGCTGTAAAAGAATAAATAAAAGAACCCAATTCATGCATTAAATATTATTTCCTTATCACAATCATTACATTAAGATAAATCTATAACAAATTAAATCAACATTTCAATACAATATCACTAATATGATGAAGGTTTGGAAAACTTCCAAATAAAATAATCTATAAAGTGGAATAACTTACAGCAGTCACAGGAACTCTCATGAATGTCAAACCACGGGGCATCACCGAGCCATCTACAAAGAGAAGCAAATTAAAGCCATAAGATATTGCAGGAAGGAAAAGGAAACATATCTTTATCGAATAAGTAAATATTAACCTATCAAGTCGATATGAAAACAGGACAAACAACCATGTGACTATAGAAATGATTAAGATCAAAACTTTTCCAGGTTGTCACAACAAATAAGAACTAAGAACTTTTCTCGAGTAAATATTTGACCTCATGCTATAATCACATTATTTGAAATCTATCATAATTGATGACTGAAGAAGCTGCTAATCATCACAAGATACCAATTGAAACTATCTATATCAGCTTGACGTTGCTTCTTCTCTATATTAAAAAAAAAAAAGTTTTCTTTTTTTAAAAAAGCATAAAGGAAAAAATGTAGGTAAACACGCACCTCCCAATACCAAAATTAAGAACTTATAGTAATAATAATATGCTCCATAATAATACAAGTAAACAAATTTAATTCTCATAAGAAATTTCATCAATTTGATTTCTATGTAATTTTCCTGTTCTAAAAGAAATGAATTTCACAAATGAAGTTTAGGATGACAATTATAATAATGCATCAAGCAAGAGCATCTTTACTCTTGTCTCTCTACTTGATCACCTTTAAATTCTTTACCAAACTCCAAGGACTCAAATCAAATAAACAAAATGGACACACATCCATCATTTGCTTCACTAATAAAAAATTCGTAAAGCTACTAACCATCACATAGTTCCAAATCAACTACCAGTTGTGAAACTTGGATCACCAAGACAAAAACTTCAACACAAATACACAACAAAAAACAAAACCCATTTGATGAAATCCACAAAAAACTGTAATCACACCATAAGAGAGATACTTACAGTTGCAAGTGACAGGGTTGTTAGGAGCAGAAGGGAAGGACCATTTGGTAAATTTAAACTCAGGAGAAGTGAAGAGTGTCTTGATGGGTTCATTGGCGGGGCCAGAGTCACCCAAACCATGGAGCCACAGAACAAAGCTTCGAGCCATGGAGTCTTGTTTGTGAAGAAGTGGGTTTGGTCGGAAAAATACTATGAAAATAATGGTGCTACAGAGGGTCACCGTAATAAGAACGATCGGTTTTATTAATAACATGAGTTGCCGCAGTTCTGGTCATTTTCCCCTTTTTTTTTTTTTTTTTCCAGTTCCAAGGTCGTGGGCAAATCACCACTGTTAATTTTGGGAATGCATGTGAAAAGACTCTTAATGCCCCTAATCCTTTCATATTGCCTAATAGATCCTTTTAGATGCTTCTAGTTCCTCTGTTTTGGTACTGCAGGCTGAAGTCCAATAGAGGCCCATTTTTATTAGGTCCGTTATAAGGTTGACATAAAAATTTACCAGTTAGAAATCGAGTTAACGATTTTTTTTCACCCAAATAACAGTTAATAACACTTTCTCACCCCCACACACTTTTAAAATATTATTTTTATCTAAATTTATATTTCAACTGAGAATATAGAGCAAACTCAATTCAAGCTATTAGGCATAAAAAACAGAGGTCGATGAGTCTTTTGATGGTGAAACTTTTTATTTTAGTGGTTGTGATTTATCAGAATTTGACTTGGGTGAGGGGTTGTACAAACTCTAATTGTTTGATTGCTGACGATTGATGGGATCAGTGAGAGTAGGGTTTAAAAGATTTTAGTAAGTGATGATTAAAGAAGAGACTGGTGATAGTGTGGGGTTGTAGTGATTAGGGTTTGAAAGGTTTTGAACTGAACCAGTTTTTCGATTTGGAAAAATTCCCGAATCGAAACCTAACCGATTTAAGGGAAAACCGGTTTTTCGGTTAACTGGTTTTCCCCTTTTTAATTGGATAAAACCTTTTTTTTTCCTAAATTAAATTGTAAACATAAACAATACATATCCAAATAAAAACTAAACATTCATACATATCCACTGACCACTACTAACAATTTTTTTAGGGATTTAATTTAAATTATTATTATTTTATTTAATATATAATATTTAAATTATATACATATCATAACTGGTTTTGTTTTTTTCCGAACCGTTAACCGAACCGAAAATTCAGTTTTTTGAATTTTTTAAACCATAACTAAACCGTTTTTGGTTAATCAGTTTTTTGGTTCGGTTATCAATTTGATTACTGGTTCAGTTTGATTTTTGTATTTTTTTGAATACCGTTAGTAGCCATGGCAAAATCAAAAATCAAATATAAATTTGAGTAAAGAAGTAATATTTTAATAGAATATGGATGAAAATGTCAAGCCATTATTTAGGTAGAAAAAACAAAAAGTCGTTTACTAAGTAGAAATCTCTTCAGGGCTGCTGCAATTAATTTAGACGGTGCTAGAGCGATTGATTGTAGAATTTCCATAGAATTCCTCCTATTTTGGTGGGTAACGAACGAATCCTGAAGATGGGCGAGCCAGTCATCACTCTGTTCCTGAAAACGTTAGAACAGCTTCAAAAAGGAGGACAGCTTATCACTGGAATTCAAGAAGAGGTAGAGTGGATTAAACGCGAACTTGAAGCCATGTTAGCTTTCCTCAAAGAAGCAGACCGTGGGCAACGACGGGATGGACTTGTTAGGGCCTGGGTTGGGGAGGTAAGGAATTTGGTTTACGATGCTGAAGACATCATTGATACGTTTGTAATACGTAGTAGTACGCTACGGTGGAATCTCATCAAACACATTCAAATGCGATATCAAGTCAATTCTCAGATTCGGAAGATCAAAAGCAGGGTTACAGAGGTTAAGGAAAGAAGGGACCGTTACGGTATTCTCGCCTCTGAAGCTCAGATTATTTATCGCCCTTCATCTAAGAGCACTGGTGCAGCTACACCTTTTGCTCGGGAGGATGACATTTTAGGAATTGACGATGATGTGGAACAGATTATGAAATCATCACTGGCGGGAAGGCCGAATCGTCGAAGAGTTATTTCTGTATTTGGTATGGGCGGTTTGGGGAAAACTACTCTTGTTAAAGAAGTTTACAAGAGAGTTAAGGCCAGCTTTGATTGTTATTCTTGGGTATCTATATCGCCATCCTACGATTTAATAGATGTCCTTAAGGCTGTGTTATTCGAGTTTAAATCAAGCAGAAAAGAGGCAGCTTTGGATATAATGGACGACGTTAATGAGGGACAGTTGCAAGAGAGGACCTATCGTTACCTGGAGAACAAGAATTACTTGTTAGTTGTTGATGATTTATGGGAAGCTCAACTTTGGGATGAACTGAAGCAAGCGTTGCCAAGAGACCGAGGTCTGGTTATATTTACTTCAAGGATACGGGATATAGCTTCAAAGGTGGAAGACAATTGCCACATTCAAGAGCTGCAACATCTTCCTCATGAGTTGGCCAGGGACATTTTCTGCCGAAAGGCATTTGGGGAGGAGATGACTTGTCCTAGAGAATTGGAAGCATTAACAGAGGCCATAATAAGAAGGTGTGAAGGGTTACCACTCGCAATTGTAAACCTTGCAGGTCACTTGTCTAGGACGGAATCAAAGCAACAAGAAATGCAGTCCTTACTCCATGATCTTGATTGGGAGCATAACCACAGTACTGATCTTGAGCGACTAAACAAGGTCTTGGTATGTAGCTACAATCACCTACCATATTACCTTAAATATTGCTTCTTGTACATTGGTTTGTTCCATGAAGATTATGAGATCGGGAGAAAGAGACTAATCAGAATGTGGGTCGCAGAAGGCTTTGTTAAAAAAACTTCTCAGAAATCAGAAGAGGAAGTTGCCAACAGTTATTTTAAGCAGCTTATTGACAGGAGTATGATCCAATCCATTACCTTGCATGCCCGAGATGTGGTGAAAGCTTGTAAATTACACAATCTAATGCGTGAAGTTGCAACCCAGATGTTCAAGGAAGAGAAATTTGGAGCCATTTTGGTTGATAGGAATAATGAAATTGAAGACAGACAACGTAGATTATCAGTCTACAGCAATGCCGAAAATATCCCAGCAAATATAGGTAATTTGAATCTACGCTCCTTTCTCCTGTTTAGAGCAACTGAAATGTCATCTTCTGCATTAAGAAAATTGTTAGCAGAACTCAGGCTTGTCAGACTGTTGGATCTACAAGGAGTTGGTATTGAAAGTTTACCGGATGAAGTTGGGGACCTGATCAACTTGCGGTATCTAGATTTGCGAGGCACCATGATAAAAAATCTACCCAACTCAATGAAGAATTTGCGAAATCTACAAACTTTGGATATCAGAAACACAAATGTCAGCACATTGCCTCGTGGAATCAACATGCTTACGGAGCTGAGACATCTCCATATGGCAAGCTTCTTTGAACGTGATAATAAAGATTTTCTGAAGATACCTAAGGGAAAACTGTGTTTTAAGGAACTCCAGACACTCTCCGGCATAGATTGTGACCAAAATTTTATGAAACAACTGAGGAGCTTAACCAACTTGAGGAAGTTATACATTGGAGGAATTACAGGATCAAACAGCGAAGAACTGTGCAGTTGCCTGAGAGAAATGAAGAAGTTATCTTCCTTAACAATAATAAGCAAACATCCGACTGAAAACCTTCAATTAAATCCGCTTTTGAGGTCTCCACCTCGTTTGGAGAAATTAAAATTGCAAGGGTCTCTCAGAAGATTGCCAAGTTGGTTTCAGTCTCTAAATTGCCTCCATACATTGTGCTTATACAAGAACTTTATAGAAGACGACCCTTTTCCAATCCTAGAACAATTACCCAATCTTCTTGTTCTCACTCTTAGCATCTTCTGCATTTTTATGCAGAGATATATGTTGCAGTTCAGGAGGGTTTCCTAAGCTCACATCTCTACGTATCCTTGATATACAAAGCTGGGAAAGATGGATGCCAATCGAAGAAGGCACAATGCCAAGCCTCCGCTATTTGCTTATTGCAAATTGTCTGATGTTATTGCAATTACCAGATGGCTTTCACCACCTCACAGCCCTTCAGAGTTTAACTCTAGCAGGTATGTCTCAAAACTTTTCACATGCTAACGGCGATTGGAAACGATAGCAGTATCCATCGCTCTTACTAGGAATGTGCCTGTGAATCCACGGTGGGTGTGCTAGTGAAGCAAGCAGATCTACATGTTCATGTAAGCAGGTCAAGAATGGGCAGTATATTTTGTTAAAGATGATGCAGCTATCAAATTCATCCTTCAATCGAGTCTCTTGATACTCACGAGTAATGTATCATTACTTCTAATGAAAAAATTGCACAACCAGAAAATGCACTAAAAGTCTCATTTTTTCTTTACATGCAACTCTGTCTTCTTGCTCTCCCATAACTTGTGCTTCTATTTATTTATTTATTTATACTAGAGTACTGTATATGTCAAAGAAACCAAATCAATATTTTTCAAATTGGGCAATTATTACAATCCTTGAGAGTCCCTTCATTTTCACTAGTCTTCACTCAAAATTCTTAACTGTAGGAAGGTGTCAAGTTTTAAATTACCTGGCTGTGTCCAAAGAAATGGTAATTTTGTTGCAGCCCTCCTGGTTTGCTCCTTTTTCATTGACACTATAAATGCAAGAACTATTGAATATGGACCAATAAGTGATTCCAGTGGGGGGCTACGATGCAATGAAAGAGCAAAATGCGAACCTCAACCGGCCAACCCTTACGATGGAGCTTGCCTAGCTTAGACTCGATGTAGGGGCAGAATGTGTAATGGAGATTGCCTAGCTTAGACTCCATGTAGGGGCAGAATGTGTAGTCCAGGTAGTGAATCGAAAAGTTAATACATACAAACTTTTGTATATAAATTGACATGATTATAAAACAGACCATCATCTTGATGATAGTACTATAATAACGATGGCGATAATAATACTATTCACCTTCCACCAGCTATCTACAAATATCATTCATCCCTGGTTTGCTCTAGTTTCTTGTTTATAGTTTAATGAAGAGGATTTCCAAATGAGAATCGTTTTTTTTTGCAGGTACATATGCAGGATATGAGTTTTTGCCTTCCAAAAAATAACAGAACATTTTAGGAATTCTCCGACTTTACAGATGATAAGAGTTCAAATAATGTTAAAAACCCCTCCAACTGTAGACTGAGAAAGTAAAGGAAATATTTTCAAAAATATTCCCAATTGAAAATAGAGGATTATAGGAACATGAGCAGACATGGCCAACACAAATACTCCAATTTATCATTCCAATTGTAAATCTCAACCTTAAACTAACTCCACTAATCAAAAGAGCAGAGACATGGCAAATACACCAATATGTAACAAGAATTTCAAAGGGATACAATTTGGATCATGACAATATTATGTATATAGTAATATATCTTTGGCCGTCACTGATGGCAAGATCTGGCCTTTTGCGGTCGTTGACGACCAGATCGACACACGTCTGACTAGATCTGATCGGTCTGCGTTGTAACGCCAGATTACTACGGTGGTTGCCAGAATCTGGCACTGTCGGTTGATGGGGGTGTTTTTATCATTTTACAATTTAATATATTGGGGTGTTTAGTTAAATTAGCAAACCTGTGGGTTTTTTTTTACAAATTTTTAAAATTTAGCTCGTAATAATCACCCAATTCAACTATCAAATACTATCCAAAAAATTATATCTAAAATAATAAACCAAACGCACCCTATAATATTAATATCTCAAGAAAACTTACAATATCTAAAGAGAGCTTGAAAAGTATATGAACTGAGTCAGAGTCACAGTGTCCGAATGTAGAAGCTTTATCCTACATTTCTAGAGCAACTTATAACAAAAACAAATGATCCAGAATGACATTAGATATCCTATGTCCTCCTGCATACTAAAATTGACATAAATAAATTTCAATAATTTGTGCATCGTTAACAATCCAAGAGTTTTTTGTGGTGATGAAGAGTGCTGTTATCGCCGAAAACGCCGAAAACGGGCCATTTTTGTCGATGTCGACGGTAGTGTTTAGGGTGTTTTTACAAGATTTCAAACTTATAAGGACTTACAGTAATTTTTATGAGTATTTTTGTTAGATTTCAAACCTTTGGACATCAGTTTGACCCGCCGGTCAAACCAGTTAAACTGCTCGACTCGAGACCAATGGCCTGGCCAGGTCCCTGCACGGGTCCGGTTTCCAGTCACTAGATAAGAGTGGATAAAGAGCAAGCTCCAAGCCATGGTAACAGGTGCGACGTGTTATGGGAAGCTTGAAGGCCACTCTTGTTCATGAAGTTTACGGGAGAGTTAAAACTAGCTTTGAATCTATGCCCTTGGATTTACACCATTGGAAACTGCGGCAACCTTTCTTAGGAGTTATGGGATCATTTTCGGTAGAAAGGCATTCCAGGGCTAGTGGACTTGCCCTGAAAATTTGAAGCACAGAGAGGCCAAACGTTGGAAGAAGGCGCACAGGGTTATCAGTTGCAATTGTAAAGTGCGCCCTAATTTTGATTGGAAACTTAGTCCAATTCTGTGGTTTCAATTAATTGCTCCAATAAGTAGAAACAATGCCAAATTGCTTCACCGAACCAAAAGAGATCCAATTGAATCTCAAGTTATTATTACAGCAAATATGCATAATTATCTTATAAAATTTTCATTTCTCCAATTTATTTTAACAAGTAATAATCAGAAGAGTGCCTATGACATAACCGGATGCAACTTCGATACCACTCACACCTCTAGGAAGAACTACTTAGACGACCCTTGATCCATGATTCAAGATTCCGGAACTCCCCTTTGCTTATGAAGTGACCAAGACCAGGATAAGCCTACAAAATTATTGTAAAAACAATGTTTTAATAAAGTTCAATGATAGTAAGAGAGAATCAGAGAGAGCATCTGTTGAGAAGGAAAGGTCAATGACATTCATTGACAAATATATTATATTAATTGTATATTTATTTAATTGCCTTTCATACTTAGACTACCTAGAATAGATTAGCATGATTGTAGGACATATTTGTTTTGTTGTCTTTTATATTTAGACTACCTAGAATAGACTAGCATGATTGTAGGAAAACTTTTGTATAAAGCTACGCCTCCTTATTCAATAAAATACAATTCAAAAGGCATATATTTTTCTCTTATTTTCATGGTATCAGAGCAGGGCACGATACCCTAGCTCTGCGCATTTGTCTTCTTTCTTTTGCCTCTTTTTATCACTGTTTCTCTGCATCTGCTCCCTTTCTTTTGCTTCCTTTATCACTATTTCTCTTTATCATGACTGAACAGCAACCTTCGAATGGAGGCAAGCTTGATGCTAACAATCATATTTTCTTCACCATTCGGATCATCCAGGAATGGTGCTTGTTTCCAAGCCTCTCAATGAGGATAATTATTCGACATGGTTAGAAGCCATGACAATTTCTTTGAACGCCAAATCTAAGTGGGTTTCATAGACGGGACCACCACAATGCCATCTGCCACAGCCAAACCAGACGACTATGCTTTGTGGAAAAAATGCAATGATATGATCCTCTCTGGATTCTCAACTCCACTCACACGGACCTTGCAGATAGTGTCATTTTTTCTACCATTGCCCAGAGGTATGGGAAGACCTTGGGATCGTTTTTCTCAAAGCAATGCCCCTGTATTTTTCAGATTGAGAGGGACATTGCTTGTCTTGCTCAAGATCAGATGATGTTGCAGCTTATTACACAGACAAAAAAATTATGGGATGAACTGGGATCCTATAATGACACTATTTGCTCTTGTGGGGCAGACCATAAGAGACGCAGATTGATGTAATTTCTCATGGGACTCAAGAGTCTATAGGGCAATCGAGGGCAAATTTTGTTGATGAATCCACTACCTGATACTGCCAAGGCTTTTCTTCCATTGTATAGGAGGAGAAGCAGCGAAGCTTGGGGCTGCACGTGAGACAGCAGAGAACTCAGCATGGTTGTTCGAAGGGCGAACTAGTGGCTCTGGCTGTTCGACATGGACAAGGTTCTTCTTCTCGTTCCAACTCATCTATCGAAAACCTCTGCATTGCTCTTATTGTGTCGTGACCATCATGTACGAGAAACATATTGGAAGCTGAATGGGTACCCACAAAACACCTAAACAGCATCAAACAGGTCTAATCAAGGACACACTCATTTCAAGCGCAACCATAGCCATCAATCCTCAGTCAACAATGTCAAAGAAAGTCCAATAATGCAAGAAGTGCCATCAGTGACAATGGGCTCTCTGATTTGCAAATCCAGCAAATCTTATCTATCATGCAGGGTAAAGGAACAACACAATCTGCCAATCCTAAAGCTAATGCTGCTTCCTCAGGTTTGTTACAAAATTGTTACGCCTCCATCAATTAATTATCGATAGTGGTGCCATAGATCACATTACTTCATCTCCAACTTTGCTTGTCAACGGCAGTAAGAATACCTTTTTGCCACCAGTTGCTATGCCAAGTGTGAGAACAAGCTCCGATTACATCCATTGGGAATTTACTTTTGAATTCTACTGTTACTTTAAAAAATGTGCTTGGTGTGCCATCTTTTAAGTGGATTTAATGTCTGTGAGTCGAGTTACCAGAGATCTAAATTGTTTAGTAATTTTTTTCCCTTATTGGTGTATTTTGCAGGACTTGACGACGAGGACGACGATTGGTTTGGGTGAACAACGAGACGAACTATTACTTGGTTGCGTTAGCGTCAGAGAAGTCAAAACCTCAAACTCATCTGCAGCAGCCACTCTTTCCGTTCACCCAGTTCTCAGGTCACCTCCACTCTTTATGGCATCGTCGATGGGGCATTTGTCTTCCTCTAGATTAGATTTATGGCAAACATTTGTTAAATTTCCCTTTTCAGTCTAATAATGCTTGTGATGTTTGTGCACTTGCAAAACAAGTCGACTTTCGTTCTCTGTTGTTCAATTTCGTCTGTTAGACCTTTTGAATTAATTCATTGTGACATTTGGGGTCCCTAAAAATTACCTCTCTTTCTGGTGCAAAATATTTTTTGACTATTGTGGATGATTATTCTAGATTCACATGGGTATTTTTTATGCATCACAAAAGTGAAACACAACATTACTTATCAATTTTTTCTCATTTGTCCAAACACAATTCCATGTTTCTATAGCCAACATTCGGGTTGTAATGGTGGAGAATTCTACTCTATGAGGGAATTTTTTAAACAAAAAGGGACCACTTACAACATTCTTATGTCTATACTCCTCAACAAAATGGGGTTGTAGAGCACACGCATCGCCATATACTTGAGTCTGCTAGAGCTTTTCTTTTTCAAGCCCACCTTCCTTTACATTTGGGCAGAATGTGTTTTTACTGCTGTTCATATAATCAATCGTTTGCCCACACCACTTCTTTCTCCCCAAACACCTTTTGAACGACTTATGGTAGACTTCCTTCTTATTCACATATTCAAGTTTTTGGGTGCCTTGCCTATGCTACTAATGTGGCACGTTCCCATAAATTCGCTCCTCGAGCCAAACGATGTATTTTCTTGGCTATCCAGTCGGTCAAAAGCTACAAGCTTTATGACCTTGCCACCCAAAAATATTCACTAGCCGTGATGTTGTTTTCATGAAACTATTTTTCCTTATGAGTCCATTCATCACCTTCCTCAAATTCAGCCCCAGTGTTCCTCTTTCTGTACTGATTCTTCCCCACCAGTCCAAAACCCTCACCATTGGAACCAATTTCTCTTGCCCAACAACCCTCACCGCCAAATGCACCTGCTAGTCCTCCTCCCGAACCTATTTTACGCCGCTCTCAAAGACCGCATCACCCTCCCATGGCTTTACGTGATTATGTTTGCAATCAAGTAACGTCTCCCAAACATTTGCCGTCTTAGTCATCAAGTCCACAAAGGTACGCGATATCCCATTTGCAATTTTGTCTCTATTCATCTTACTCACCACAACATTGCTCTTTTACTGTGCTGTCAGTCAAGATATTGAGCCTACTTTATACAGAAGCAGCTTCTCATTCACATTGGCAAGAGTAATGCAACTGAATTGGCTGCTTTAGAGCTAATCACACTTGGTCTCTCACTTCTCTTCTCCTGGTAGAAGCCTATTGGTTGTCGTTGGGTTTATAAAATCAAACGACACTCGGATGGTACTATTGAGCGTTTCAAAGCTCGTTTGGTTGCAAAAGGTTACAACACAGTTGGAAGGTATAGATTACCATGACACTTTTTCTCCCATGCTAAAATGATTACTATTCGTTGTCTATTTGCTGTTAGCAGCTGCCCAGAATTGGTCTCTTCACCAACTTGATGTCAACAATGCTTTTCTTCATGGCGATCCCATGAAGAAATTTATATGTCTCCACCTCCTGGTCTTCGGCGACAGGGGGAGAATCTAGTGTGTCGCCTTCACAAGTCATTATATGGCTTAAAGCAAGCTTCCCGACAATGGTTGCCAAGTTCTCTACAGCTATCCAAGCTGCTGGCTTTGTTCAATCCAAAGAGATTACTCATTATTCACATGTCAGAAAGGCAAAAGTTTTACAGCTTGTGTTGATATGTTGACGACATCTTATTACGGGTAATGATGTAATGCCATACTAGCTCTCAAGCAATTTCTACATAGTCATTTTCGAATTAAGGATTTGGGTGATTTGAAATATTTTCTGGGCATCGAAGTTTCTCGGTCGAAGAAAGGTATTTCCATCTCGCAACGAAAATATACTTTGGAAATTTTAAAAGATGGGGAGTTTTGGGTACTAAACCTGTGAACTTTCCCATGGAAAAAACATAAAGCTTTCGGATCAGTGGAATTGCTTAAAGATCCATCTCAGTATAGGCGACTTGTTGGCGCCTAATTTATTTGACTATTACCGGCCGGATATCAACTATTCAGTCCATGTGTTAAGTAGATTCATGCATGCACCACGGAGACCACACGGA
Organism: Pistacia vera; assembly: GCF_008641045.1. Classification (NCBI taxonomy): domain Eukaryota; kingdom Viridiplantae; phylum Streptophyta; class Magnoliopsida; order Sapindales; family Anacardiaceae; genus Pistacia; species Pistacia vera. Next base: position 189,819 of record NW_022196148.1, on the reverse strand, counting down.
AGCTGCCTGCGTGTATTGCGTTATTTGAAAAGCAGTCCAGGGCAAGGCTTGTTTTTCCCTTCTCAAAATGATTTATCTTTGCGAGCTTTTTCTGATTGGATTGGGCTGGTTGCCAATATCTTGTAGATCCACTACGGGTTACTGTGTTTTTCTGGGATCTTCTCTTATTTCCTGGCGGACAAAGAGGCAGAAAATCGTATCTCTTTCCTCAGAGAAGCCAAATATAGAGCCATGACAGGTACTTGTTGTGAATTATCCTGGCTACGTTCATTATTGAAAGATTTGAGAATATTGCATCCGAAGCCAGCATTGTTATATTGTGATAACACAGCCGCCTTACATAGCTGCCAATCCCGTTTTCCATGAAAGAACCAAATATAGAGAGGATTGCCATTTTATTCGTGACAAATACAAGATGGTTCAGTTGTAACCAAACATATTGTCTCAACAAATCAACTTGCAGATGTGTCACCAAGCCATTGGAAAGGAAGCTTTCTCACTATGATACGCAAGTTGGGAGTTCTTGACATTCACTCTCCAATTGAGGGGAGTGTTGAGAAAGGAAAGGTCAATGACATTCATTGACAAATATATTATATTAATTGTATATTTATTTAATTGCCTTTCATACTTAGACTACCTAGAATAGATTAGCATGATTGTAGGACATATTTGTTTTGTTGTCTTTTATATTTAGACTACCTAGAATAGACTAGCATGATTGTAGGAAAACTTTTGTATAAAGCTAAGCCTCCTTATTCAATAAAATACAATTCAAAAGGCATATATTTTTCTCTTATTTTCAGCATCACATTTATTACCTTAAACTCGCAGCTTATGCCAGCTTGTTCAAGGAGAGGTGGAGCTGCTTGTCCAGCCTCAAACAATACTGTTCTGTCAGCCGTTCCATGAGACCACAAAATTAGAGTCTGTAATAGATTTCAGACCTCAGACCATTAAACCATGCAATAGCATCACATGAAAGAAGTATAATTCAAAATGGCAAGTAAAACCTGCAGAAAATGCATGCTTCCAACTTCAAACAGAGGTTAATCTACAACTAGTATAGATAGTTGACCATGGATGTGAGGTCCATCAGCAAATAAAAATAGTTATAAATGTCACCAGTTGGCTATTTCTCTAAAGACTACAAAAACTCTTGTCTCACATGTTTACAAACAGGAAGGCAAGAAAGGAGGTAGAAGCGACTTAAATTGCAATTGCGGGAAAAGGGAAAAAGAGGCAGAGAGAGAAGGAAAGAAAGTCTTTCAAAGCAATAGTTATAGACGATTGATATTTATAAAAGAAGCACCTTTCTTGCGTTTGCAGTAAATTTTTCAATCAAAGAAGAATTAAAAGGAACCCATCCACTAAAAATTGCTCCTCCTCCAAGAGTTTTTGGGTACAACAGAACACTAGTCAACATCAAGGCACCTGTAAAATTGTTCATATTATCGCACCAAAAGTAGCAAAACCAGTAATGTCTTATATACGTGTGTCTATGTGAATGTCTGGAAGAAAGAGAGAGAGAGAGACCTCCTTGACAAAGTCCACATACAAACACATTTTTTGGATCTGTTCCAGCAGCTACTTCCTTGTTTATAATCGCATGCACATTCGGAACTGCTTTGAGCACACCAGGTTCATCTTTCGGTGAATTCTGAGGGTCATAAACAAAATACTCAAATGAATATCTGAGCAGATTATCAATATCCAATAGAGGATCAAACATTAGTCACGTTAAAGCTCTCTACTAAGTATTTGCATTGGATAATATTCTCACTAAAGCTTTCAGATAGCAGAGTTAGCAGGTTATACCATCAAAATTTAACTGCCATTGCTGTAGAAAGAATAAATAAAAAGAACCCCAATTCATGCATTAATATATTATTTCCTTATCACAATCATTACATTTAGATAAATCTATAACAAATTAAATCAACATTTCAATACAATATCATCTAATAAGATGAAGGTTTAGGATATAACTTCCAAATAGAATAATTTATAAAGTGGAATAACTTACAACAGTCACAGGAATCTCAAGAACGTCAAACCAGGACGGCATCACGTAGCCATCTACAAAGAGAAGCAAATTAAAGCCATAAGATATTGTAGGAAGGAAAAAGGAAACATATTTTTATCGGAAAAAGTAAATATTAACTTATCAAAGTCGATACGAAGACAGGACAAAACAAGCATGTAACTATAGAAATGATTAAGATCAAAACTTTTCGAGCTTGTCACAAACAAATAAGAACTACTAGAAAGAAACACATGAATAAGGGATTGAGAATGCAAATAATGGCAAGACAATGTTTAAAGTGATTCGGATGCTCAATCAAGCGAATCCTACGTCCACTGATATTGTATTTATATCTGAAGGATCAAGTCGCAGCTTAGTGAACTGACTTTGGAGTATTGGGAATACAAATGAGAGAGAGAGAGAGAGCTATTACAAAGAGAAGATAGTTAATCAAGAGTAAAATGAGCCAATCCCACAAACCGGAGAGAATCTCTCTATTTATAGTGGGATACATTGAGGTAATGATTACTGAATCCGAAAAAAGGGGTCAGGTACCGTGCAAATCCTCCTTTGCGTCCCGTTATTCACCTACTTGCGTGTTTTCCTCGTTTTATGTAGGGATTGGACACGTGGATGACTTCCAGCCTCTCGTTAGTCTGGCGCGCACCCACTGCACTGGCAGGAGCATGCTGCTCACGCTAGCATGCGACGTGGCTACGCCTGAATGGCTGCAGGATCTGCTTAGTCTCTGACCACTTGTGCTGACTGGGCTTTACGTTAGCCCTTACTTTTCCAAGTATAACAGAAGTCCCCTAATTTTCAAGGTTTGAGAATCGAACCTTGGAAATTATGAATGCCTCGATTTGACGCGTTTTAAAAGATGTTGTTCGAAATGACTTGATTGCAAAAGAGGTCGAGAGGACATCTCCTTGCATGCGACCTAGGGTGATCTTTGCTCCTAATAGTCAGCGACCTGGATTCGGGCATCCAGTCCTATAATGATGATTCCAACCTGGACGGAATCTTCAACCTATTTACACTTAGCAGCTTTTCAAAGGATAAATGGTCGTTGCTTCGCGGCTGATGGGTTGAAGAAATCACTTCGCAACTGACGTGAGATGAGGTTGAAGAGTTACGTCGCCTCGCAACCTACAAAACGAAGAGCGTTTTTCATAACGACCTCTTCAGGTGTTATCCGTTGCACTTTTGCAGTGGATGCATTAAATGAAGCACCCTTTGCTCTGACAGATGTGTCTTAAGTGCAATAAGTGCCAGCCATGCGCATTAAATGCGAGCCATGCTGAAATGACATTCCCTATCAGAGCATTAAATGTAGACGTGGGCGCATTAAATGTGGAGGAGGGAAAATGTGCCGTCGCTTAAGCGTTTCAATGGAAGGGGATGACGATCTGATTTCTCGAGGTGTGACGGTCACTCTTTCCCACTGATTCGTGACACGTGGTCGCGATCAACGGTCGGATGTGCTTTCCGTCCAAACATTGTTTGACTTCAGGAAACCAAAGTGTCATTTCCTTAGCTATATAAACCCCAAGCTCTCTTTAGGCAAAGTCACAGTACTTTCATTCTCAGAGAGAGCAAGAGACTTTCGCGAATCTTGGTTTTTTGCCTTCCTGAGTGGTGTTTGTCTGATATTCGGAGCAAAAGAGCCAATCTTTCTCATTCCAAGAGGTAAAAACGATTCCCTTCTATTTTTGGTTTGATTTTGCTTTCGACAGTTGTCATGCGACGACTGTCCATTGGTAGCTCATTGGAGATGAAATATCCTCCGTTGGGTCAGGCCCTTAAAGGTGGCCCTTTAAACATTATGTTAGGGGTTTTCTAGGGTTTAGGGAGGAAATATTTATTCTCCTCCACATCATTGTACGAGGTAGCGTACGAGGACTGAATGGTTCCCTACTTGTCGCTTTTGCAGACCGCAAGAGAATGAACCCCCCAACGACCAAAGCTGAGGAAGGACCAGCTCGCCCATGCAGGATGCTCCTACGGGTCCTATTCGAGAGATTTTCTCTATACTTACCAAGGAAGAGCTTGAAAGAGTGATGGAGGTCTTCCGCTATAGAACACACATAGCTCGGTATCTGCCACGAGGGTTGGCCGCGATCTCCGAGGACATCTTCAAAGGTGGGGGGTTGATCCCTTTCCACCCCTTTGTCAGGTAGGTCCTCGATCATTTCGGGATCGAGCCAATGCAACTCACACCGAATGCGTACACGATTACCGTTGCCATGTACATCGCGTATCGTGAGAATGGGCTGGGCGAGCTAACGGCGGTAAAGCTCGGTTACTCATATATTCTGAAAAAGAGCAAAGACAAGGATTCTTACTACTTGTCTAGGCGACCTACCATAGAAACAGGGATACACAGTTACCCGAGTAATGTAAGACCGTATGAGACAAAGTTCTTTTTCTTTCATCATGACGGCCTTTGCCGCTTCCAGGAGCCGAGTAGGTTCTTTTTCCTTTCGAGTTTATTGGCTTTATTTGTCTTTCGCTAACGAGCTGTTTATTTTCTGGCAGTTAACAAAGCGACCAGTTTAGAGCTGCTCGTGGATCCGGACAGAATCACAACCTTCGGTTTTCTGCCTGAAGAAAGTTGCGACGTGAGGCTGCTCATGACAACCACGAATTTGCGAAAATTCGGTTTCTTCAACCGAAATGTGGCCTTAGAGACCCTGCGGAGTAAGTTTCTTGACTTCTTTTTGACTCTTCACGTAGCAAACTGTGTTTGCATGCAGCGACCATGCCTCCCAGAGTGTCCAAATCATCACAACCAAGGCAATTTTCCTTCCCCCGAAGGGGTACCACTGGACCAACTGGAGTGGCTCCCAATAGTCCCTCCCGCAGGGGTACATCGGCAGCCGATCCAGCTCGAGCTAAGGGTGTTGTTCGCCCTAAGCAGAAAACTACGGCTCAGAGGCCTAAAAAGAGAAGGCTGATTCGGATCGAAAAGTCAGAGTCTGAACCGAAGGGTTTGGGCGTCCAGCCTGGGAGGTCACAACCTTGCAGAGCATTCCACTCGGGAGGGCCAGCTAAGGGCACGACCGGCATGTCCATCGCCCCCGAGGGTCAGCAGGCAAGGCAACAGGCGACTGTAGTCCTCGGGAGGAGGTCGGGAAAAGTGCTAGCGGGGGGACACTACCCGCTGCGAGCACTGGCACTCCCATCCTAGAGTCAATGGGACATCTACCGGACCATCTGTAGCAGGTGGTCTTTGCAATTCTCGAATGCGGGCTTACGGAGGCTTTCGAGCAGTTCGTGGCTTCTGGTATCATGGACCTGATGACCACATCCTTCCACCACCTGAACCAGGTGAACATGCCTTTGGCGAAGACATTTGCTTATGCAATATAAATAACCTAATTCTTTTCGCTATGCAGGCCCTGCTCTCCATGCACCTGTCCCTGTAGAAGGTCTAGCTCGAGGCTGCCGAGGGATTGGTAGAGATGAGGAAAGAGAATGCGCACTTAAGCGGGACTTGGCGGCCGCTAAAGCAGAGACAGATTTTTCTACCACCTTGGCAAACTAGTACCTGAACAAGAGGAACGCTGCTCTTCGCACGGTGGACTTTCAAAAGGCAGAGTTGGAGAGGCACGGGGAGGAGATGAATGAGCTCCGGAGGACGTGGCCAGACTCACCAGGGAGGCCAGTGAGAAAGACCAAGAGCTGAAAGCAGCCTCTAAGCAGGCCTCGCGAGTAGAACAGGAAATGGGCAAGTTGTGGGAGAATACTGAGAAGCAGCGGTCAGCACTTGAGGCCGAGCTCCACTTTACTCGAGGTCGCATCACTTTGCTAACTATGGAGATGCTGCAGCAAGAGGCGGAGATCGAGAATAGGGCTGCAGAATGGACGATTCAGTCCATCTTTGCCCTTCTTTTGAGGAATCCTGAGATAGATCTATCCGACCTCCCTAACGAGTATCGAAACGATCTTGCTTCCATGGCATAGGCCGAAGCTGAGGAAGCGGTTTGGGGACCTGACCTAGAGTAAGAACAGCCTGAGTTCGTTCCTGAGGAGCCAGCACCCGATCAGGCGACCGGCAACCAGCTTGGGGAAAAGGATCAGTGATCCGCTTCCCTTGTTTTCTCCCTCTATGCTTATTACTTTCCCTTTTCATAAATAAAGATATTGCTTTTCACAATTTTTCATAAGTATTTACAATTTTCGCATTCTTTACATATGAGATCGTATTCTAACTATTTACAATAATATTGGTACAAGTTTATACGAACAGAATTGTATATATGGGAAAATTATTATAAATTATCAGAATTGTATACTTGCTATTACAGAGACTGCAAAAATTAAGACTGGCCTTTACGAGGACATAATTGAGTTCGAAATTACTGATAATAAGGTCGGAGATGCTCAGCATTCCAAGCTCGGGGTACTTCGGAACCATTTAGCCCTTTGAGATGGCAGGTCCCCGGTCTTATTACTTTGGTAATACGGTATGGGCATTCCCAGGTGCGCTTGTGGATATAGCCAGATCAGTATGACCCCCGCGGACTCCCTGACTACCGTTTGCGTTGAGAGCGAGGACCGAACGGATGGAAGAGGCACGTGACTGCTTGACTAAAGCAGTTAGATGAAGGGCGGTGGATGGGATAAGAAAGTAGGCACTCCATTGTTGGCTTCGTTGTACAGGTCCCTTCGAAGTGAACCGATTCCTACCTCCACAGGGATCATCGCTTTGCAGCCACATGCTAGCAAAAAATGAGTTTCTGAGGTAGAGGTCCTCGAAGTCGTCCTATATGCCCATAGGACTTCGAGGAGGTCGTCAGCTCAATTCCCCTTGGCTGCGCCAAGTTTTGCTTTCAAAGTGTGCTTGATGGTTTTGTTGACAGCTTTAACTTGACCATTTGCTTGCGGCCTTGCGACTAAGGCAAATTTTTTATAAATACCCAACTTGTCGCAAAGCTGGTTGAACTCCTCGTTATCGAATTGTTTACCATTGTCTGAGATGAGAGTATGAGGAATCCCATAGCGGCATACAATATTCTTGAAGACGAAGTCCTTAAGCTTTCTGGTTGTGATCGCGGCTAACGGTTCTGCTTCGACCCACTTGGTGAAGTAATCCACCGCGAACATGGCATACTTGACTCCCCCCTCACCAACTGGCATGGGACCGATGAGATCTATTCTCCACATGGAGAATGGCGAGGGGCTGGTCATGGTTATCAGCTAGTGGGAAGGAGCTTGCGATATGTTCGCGAACCACTGGCACTTGTCACACCTTTTGACAAAGTTGTAGGTGTCTTCTTGGACTGGGGGCCAGTAATACCCTTGACAAACAACTTTGTTGGCGAGAGATCATGCGGCGGTATGGTTACCACAGATCCCTTCATGTATCTCCCTCATGATGTAATCTGCCTCTTCACCGGTTACACATCAGAGGAGAGGAGCGCTAAATCCTCGCCTGTACAACTGGTCTCCGATGAAGGTGTAACAAGCAGATCTTATTCGCAGGGTCCTTGTCTTGACCTTGTCATCGGGCAAGGTTCCATCTCTAAGATACTGAATGATAAGGGTCATCCAGGAAACTAATTCTGTTACATTCATGGCCTATTTGATTGGGGGGTCTCAATGAGCCAAACAAGAATGCTTTCCGGTGCATCTAAATCCAACGACGAGGCTATCCTTGCCAACATCTGCCACAGAGTTGTTATCTCTAGGAATCTGTGTGATCGTGAATTACTTGAATGGCTCGAGTGCGGCTTTAGCTTTCTTCAGATAGCTGATCATGTTTTCTTCCTTGGATTGGTACTCCCCAAAAATCTGGTTAACGACCAGCATGGAGTCACCGTGGATGTTGATCGCAGTTGAACCCATTTCTCTGGCCAACCGCAGTCCAGCGAGCGGAGCTTCATGCTCGGCCTCATTATTGGTTGCCTTAAAACCGAACTGAAGAATGCCATGAATGCGAGTCCCTTCCGGACTCAAAAGGAGAAGACCTGCCCCAACTCTCTTTCTGTTCGATGATCCATCAACGTAGAGGCTCTAGGTCGATAGATTTTGGGCAGTTTCCTGAATGACTTCGCTGGACAGTTGCTCCAACTTATTCGTCGGATGATATAAGAATTCTGATATGAAGTCGGCAACGACCTGCCCTTTGATGGTTGCTTTTGGTTTGTTTTTCAGATTGAACTGACTTAATTTCATGGCCCATTTAAGCAACTTACCCAATGCCTCTGGTTTCTGGAGGACCTGCCTGAGCGGGTAATTGGTCATTACATGAATCGTATGGGAGTGGAAGTAAGGTCGCAACTTTCTGGAAGCGATCAGTAGGGCATAAGCTAATCATTCCATTTCTGAATACCGCATCTTGGCATCCAACAGACGCTTGCTCGTATAGTACACTGGCCACTGGACCTTGTTCTCTTCCCGAACTAAGGCAGCACTGACCGCGAACTGAGAGACGAATAGATACAGGAGGAGGATCTCTTACGGGAGAGGTTTGGACATAATAAGTGGCTTCTCGAGGTGTTCTTTAATACTCTGGAATGCCTGTTCGCACTAGGGAGTCCACTCAAACTTCTTGTTGGCCCTCAGTACATTGAAGAATGGCAAACAACGATTTGTTGCTCTCGATATGAAGCGACTGAGTGCCGCTACTTGCCCATTGAAGCTCATAACCTGCTTTTTGTTGATCGGGCTTTTCGTATCGAGGAGAGCTTGGATTTTCTCGGGGTTGATCTCTATTCCCCTTTGGTTAACCATGTATCCTAGGAATTTTCCCGAAGCCACTTCGAATGAGCACTTGAGAGGGTTTAGCTTCATTCTGTAGTTCCAGAGGATGTCGAACATCTCAGCGAGATGCGCTATGTGATCTGAAGCAACATGTGACTTGACCAGTATGTCATCTACATAGACCTCCATCGATTTCCCAATCTGTTTGGAGAACATTCGGTTAACCAGCCGTTGGTAAGTTACGCCAGTGTTCTTGAGGCCGAATGGCATAACTTTGTAGCAATACAGCCCCCGATCTGTAACAAAGGATGTATGCTTTTCGTCCGACATGTACATCAGAATTTGATCGTATCTCGAGTATACGTCCATAAAACTCAACAGCTCATGCTCAGAGGTGGCGTCCACGAGCTGGTTGATCTTCGGCAGGGAAAAACTATCTTTTGGGCATGCCTTGTTGAGGTCGGTGAAGTCGATGCAGGTTCGCCATTTGCCATTGGGTTTCTTTACTAGAACCGAGTTGGCAACCCAGCTCGGATAAAACGCTTCTCAGATGGATCCATTCCAAAGGAGATTATCTACCTCAAGTTTCAAGACAGCATATCGCTCCGGATCTATCGATCTTTTTTTCTGGCGAACCGGCTTGGCTTCACTGTCGATGTTTAAGGCATGGCAAATAATATTCGGGTTGATCCCGACCATATTTGTATAGGACCATACGAACACATCGATATTCTCTCTGAGGAACCTGGTCAATTCGGTGGCGAGCTAGGGGTTGAGATTGCTCCTAATCCTCAACATTCTGCTCGGCTCGCTCTGGTCGACCGACACCTCAGATAGATCCTCAACTGGCCCGTTGGAAGGGCATTCCTGAATATGAGGATCCATATTATCCTCAGTTGGGCTAAGCTGTGGCTCGATTCGACTGGTCACCATTGCTTGTCAGGGAATGCCGCACGAGATGCCCTTCCCTTTGCACGCCATCTGCACTGCCCTTACATAACAGTCGCGAGATGTGCACTGAGATCTGCTAACTTCCCCTATCCCCGTCGGAATAGGAAACTGCATCTTGAGATGGTATATTGAAGTGACATCCTTGAAGTTTCTCAACAGTGGTCGCCCTAGGATACCATTAAAAGCAGAGGGCAATCCACTACCAATAATTCAGTTACTTTGGTCACTTCGTCAAAGTCACCTAGCGTTGGGGATCAGGTGGTCCCCTGTAAAACCATATAGGGGGATCGAGGCGGGCTTCAGGTCGGCCTCGTCCAAATTCATTATTTCGAAAGCTGCCTGGAACAGGATGTTCACAGCACTTCCGTTGTCCACCAACATTCTATGGATGTTGCAATGCCCTATCAGAGGCGTGATCACAAGATCGTCATCGTGGGGTTGATGTAATCGAACTGCATCCTTTTTGAAGAAGGTAATTTCCTCCTCCTTGCGAACCTTTGGTGGTCGCCGTGTCGTGCTCATCACACTGATGGGATCGTGATGGGCTACGCGAGCATATCTTTCCTGGGCACCTCGCGAGTTCCCCGTGAGGTACGGTCCCCCAAAGATCATTCCGATGCTACAGATAACCTTACGATCACGACGCTTCTTTCCTGGCTCCCTTTGATTTTTCTCCTACATGGGAGTGGAGTCATCAATATACTATTTGAAATGCCCCTGCTTGATGAGGTCTTCGATTGCCTATTTGAGAGCTCGACACTCATCGGTGTGATGCCCATATTCCCAATGAAAGCGACAGTATTTTTTACTGTTTCTGGCTGATGAGCGATTTTTCATGGGCTTAAGCTCTCCGAGTAGGCCGGCTTCCTCTGATTTGTCAAGAATAGCCGATACAGATGCATTCAAGGGCGTATACTAATTCCTGTAGCGATCGCAACGAGGAACTAGAGTATAAGACTTTTTAGGCTCGAACCGCGGTTTCTTTCCTTTTTGTTGATCGTCGTTATCCCATTTGCGATCAACTCTCCTACTTTCCCCTCGACTAGGTGCGCTACCTGAAGCACCGGGGTCGCAGCAATGGAGTGTCGCCACAGAGTTTTCAATATGGAGGTACTTCTCCACAAGGTTGTAGAAGCGGGTGAGGGAAACATCATCCTCAGCCAGTAGTTCTTTCCATAGGTCGGTCTGTGGGCGAACTCCCGCTATGATGAGAGTCCGAACAGACTCTTTGGGAGTGTGAGCTACTTTATTCAGTTCCCTGTAGAATCGGTTGATGTAAGACTGGAGGGATTCATCCCTCTCTTGCCTTATGTTGCTTAGGTAGCTTAAAAGAATTGAGAATTTTTTGTTTGCTTGGAAGTGTCTCAGGAACATCGTGTCCATCTTAGGCCACGAGCTAATCGATCCCGCTGGGAGTGACCTGAACCACTGTTTGGCATGAGAGGTTAAGGTCACTGCCAGACAACGACACTTCACCAAGTCTGAAACCTGGTAAAGCTCCATCAGGTCGTTGAATTCATACAAGTGATCCTACGGATCAGAATTTCCATCGAACGCCCACATATTGGGCATTCTAAATCTTGATGGGAGAGGGGTGGCTAAAACAGCCAGAGAAAAAGGAGACGCTGCTGCGGCCTGCCCTCGCTCATTTTGCTGAGCTTTTAGCTGATCTAGAGCTCACTATAGCTCCTCAATCTGAGGCAGCAGAGCTATCTCGAGATTGCTTTCCCCATGCAAGTTCGACCCTTACGATTGCGGTTGAGGGAAGTCCGGAGATTGAATACCTCTTCGCCTCGGCCGGCAGTTCTGACCGCACTTGACACACGCTGGCTAGAGTCGTGTGATGGCGATGAATGGTGCGGGGAATTTTCACGACCTCTACGGTGGTATGAACCGCCCTGCAAAGTGTGGGAACCTCCCTCACGATGACAATCAGGATCGTTTTTCTGGCGATGATGTGAATCACCCCGCCCAACACTTTTATGGGGGTGCTCACGCGACGTGGCATGGGATGGCTTGGGATGTGACCTTTCACCGAGTCTTAACGCCACGGGTATTCTACTCGGAACGTGGTCGGTGTTTGCCGACCCTTTGGAGTCCTTTGGCTCGCTGTTCGCCACTTGCTTACCCTTCCTTCGACGCGCTGCAATGCACGCAGCCTGGGCTATTTCCCTTTTCTGCGCTTTCGCACGACCTGCAGGGATTTTTTGTCATTGCACCGCCCCATTTGATTCGGATGACGTTCCCTGGTCCAAATGATCCAACCTTTGGTTGACTGTTTAGAGAGTATTATTAAAACTCTCCAGGTAGCTCATGATGGTAAGGTCAAATTGTGAACTTGAGAAAATACCCCCTGCGGCATTTTGTGGAACTAAGGCTCCTCAGGACCATGATTGGTTCGCTCAGGTTCAAGTCGGCGAGCCATTTACTGTTGTAGGACCAGTTAGGCAAAGATTCTCTTGATGAAGGACGAATACTAAATCAGGTCCTCCTTCTAGCGCCAAACTGTTGGTGCGTGAATTTGACACCAACTAAACGCACGTGTGAAATATTGAGCTGGCCTAGAAGACACACGTGAATAAGGGATTGAGAATGTAAATGATGGCAAGACAATGTTTAAAGTGGTTCGGATGCTCAATCAAGCAAATCCTATGTCCACTGACATTGTATTTATATCTGAAGGATCAGGTCGCAGCTTAGCGAACTGACTTTGGAGTATTGAGAATACAAATGAGAGAGAGAGAGAGAGAGAGAGAGAGAGCTATTACAGAGAGAAGATAGCTAATTAAGAGTAAAATGAGCTAAACCCACAAACGGGAGAGAAGCTCTCTATTTATAGTGGGATACACTAAGGTAATGATTACTGAATCCGTAAAAAGGGGTTAGGTACCGTGCAAATCCTCCTTTGCGGCCCGTTATTCACCTACTCGCGTGATTTCCTCGTTTTATTCAAGGATTGGACACGTGGACAACCTCTAGCCTCTTGTTAGTCTGGGGCGCACCCACTGCACTAGCAAGAGTATGCTGCTCACGCCAGCATGCGACGTGGCCGCACCTAAATGGCTACAGGATGTACTTAGACTCTGACCACTTGTGCTAACTGGGCTCTACGTCAGCCCTTACTTTTCTAGGCATAACAGAAACTATCTATATGAGCTTGACGTTGCTTCTTCTCTCTATGAACAAAAAAAAAAAAAAAAAAAAGGTTTTCTTTTTAAAAAAAGCATAGTGGAAAATATGTAGGTAAACACACACCTTCCAATACCAAAATTAAGAACTTATAGTAATAATAATATGCTCCATAATAAATACAAGTATACAAAATTTAATTCCTCATAAGAAATTTCATCAAATTTGAGTTCTATGTAATTTCCAATTCTAAAAGAAATGAATTTCACAAATGAAAGTTTAGGATGACAATTATAATAAAGAATCAAGCAACAAAAATAGCATCTTTACTCTTGTCTCTCTACTTGATCACCTTTAAATTCTTTGAATAAAACTATGTGCATTAACCAATGTATACTAATCCAAGTACTAAAATTGAAAATTTCAAATTAAAAAATTTCAAATTTTCAATTTTAGTATTTGAATTAGTATACGTTGATTAGTGCACCTAGCATTACTCATATTCTTTACCAAAACTCCAAGGACTCAAATCAAATAAACAAAATGGAAACACATCCATCATTTGCTTCACTAATAAAAAATTCCTAAAGCTACTAACGATCGCACAGTTCCAAATCAACTTCCAGTTGTGAAACTTGGATCACCAAGACAAAAACTTTAACACAAATAAACAACAAAGACAGCACAAAAAACAAAATCCATTTGAAGAAATCCACAAAAAACTATAATCCCACCATAAGAAAGATACTCACCATTGCAAGTGACAGGGTTGTTAGGAGCAGAAGGGAAGGACCATTTAGTAAATTCAAACTCGGGAGAAGTGAAGCGCGTCTTGATGGGTTCATTGGCAGGGCCAGAGTCACCCAAACCATGGAGCCACAGAACAAAGCTTCGAGGCATGGAGTCTTGTTTGTGGGGAAGTGGGTTTGGTCGGAAAAACAGTATGAAAATATGGTGCTACGGAGGGTCACCGTAATAAGAACGATCGGTTTTATTAATAACATGAGTTTGGTTTATATTTCCAATCAAAATATAAACTTAGGTAATAAAATGATATTTTAAAAATAAAAATATCTAAGTCATTCACGTACAATCAAGATTTTTGAACCTGATTCCGTGTCATTCTTCTTGTTGGGGCATCCACTTATGGCCGATCAATTATGAATCTGATTCCCCACCTCCATCTTCTCAGCCACCGCAAATGCCTAATGTTCTTGTGCATATATTAATATTCTCGATATATATATGTTATTATTGCTATATGTATGTTTTATTTTCATAAATTAGTTTTTCCGTTTGGGGAAGGGTCAATCTATCTCATTAAAATATATGAATAAGGGCAAAGACATCTTTCCATGATGGTACGAATGAGTAAGAGTAATCTTTTTTATTAATTATTACAAATTTTCTTCAAATGGACTTTTCTTAATTGTAGGTTTTGGGGGTGTTTGTCTGAGCTTATGAAAATTAACTTATAAGCAACAAGTATTTATAAGCTAATTTTAGCTTATAAACATTTGAAATTTTAAGAAATTACATGTTTGGTTAAAATATTTATAAGTGACTGATAAATAGTTGACGTGTTTAGTAAAATGTGACTTATAAGTATATTTTATTATAAAATGACTAAAAATGGTACTACATTAAACAAGGGTATAATATGAAATTTTAAAATTAAATAAGGATAATGTGGTAATATACTTGATCAAACTAGTTTACAAGTAGAGTGCTTATAAGCAAAAAAAAAAAAAAAAAAAAAAAAAAAAAAAAAAAAAAAAAAAAAAAAAAAAAAAACCTCTCCAACTTATTTTTTTAGCTTATAAACTCAAAAAAGTTATAACAAACAAATCAACTTAATTTTAAAGCTTATAAACTAGTTTGACCAGTTTATCAACACCCTCTTGTAATCGACTCCAAGTCAAGAATATTGTCAGAATTATTTGTCCCAACAAATTGCTCATATTTTCGATTCAAACAAGAAGTTTGCAGTGTAATTTCCATGGCTTTGATTGACAACATATTTCTTGAAAATATGAACTATATATATGTTGATGATGTAAATCTACTATTTGACAGGATGTCCAAGTTAATAAGACATTCTAGCAATCCCATGACTTCATACTATTTTTCACCATTATTAACTTGACATCCTATCAATAATAAGATTCCGGAGCTCCTCCAGCTTATGGAGCTGCCCTCCTGGTTTGCTCGTTTTTCATTGACACTATAAATAAGAACTATTGAATATGGACCAATAAGCGATTCCAGTGGGGGGCTGTGATGCAATGAAAGAGCAAAAAGTGAACCTCAACCAGCCAACCCTTGGAGGTTGCCTAGCGACTCGATGTAGGGGCAAATGTGTAGTCAGGTAGTGAATCGAAAAGTTAATACATACAAACTTTTGTATATAAATTGACATGATCATAAAAAAGACATCATCTTGATGATAGTACTATAACACGATGAAGATAGTAATAATATTCACCTTCCACCAGCATCTAAAATATTATTCATCCCGGTTGCTCTAGTTTCTTGTATAATAAAGCAAATAGAAAAATATTATTGAATTCATTACTTCATGTGTTAATGAAGAGGATTTCCAAGTAAGAAATTTTTTTTTTTTTTACAGGTACATATGGAGGATATGTGTTTTCCTCAAAAATAACGAACATGTTAGGAATTATCTGCATTTACAGATGATAAGAGTTCAAATAATGTTTAAAACACCTCCAACTGTAGACTGAGAAAGTAAAGGAAATATTTTCAAAAATATTCCCAATTGAAAATAGAGGATTATAGGAACATAAGCAGATATGGCCAACACAAATACTCCAATTTATCAGTCCAATCATCGTGAATCTAAACCATAAACTAACTCCCCTAATCAAAAGAGCAGAGACATGGCAAATACACCACTATCAAGTAACAAGAGTTTTAAAGGGATACAATTTGGATCATGACAGGATTATGTATATAGTCATATATACAAAATACTCCCTATGATAATTACCACCAAAGTATGATTCAAACTTCTAACCATTAGTGAGTTTCTTTTGTTTATAAATAAAAACACGAAAGAATAAACAGAGGTTGTTCATGCTGGTAGCTAGCGGATACTCAGTTAAATAATCATTTTCTGATCCATATAGATCAAAATGATTTTCAACCATAAACTATTTTTTTTTTTTTTTTTTTAATTTTTCAAGACAATTGGTTCTCAAAAAAAAATTGACAAACATTGAATTTATTATAAAGAGGATCAGCCAAAGAGTACGGGAAGCTTCATTCATCTCTAAGTATAATATTAATATCTCAAGAAAACTTACAATATCTAAAGAGAACTTGAAAAGCATATGAACTGAGTCAGAGTCACAGTGTCGGAATGTAGAAGCTTTATCCTACATTTCTTGAGCAACTTATAACAAAAACAAATGATCAAGAATAACATTAGATATCCTATGTCCTCCTAAATACTAAAATTGACATAAATAAATTTCAACAATTTGTGTATCGTTAACAATATGAAAAGTGCCTAAAAAAATCTATCACATGCAGCCTCAAGCAGTACCATGATATTCATCGATAGTCCGCATCATCTCATCCAACTGTGAAAGGATATATTCCAGTTTCTTGCAACAGATCTCATTTGATATTCTTGAACTATAATCACACTTCTCAAACGGACGGTACTCACACGCACTCTTAATCTCATCCCGCAGTGTCACTTGGATGTCCTGCCTCATAAAGCAAACAAAAAATTGCTGAATTCTCAATACTCAATAATCTATTTTCCCAACATCCAACCATAATTAAATCATAATCCTCTAAATTCACTTGTAAGCTTAGACTTCAATCTAATTGTTTTTTCATATTTAATACAAGAAACCAAAAGCACTCCCAAACGCACCAAAAAAGAATTTCTGGAAAAGCATCTATCAAGTGCTACCAAAGCCTTACTGAAACAAAAACCTATAAAATGTTTCTCCAAGAAGAACTTGAAGTGCTTTTATGCTCTTTAATGAACTCAAAACCAGTTTTGTCTACCATAAATTCAAAATTCCTGTAAGCACTTACCAGCGGTGCCAAAACGCTTACTATTAATCAAGTAATACCAAGCTTAATGTCAGTTCATCTTCATAATTTTACTTATGAAATGATCAAACTTGAAAATTCCAGCACTGTGAAAGCACATTCACTGCAACTATTAAACCAAATCTATTTTCAGGTATCACAATTAGCTAAATTTGTTCCTAAATTCAAATTAAATTCATAACCAAATAAATAAATAAATAGAGCGCAACGAAATTTATGGCAGAAAAGGACGGACCTTGATCAATTTCATGAACTCGCCGCAATGGTTGTTGATGAATTCTTTTCTGGGACCCATTGGGTTTGCCAGCTCATCCATGACTCCTCCTGCGAGTTCCAAAACCCTCACGACTCTCTACACTCAATCAAACACGAGATTTTTAACTCTTCTTCAGTTATAATTTTCATTGAAATTAAGGATTCTTTCGATAGAGATCAAATAAAAATTACCTTTTCTACATTTTGAAGTCGTTGCAGCGACGTAGTTTGGCCCTGCGAATCCATGGAACTACAGCTTGCTTCAAAGACAAAGGTCGGACGTCAGTTTGTAACATTCAATTTTGTAAACGACTTCGTTTCAAGACCATTCGTGACTCACCCGATATGTACTTATTTTTTTAAACAAAACGGTGCGTTTCATGTCCAGATGGCAACCGGTGATTGGTTAATGGGACCAGCGGCGTAGTAGATATGCGACCTTTATTAGAATCACTGAACAACTCCTACCAACCTTGCACACGGGCTCAAGTCTTCAGAGAAGGAGAGTTGAATCCATGGCAACTTCCAAGCTTCAAGCTCTCTGGAACCACCCGGCCGGTCCCAAAACTAGTGAGTGGACTCATTTCGTTCTCCAATCCGACGGTTTTTTTTTTTTCAATTCTGTGACGCCAAAAATATGCAAAATTGCAGATATCTGTTCGTCCTTGCGGTTAAGATCCGTTGTTTAGTTTGTTTTTCGATTAAACATCTACGATAGCGTTTTGGTTCTCAAATCTTTTATCTGAATATTTACCAAATCTCAGTTGAAATTGGGATAAAAATGATTTTTTTTTTAATTATTTAATTTTAATCTTAAGCTGAAACTTTGAACTAAATTTGATTGAAATATGTGTAATCAAAGAAAGGTTTTATCGTTTTTGCGGAAAAATATGATCTGTAAGATGAATATTTTAATTTTAAGGTTGACTTTTATGTTATTGTTCGTCAATTCTTGGTATATGATATGCATAAATTTGACAACAATGGTGTTTGTGTTAATTGCAGTTCACTTCTGGGCACCAACTTTTAAATGGGGCATCAGCATAGCTAATGTTGCCGACTTTGCAAAACCACCCGAAAAACTTTCCTATCCCCAGCAAATTGGTATGTTATTATGCAAATGTTAAAGTGTTTAGTTTCATTTAACAAAAAATGTAAATTTGAGTGCCTTTTTGAGGTGTGTATTTGAGAATAAGTTATCTTTATATCCTGCATCAAGTTGTGGTATTCTTATATTTTTTCTTGTCACTCTTGGCATTTGGTATCCAGCGGTGGCAGCAACTGGAATTATCTGGTCGCGCTACAGCACTGTTATTACGCCGGTAAGTTTTGTTATAGATAAGATGACTAGTTTTCAGAAGTTGGGAATTGCAGCTTATTCCTCTTGCAGTTTGGTAATGTTTGTTTAGCTTCTTAATTGCAAAGCTTTGCCTTTGTGGTGTTGTACTTGTGATCGATTGTTTGCTTGTTATTACATAATAATTTATTGTCTAATTTTCTTTCTGAAGAGTTTTGTATGTGAATTATGTCATCTGATTATATGATTATATCTTGGGTTAGGGTGTACTTCAAATGAGTAATGAGTTGAGAAATGAGAAGAGGACTAGAAGGAAGAGAGAATTCTGTATAATGAGAACATTTGATATCTTGTGTTTGCTTTGTGAATTAGCTGAGAGTGCAGTCATGCTGATATATGCAATGATCTTGTTTTCTATTCTGAGTTTCTGCCCTCATACCTTGATGGTAACTTAAAGAGAAGAAAATTGAAGAGTTTTTTATCAAACTTTAGGAATCCCATTTTCCTTTTGGCAGATCCTATTTTTACCACAAAGTTTCTTTCTTTCTCATGATTCACTGATGATTATGGGAGACAAGTTTGGGCACACACTAATTATTGGCTATCTTTCTTTCTTAATTACAGAAGAACTGGAATCTTTTTAGTGTAAACGTTGCAATGGCTGGAACAGGGCTCTACCAACTTTCACGCAAGATCCGGTATGTTAAAGTTAAATCTATGTTACTCGTTTCTATTTGAAATAAATAACAGGATATGATCCTTCAGTTCTCGTTACAGGAAGTAAAGTGTAATTCTTACTCCAGTTGTTTCTGTGACAGCTTAATATTGTCCTCTGAATTCAATTTAACTATAATTCTTACAATTGCTTTAGAATACTCCAATTAGAAATTTTCCTTGATTTTCTTGGCTCCAGTAATCGTGGAATGTTCATCACATACTGTGATTCCTACCTGTCGTGACTTTTCCACATAGTAATTTTTCTATTTCTCATTTTCAGGCATGACTACTTTTCTGAGTCAGAAGAGGCTGCAGTTGCAAAAGAATGATGACGAAAAATCTTCTAAACATCTTGTTACAGGGTGATTAACCACAGTTGCCTTTGCCCCACTTTGTTATTTGTTCTCTTTTTACCTCGCAATTGATTCAAGTTCAAAATGTCATTGATGCATGCCTTATTTTTGGCCTTGAATTGTTAAATAAGTTTTTGAGAATTTGTAACAGAATATTGGTTGTCTTTCCCATTATGCTTGTAAAGCTAATAAAAATTCTGGGAAAATTTGGATGGGGCTAATAAAATATCGTTTTAACGCCTATATTTGCTTCATCTATTAGCAAATTTGTTTTTAGGAAAATACTACACTTACTGATTCTGCAGACCAACTCCCCATCCGACTGACGTAGAGTGTTGCAACGTGGAAAGTTCCTGTACACGCTCCAAGTCAGTCGGGATGAACAGTCGGTCTGCAAAATCGGTAAAGTGTAGTCTTACTCTTGTTTTTATCCTAAAATAGGGATCAGAGTTGATGCGAAGCCAAGAAATAAAAACCCGGATAGGTTTAATTAGACCTTCACATCACAGTTCCCTTTGTATATATTTATTTGAATTGTTCCTAATGCTTTAGTTAACAAATCATTCTCCTGCCTTTGCTTCTGCTCAAATGATTGATTCTAAATTTGATTAATCAGTCCGAATGCATTCAGTATAGTGATATCAAATTTTTGAAAGAACAGAAGAAGGTATTGAAACATGAAGAGAAGATGATTCTGTCTGAAGTTGAACTCTTATTCCAATGTATTTTTGGTTAACAGTAAATCTGTCATTATATACGAGGATGTATGCAAATCAGATTTGACGAAGAACTTCTGTTCGAACTGCTTGTTAACATTCAGCCAACTTGACATATGATCCAGCCACAACTCACAAAAAAAAAACAAAAAAAAAAACAAAATAAAAAAAAAATTAAAAAAAAAAAAAAATAAAAAAAGAAAAAAAAAAAAAAAAAACTTGTAATAGGTGTTAAAAAACTAGATTAATTTGTCGGTTCCTCGATTACAATCCCAACTAATAACCCAACAAAATAATCAATTGGTTCAATTTTAAAAGTAAAAGGAAATATGATTGTGTTACTTAAAACACAATCACTACAAATTGCAATCAGCTCTGTAAGGGAGCATCAAATAAGAGACTAAAAAATACGAGGACAAGCCACTCAACCAAATAAAAAATTGTTTCCTATGAGAGTCAGTAGCAAGATCAGAGTACCGGGAAAAATTGGATCTCTAATAAATCGGACACATAGAAGGGTAATTATCTTCTTATATTCTCTGCAGCAAAACAGAACCTTCAGAAGGCCTCTACTTACTTGAGTTCAGTCTTTCCAACTTCGCATCTCTGCTCAGATCTGTCTTTGAGTTGGAGTCACCATCATGTGCCTTCAAACCCAA
The DNA here is from genome assembly GCF_008641045.1 of Pistacia vera. NCBI lineage: Eukaryota > Viridiplantae > Streptophyta > Magnoliopsida > Sapindales > Anacardiaceae > Pistacia > Pistacia vera. The sequence continues at coordinate 168,916 of NW_022196148.1, read as the reverse complement.
ACTCAAATCCAGAGTGATTTCATTTAAATCCTGTCGTACTACCTGTTCATCATCCTGAGACAGGATTGAAATTCAAGGGAGCATTAGATGTAAGCTTATAATAAGACATGAATCAGAATGCTTTATACTGATTTTAAGTGATGAAGGCTCACAAAAATTTGAAGTTCAAATAAAGGGCTGATGAGAAGAACGCAAATTACATCGTTTTATTAATTGCATTCCAAGATTAGTATACTGTTTTCTTTTATCAGTATAGAAGTTGAGCAATACTACATAAACAGAAAAAGAGTATAATAGAGTATGCTTGCTGACATGGCATAACTCACTTTCTATTTCAAAGAAAAGAGAGTGAATACCCTTAAGCATCAGTCCACATCAGCCTTCAGTATAAATCATTATGTATGAATGGCATTTCTCATAAAAGAACTTCAAAACTCTAACTAAGAACAGCTTTGAAAAGGAAAGTGTATTTTAAGAAATGGCATATAGATAACCATTCACCTGATTTTCCTCCATAGGTACATCATTAATGTCAGGCTTTTCATCAAAACCATCACTCCTGGGAGCTGGCTCCACTGCGCTTGGCTCCATATCAGTAGGTTTAGCTTCATTCTCAGCATTTTCCTCAGCCTCACTTTCTGCAGCCTTTTTCTGTTCCTCTAGCACAGCAATCTACATTGTAAAAGAACCAAGACCATCATCCATCCAAATAGCACACTAACAACCAAGAACAAGAGAGACAAAATAACAGACACTTCACTCAACCACATTATAAAGCATAATTGCAAACTAGAACAACAACAGTCATTGCCTCGTCCACGTAGCTTCATATAAAACTCAGAAGTTAATGAATGTGTTTCCACCCAAAACTCTTTATTAATTTATTTATTTTTGGTCAAACTTACAAATTAAACCCAAACCCTCCCAACCTGATTTCAGCGAATTTCAGTCCTAAGAACTTTGTGCAGTCCCAAGAGATCTAATCACAGAAGAATTTCCACTAAACCAAACACATTGTTCAATTATTCGCTTAAAAATGTAAAACAACTAATCACTCCATAGGCCGGATCATTCATAGGATTTTAAGTCAGTATCATATAAAAGAATTGGAGTAATAAAAAAAATGCTAGATAGAAGTGTCTATCTCTAACAATTACTAATGCAAATTGGCGTCCTTTCAACATTTACAGTATATTCCCAAATTGTTTTGGATTACCATCAGAGTCCATATCAGGTCAGCAGACATATACTAATTTAAGAAAAAGTTAACGTAGATGTGTGCTGAGAATATCCTATAATAGTTTAAAGAACTTGCAGTCCTCAGCTGGAGAATTGTTTTCTTTAAAAGTCTTCAAATCCTGCGAAACTATGTATCGTGTGCAAATTTGACCTATGTTGTCCAACAACAATAAAACTAACAGATAGCATCAATCACTGCATATCATAGCCTTAATCCTAAACCACATGAATCACAATTTTGAACCAACAAACATTTTCCCCTCATTAATGTTCTCTAACATGTGTTGAAGGATACCCAATAATAGCCAAGGCTATATATAGTAAGTAAGCCAATAATGTTTTTCATGCTTACACAGTTCACATATGAAACACATGCATCTTCAAAGATTTCATGAAATCATATGTCGAAAAATCTTAATTATAATCTACCAAGGCATAACATAGTGTAAACTGTCTTGCTAATAGCTATAGTCAACCAAGATATAACAAAAGTAACAAGTTCTTAAGACAAATTCAAATGTAAATGCATTAAATGTTCTAATACGGCTTTCTTACTGCTTAATCTCCACTATTTTGTAATTCATCCAAATTTCTTTGGAAAAAAAAAAAAAAACCTCAAATCCCTAAGACAAAATCTAATTCTCCAAATCAGAAGTTCTAACCGTCAACCAACCACATTACCATTATAAACCCCACAAAAATTTCTTCTTTCCATCAAATGTAAGCAACCACACCAAGCTCAATCTTTAATCTCACAATCTAAACCATAAAATAAANAGCCTTAATCCTAAACCACATGAATCACAATTTTGAACCAACAAACATTTTCCCCTCATTAATGTTCTCTAACATGTGTTGAAGGATACCCAATAATAGCCAAGGCTATATATAGTAAGTAAGCCAATAATGTTTTTCATGCTTACACAGTTCACATATGAAACACATGCATCTTCAAAGATTTCATGAAATCATATGTCGAAAAATCTTAATTATAATCTACCAAGGCATAACATAGTGTAAACTGTCTTGCTAATAGCTATAGTCAACCAAGATATAACAAAAGTAACAAGTTCTTAAGACAAATTCAAATGTAAATGCATTAAATGTTCTAATACGGCTTTCTTACTGCTTAATCTCCACTATTTTGTAATTCATCCAAATTTCTTTGGAAAAAAAAAAAAAAACCTCAAATCCCTAAGACAAAATCTAATTCTCCAAATCAGAAGTTCTAACCGTCAACCAACCACATTACCATTATAAACCCCACAAAAATTTCTTCTTTCCATCAAATGTAAGCAACCACACCAAGCTCAATCTTTAATCTCACAATCTAAACCATAAAATAAAACCCTAAACCACAGTTCACATATAAATTCAAATTTCCGAATCACACACAAAACAATTCATAAAACCAACAAAAGTCACTACCCACTTAACAGCATAACCTTTCTAAACCTAACTTATAGAAAAATAAAATTAAAAAAACACATAAAAAAACAAAAACTAAAACAAAACCCAGAACTTTATATACCGGAATGTATTTGAATTTACGCCTAGGAGGCTCCTCCGGTGTCGTATCATCCTTAACAGAGCTCTTGTCTCCATTACCGTTGTTACTATTCCCATTACCGTTACCGTTGTTGTCTCTTTGAGAGAGTGGCGTCCATTTGTACAGCAGCAGATGCGAGCCGTTATTTCCGTTACTATTAGAACCGTTACCGTTGGTGATGTGGTGTTGGTGATGATTTTGATGCGAGAGATGATTATTGCTGCTGTTGTTTGTGTTATTGTTTGACGGAGAAACGTGGATCCATCTCTTCTTCCACTTCCTGACCGGTCCACTGAACACCGTGGCCGGTCCGTACCGGGTCGAGGAACGCCCCAATCTGGCGCCAACTCCCTCCATTAAATTATTTGATTTCAATGAAATTTAATTATTGGCTTTGGTGCGCGGATCGGGCGCTGAGTTGGGTTCTGACTCGGTAGACAATAAGGAATTTTCTCACAGCTGTCTTTTACCTTTTATAGTTCCCAAGTTTGAGAAGGAACCAATGAGTGGGGCCATTTTTATATTGAGTGAATCCTGGCCGTTCAATTTTGGCCCCAAAAGAAAAAAATTACTCGGACGGGTCGGGTTTCTAGATTAATCCCGACCCGGTAATAATAATAAAAAAATTAATAAATTTATGAAACCCAAATTCTGAAAGGTTACACTCAATGGATACTTGACAGTTAACACCTACACTACACACTGCAGCCAAGCTAAAGAACCTCCCGTCGCCGGCTCGCCGGGAAATCGACACTGCCCACCAGCCATAGCCTCTTGCTGCCTCCGCCTCTGGCGTCAAGGTCTCTTGCTCCGTCGCCGGTTATTTCTGCTTCAAACCGACATCATCAGTCTCCGGCCGCCAACCAAGTACGTGTTTCGTTTTATTTCTTCGGTGGGATTTATGCACCCAAAAAAAAAAAAAAATCGAGTTCATTGTTGAGATGATCCTTGGATACTCCTTTGTTTTTTATTGTTTATTTTTATCCATTTGGTAATATGTTAAAAAGAATTTCAAGTTTTTATTAAGTATTATGTTTAGCATCAAACTGACATCAACTGTCTTGAGTTTGCCCAACTAAGTTTAAAATTTGTCACACAGAAATTTTGAGCTTTTGCGCAAGCCAAATCCGTATTAGGCATCATTGTCATGCTGTTGATCATTCCACTTGGTGGATTGATGGGTATTTATCTGCTGCAATTGTGGCTGTTTCTTATTAATGAATGATTTCCCCATTTTGGTTTATAATGTGCTGTTAATTATGTGTCTAAGTACAATGTATTTGTGAAAAGATGTTTCAAATCCCATCTTCATGTGGTTCAGTCGTTGCTAAATGATATTTATTCTACATTCTAAATGGAGTGAGGAAGTCCGATTTTTGGGGTTTTCACTCATCTGTGATTTTGTGTGCAGGTGTCAAAAAGGGTTAAGACTTGTTCACTTTTGAGCATAGCCTCAGACTTGTATGCGGCTAAAATCCTGAAACTTTAGCATTGGGGTACAATTTTCATTAACAACTCTTGGAGGAGGCCATCCTTAGCTGCTTTTAGCCATTACTTTCTTCTTTCCATGGATGCTAAGAGCCTGCTCTCTGTTTCTTCCCAAAACACACCAATTCCATCTCTCCTAAACCCAAAAAATTCATTATCTTTATCTCTTGTTCAGTCTCGCAAGTGGGTCTCCTTCAGAACCAAGAACCTCTTAGCACCACAAACTGTAAGGTATTCTAGAAGACTAGAGTGTATAAATAGTGTGCAAAAAGTTAAACATGTTGTTGATGAGGAGGATACGAAAGCTGGGATTAAGAAGAAAAATCTTGCAGTTTTTGTGTCTGGTGGAGGGTCGAATTTCCTTTCAATTCATGATGCGTGTGTTGGTGGCTCTATTCATGGAGATGTTGTCGTTTTGGTCACAAATAAACTTGGTAAATGATATCCACCATATTCAAACCGACCAACTATGTTTTATAGATTGTATGCTTTGATGTTGCTCTATTGCTGGTTCTTTTAGAGTATGCTTGAGAAACATGATCGATTGCTGGAGTTATTTATGATGATTTTTTTTTCTTTTTTGTGAGTTTTGCATTGATATTAATATAAGGTATGTTCAACCATGTACCAGGTTGTGGAGGTGCAGAGTATGCAAGAGACAAGGGCATCCCCGTTATTCTGTTCCCCAAAAGTAAAGATGAAGCTAATGGTCTGTCTCCAACTGACCTTGTAGCTGCGCTTAGGTTTGAATTTTCTTCCTAAAGTTAGTAAAAGAACATTTATGTTTACACAAGTGGTGCCATCATTTTATCTAGCTATGTGTTTCTGATGTATATTCTCAACCTAGTATGATCATTGATATCAAATCTTTTTGCATTACTTGGCTGTCATAGTATGTCTTACTATTTTATGACTATAAAACTCTGTAATATCAGTATGATATTGCTCCCTGCATGTCTTAAATATGTATTAATTTACAAGTTAGGGAAATTTGGGAAAGACAAAGAGCTGGTAGTGATGTACCTTCATTAGGTTCTTCTTGTTTCGTATATGTCCTCTCATGCACTTCACTGGCATAGGGAGTATACAAAGTGGATATAATGCATAGTCTTGAGCTTCATAAACAAAGAGATACTCTAGCAGTGGCATATTGTCTGTGAAGAAATTCCTTTGTATTTTCTTACTATTTTTAGGTTTTTGTTGAGGGAAATAGCACTTATTCACATTTATTGGTTTATCATAATCAGGAAATTTGAGGTTGACTTCATTCTTCTAGCTGGATACCTAAAACTCATACCAGTGGAGTTGACCCGAGCTTTTCCAAGATCCATGCTAAATATCCATCCGTCACTTCTTCCAGCATTTGGAGGCAAAGGCTATTATGGTATGAAGGTGCATAATGCTGTCATTGCTTCTGGAGCTAGGTATTTTGCAGCATTCGATGTTGCATACTTTTTTTCTCTTCTTTCTCTTCTAAACTTCTTATCATTTCCTCCTAGTCTTCATATTTGTTTATAATGGTAAGTATGCGGGAAGAAAGCTTCTCATATTGTTATATTTCTGATTTTGGTTAGATACTCTGGTCCCACCATTCATTTTGTTGATGAGCATTATGACACTGGACGTATCCTTGCTCAAAGAGTTGTCCCTGTGTTGTGGAATGACACAGCACAGGATCTGGCTGCAAGAGTTCTTCAGGAGGTAATGGGTTTTGCCATCACATATTCTTAATAGAAAAAGGACCACTAAATGGTCAAGTTCTGTCTGGAATAAATGGTGTCTTTACAAAATGTTCTTAGAGTAAATACCATATTTGAGGATGCAATCAGTTTAACTTCAGGATACTGATTAAACCAGCTCTAGTTGTTGAGACGACAACTTCAGGATGATGAAATGTTAAGCTCTTGTTTCGCGGTGCCTCAGTCTGGTTTGTGTTCTGACATCTTTAATCTATTTAGGAGCATCGGTTATATGTGGAGGTCGTGGCAGCTTTATGTGAAGAACGAGTAATTTGGAGAGAAGACGGTGTCCCTATCATCCAAAGCAAAGAAAGCCCCAACAATTACAGCTAACTCAACCAAGCACCAGCATTTTACCCCCGGCTTTTGAAATTCTTGAGGTCCACTTTGGCAAATTTTAGTATTCTTCCAGCATGCTCTATTTAAACCTTCTAAGCATGTATACATAGAACTCAATTGTTTGATACTTGATTTCCATTTCTATTGCAGGTTTTTATGTTTTATAGAAGAATCTGACATACATGCCCATAGTTTTATGCGACACACTTCGAATTACGTCCTATCTTATGCTTATAATTTATCGTCGATCTACTCAAAAGATGATGACAATTTTTCCTGGAATCTGCTAGTTCTTATGATGTTCACATTGGTTTTTCTTTTCCCCTTCTGACCACAAAATCGCCATATTTGTAATAAACCTCATGATGTTACTTGTAAGAGTTTAGAAAATGTTATTATGTATGGGAGCTTATTGCCTTTACCTGTATATAATATACTTCTTTCAGAATTTCTTATATTTTCATAAGAGGTATTTTTCAATTAATCATAGCCATAGGAGAGTTTATTTTTTAATAATTATAAGAGCTTATATGATGCTTTTTCTGATAATTATGAACTCATTTACAATGATCTCTCATGCTCAAAGGGAGATTATAAAAAGAGTATTGCTGCATTCACAATCTCTTTTCACAATTCTGACGTGATAGTTCGTAGTTGGTCAGTTGTAATTTATCAAGTGGGACTTATTATAAACAATCAATTACGAATTGTCATGTCAAGGTTATGAGAGGAAGTTTGTGAGAAGAAGTTGTGAGAGTATAGCATTTTTCGTATAAAAAAGACCCGTATATTTTTGTTTAATCACTTGTATTCTCGACATTTCTTGTAAGATATCGAGGGTTTGTTTGAAATTTTTGTAGCTTTAAGTTTAATCATTTTTTTTTTTTTTTTTACGTTAAAAATAATCAGCTTTAAAATTAATTACAAAGGCGTGTGGTAAATTATAATCTTAAAATTGTTGTTGATTTCTAAAATTTAATTTACAAATTGTTTTTATGCGTATATGACTTGGAGTCATGTTTGGCACACGATATAACATAATATTAAGTAAATTGTATAGTATTGTATTATATTGTGTAATGTTATGTTAAATATTTTGTAATTAAAGGAATTATATAAGGGTAAATTTATCTTTTTCTATTACAAAACTAGTTTATAATAGCTTTTAAAATTATTTTATAAATCAGATTATTTCATAATCAGCTTTAAGCCTAATCATTTTAAAAGTCGTTTACCAAAATCTTTTAAACACTAAGGCTAAGATGTGCGGCTATGATGCGGATGTACAATGCCAGACAAACTTGCGTCACACCAAATCAAATTCTCCTTTTCGAAGATGTGCGGCTGAGATCTTCCCTCCTCCCTCAAACTCCCCTAGGTCTTTTATATTTAAAGCCGCCAGGGTTTTCCAGTTCTTTTCATGTAGCCTCAGTTTAGCTGCCTCCCTTCCATTTCTAGCTGTGTCCTCTGTGTTTAGTGATGGCTTTGAGTCTGTTCTGCGTTATATTAAGATGATCTTTAACACGTCTCTGTGTGAAGCTACATGTACCAAGAGAAGGGTGTGATAATAGATACCCTTGATCTTGAATTGCCAAAGCGGCTGTAGCTATATCAAACGCCTGAGAGGTTAACTGGCCGGTTGTCGTGAATCTCAGTCGACTAATCTGCTTACCGAACCTCTGACATTTACCTTTAATTTCTATATTCTTCGTTTTTTCAGATGTCTGTCTGTTGAGTTTGTGTTGTGTGTTTAAACTTTAATGAGAAGGGGAATATCGAAGGAAATGGCATAGAATTTTAGCCCTTTTATCAGACCCTTCTCGTATATAAACTTCAGTTTACGAACTGGGTCACCTTCCAGGCGAACTTTTCTGGTCTCTCAGCAGTTGGCGTCAATCGGTGCCTACATTATTTGTATTGTATCTTCATAATGTTTAAATTCAGATTTGGGTCTTTTTGTTTTTGGATACCAGAGTATGAATGACTAAGAACTCAAACTAACCTAAAACATTGGATGGAACTAAAGAGTCCTGGCCTGGAAAAGTTAAACCCTTTGAACGAAACTGAAACGGTTTAAGCAGAATCACAAAATTCTTTATATCGAGGGAATGATCCTGAAATTCCATGCCTCTACCATTGTCATTGAATGCCCGACAAGTTTTTGGCTGATAAAATTATCTTTTCATGATTATGAGAAGAGCCTTCGACCCAACAAAATGTAAGACTTGGAGCTACGAAAACTTGCCATAAACAGTGGGGTAACTGAAACTGAAACTGAAAATTTGAAGAACAGTATATGTTATATGCCTTACATATAAGCTGCCTGCAATAATGTCAATTCTTTCTTCTTTCTCCCCAAATGTGTTCACTTTTCAACATGCAGCGGGAATTTAAACCATCCTTCTCTCGCAGAATCATCTGCATAGAGAAAATATGGCCTCACTTGCAAGGCGACAAACCCAGTGGAGATTTTGCTGTGACTAGAAATGCATTGGTTGGTTCCTCTAAGCCTGCATCTATAATGCTTCATTTGATGCCTAAATCAATTTTTCTTGATTTAGTCTTCAAAATTGTTTCTTTTTTTCTGAAATTTTTAATGCAAAATTTCAGATTCGGGTCTTCAATTTTTCTTGTTTACTGAACTCTCTTGTAGCCAGTAGAATCACCACATGTCGAGTGATAATTAATTGGCACATATAATTAAAACCACCATAAATCAATCAAAAAGCTGTCTTTTCTTTTGGCTACAAAAGGTTAAGCCTTTGATTGGACTGGACCACCATTAGCAAAAACACAAAATTATATTAAAAAAATATCTTCAACTACTGCTACCCAGGACACAAGTCCAGTCTATAGTCAACACACTAAAAGAGAATGATTCTTAAATTCCATGCATCTTCTATCATTTTCATGGCAATTGGCAAGTTTTTGCTTGCCACAGCTAAAATTATCTTTTCATGAGTATATGAGAAGCCTTCTTTGAGGATGCCATCCTTCTCCACAGATATCATAAAGAGCTAAATGCTATTTACATATTTCTTTACAGAATTTTCAAATTAACAATAATTGCAGCCCTTCGCTGTTGGCATATACATAGAAGCCAGAAAAAATCTCACAACAATAATTTTCTCTAACTAGATGGTCCAAAATCTCCCAAGCTTTCACATCCAATTCAACCAATTATTAAATCCTTCCAAAAACAATTACAAAGCAAAAACAAAAAACAAAAAATTACTTCTAAGAGAACCTATGCTACCGCACTTTTCTCTCTCTCTCTCTCTCTCTCTCAGTTTTTTATCTCCGCCAGCTTGCGCATACCTCAATTGATCCTCTAATATTGTGAAGTTGATAATCGGATAAATCCCCTCACTGACTACCCCTATTAACAACCGAGAGAGTCGTAATTGATCGCTGGCTTACTCAGTGGTGGTTATTGATCCACTTCTCCTTTTACATACCCATGTTATTGTTCATTGAATGCAGCCGTGAGCTGCCCGGCTTTTAAACCAACCCTTCTGGCAAAATCATGATCTCTGCAGAAGTATGACCTCACTTGCAAGGCCTCAAAACCAATGGATCGATTTGTTGTAACATTAAAAGCCTCATCAGGTTTTGATTTTTTGGTGACTGAAACTGCTTTGGTTGTCCTCTTATAAGAACCAAACCACTTAGATTGCAAGTACCCATTTCTCCTCCATGGTGGCACATGCATGTCCACACTTTTCATCGACTCTTTGACGGCCGCAGACATCAGCCTCACAATCTGCTTAAGCTCTTCTGGTTTACCAACAAAGATTGGAGGAAAAACTCCTAGCAGTGACATGTAACCATCTGTGGGACGAGCAATCTCAAATTCTGCAGCTAGATTTACTTCCACAATGTAGCGAGAACTCGCACCATTAATGTTCACATCCACATATTCATAACTCCCAGCTGGGTACCGCCCAGTTTTCTCCCACCGAGATTTGCAGAGACCTGACAATAATAGTTCATGCATATATGAGATACAAAATATTTACAAACTTATACATATTATGGTGGGCTAAACGAGGTGAGCTGAGTTGACCTATTTGGATAGAACAAATAGGTCAACGAGCTGAGCTTAGTTTACAAACTTTTATAAATTTGTAAGAGTAATTTACTGTAATATTATAAACACTCACCGGCATCGAATCCTCTATCACGTAAATGAGTCATCAACCGACGTTTAAAGCTTTCAGAAGACCAATCCCCAGCCAGCCTACATGCAAATTCTGTCTCTGCAAGGATCCTTTGTTTCTCACAATCATTTTTATCTCCAAAAATGCCCTCCAACGTCTCTATCTTCTCAGAATCACACCAAAAATTCCCCGTTTCCGCCTGGTCTCTTTCGTCTTCTTCTTCATATCCCCCACCTACGCCGTCTCTCTCAAGAAAAGACTTCACAAGATCCGATAAATCAGTTGTTGAACTCTCCGGCGAGTGCTCGCTCCCACTGCTCTCGCACAGCCTTGCACGTGCCACCTCATCAAACGCCGCCGCTACCCGCCTAAACCTAATCGGTAATATCTTCGCCATATGTATAACAAAACTTAAAATTAAAAGAAAAGAAAAAAAAAAACTGCTTTTTTGTGCTCTTTTGTGAGAGAGCGATTGAAGTAGAGAAAATAGACAAAACTTTGGAAGTTTTATAGAGAAAAAGAAACGTGAGAGTTAAGTTTCAAACGGGCAGTGCATCCATGTCGTTATGATGGTGAAATGGTGAGCTTTTTGTTCAGATAAAAGAGAGAAGAGGGAGAAGACTAGAGGACAATCAAGGTGGATGACAACATTTGGTGAAAGTATGGCGTATATAAATGCTAATGATATTGTCGAACAGAGTTGGCGCAAGAGACTGTGATCCTGTGAAGCACGTGTACATGTTACTTTATGGTGTGGCTTAATGAATCTTCCCCGTTTTGAAGGATGTATTTGGTCGTTTTGATGGCCAGGTTCGACTGGCTGCTAATTTCAGTTTGTGAAAATTATATAATTAGACATCCTTAAAAACAGGTTAATTACATAAATATTACGTTGTTTAAATTACTTGGGGAGGAAGGTTAGGGATGATGTTAATTAATTTTAATTAAATTTAAAAAAAAAAAAAGGATATTCCATTGTCACCTATGAGATTTGGCATGAAAACATTTAACACCCTCAATTTTTAAGAAATTAACATTGTTAAACCTAGATGATATTTTTGTCTGTTAAATGTGACGATTAAAAGAATTAGGGATGAAATCAAAACCGAGCAGCTCGTGTCCCGAGTCAAGCCAAGTTTGACCTTCCTAATACTCAGCTCGAGCTCGGCAGGGAATCTATGCAAGTTTTGCAAATCTTAGAGAGGTCTCTATAACTTACCATTTTGTTTTATAAATTATGTAAAAGTGACAATTACACCACCTTCAAAATTCGAATTTTGAACCCTAACCTCTTCATCTCTTCATGCACTCCTCTCCACGCTCGCCTCCATCTCCGAGTTGTAATCTCTTTTTCTCTCTACCGAGTTGTGTTTAAGTATAGCGATTATATTCAATTAGACTGAGAATAGGTTTTGAGTTAATTTTTTATTTGTAAAATTAGGTTATTGTGATTCGTTTTGTCCATTTAAGGTTTCGATCTCTCTTTTTTGAAATTGAAGGACATGCTGGTTCCATAAAGATTTATTCAGACTTTTTGGTATACTTTTGATTGAAGGACTTTCAATCTCTCTTGATCTGGGCAATTATTTTTCAAGTACCTTTGCACAAGTGATTTGAGCTCAATGTTTAGTTCAAACTCAAGCTTAGTTCAATTACGACGTAATCAAACTCGAGCTCAAGCTTGAGCTCACCAAAATCTTTCGAGCTCAAGCTCAACGATTGAAGCTCGGTCGAGCGTGAGCTCCGATTGCTTTAGCAAAGCCAATCTCGAGCTTTCAATACTTGACTCAACTCAGTTCGACTCGGTTACACACCTACAAGAGATAAAAAAATACATATTTTGAATGAATTGATGGCATTTTGGTATAAATAGATTAAATTTCTTGTCAAATATTTAATCATTTTGGTATTATTACAAATTTTAAAGGTAAATATGATTATTTGTTTGATTAAAATAGCCAATAGTTTATGAAAAAAAATGTTTTTACTGTTTGTACAATCATTTAACTACATATTCTCTATTTACGCCTTAAGGGTATTAACAACAATTTTCTAAAGTTTTAGAGGGTGAAATATTTTACTAAAGTTCAGGGGTGACAAAATCATTTACTCTTTCCTTATTTGGCAACGTTGAGATAGTGAAAGACGCCTGTGCATTGGGGAAAGGCGTAGGCCTAGGTTTAGAATTGTGTGCCATATCACAGATTAACTTATCCCAATCACTCCGGTTTTGACTGAGTCTTAAATTTTTACTTTGACTCGTTTACTCCACACAGCTAACCTATTACGCCACACGAATTATTGAGCGTCCCTGTGCATTGTACGCAGTCAAGGTTAACCGTCCACGTGGCAGACAGTGTCTAGTCCTACATGGCTTACGGACTTGCCACGTCATCTTCGTGATTTGGACGTGGAAAATAGAAGCAGAGTTTTTAGTGGCCTACTGTAATGAACTATTGAACTGAATTATTGGCCTATTTCAAAATGTCCGGATTCAATGAATACAGAATCTGTCCAGGTTCATTGAATCTTGTGAAGCTCATTATAGATAAACAAAAATGCTATATCCATCGAAAAGTTGCACCGAAAAATTACACCGAAACACGTAAAAACCCGTCCATATAATATGGACGGGGTCCATATGAGTGAACGGCCGTCCATATGTTATGGACGGCCGTTCATTAGATCAAATTCAATAACGCCAAAACACGTGAGATGATTTGGATGGTTGAGTCAGCACAACGTCAGTCGGTACAAAATTTCGGTGTAAAAACACCGGTGTCTGTAGCATTGCTGATAGATAAAACGAAGATCCATTTTTACAGATTTGATTAATTAAGATTCAATGTTGTATAGTTAATGTGGTATTGCCGCACATTGAGTAGAATCCAACTTTATAAATATGATAAAAAAAAAAAATACAAATTAGATTGAATAATAATTATTAAATAATCACTAGCATTGGGGTCGGATAATAAGATTTTAGTCATCTGGGTGTGTTACTCAAAGGTCTTGTATTCGAATTCCTTAAAATGAGTATTTATCATATTTGTGGCTTACTTGGCTATACCCTAGGGACTAGTTGAGTACACATAAGCTAATCCGGACATCTTGATTAAAAAAAAAAAAAAAAAAAAAAAAAAAAAACTGTTAGGGTTATCTTATTTTAGCAGCCATGCATTAAAAACTAATGTTTTAAAACCAACCTGGGGTGAAACCTAGCAAAGTTGTCAGACGACAAAAAACTTTTAAAATTCAGCAAATACACCATTCAAATTTCGTTAAGTCCCTATAAGTTTGAAATTTAGCAAATACACCTAAAACAAATCAGCCGACAACTAGTTGGTAGGCAACGACACTCCAAATACAACCTCAGTCGTCCCTTAAGCCAATTTCCCTTAAAATATATCCACGATCTAGTCGAAATATGTTTGATTTTGGCTAGATCTTACCGACGTTGGCTTCGACAACCCTCCCCATCATCCCAAAATTACTTCCCTCTTCCTGTCGACCAAAACCCACATCACCCCACCCCCGTTAGCCTCGTTAATTGCTAGCAAAAGCAAGTTGTTGCCGCCACCAATTTTTTCAATTTTCAGTCAATTTACTCATTGGAAATCAACTCCATCGCCACTATTGCACTCACCGACACTTTCTCTTCAAAAGCCTCAACATCTCGATCTTCAATTGTTTATCGATCATCATCCCAAATTCTAAGGTGAATAGGAAAAATGTAAACCCGACCTGATGAAGCTTCTGGGTTCTAGTTAAACCGGTCGGGCCGGGCCAAGTTTTAAAACATTGTTAAAAACATACAAAAAAATAAGAAATTGTATGTTTCATATATAATTTAAATACAATGTTTTGATTTTTAAAACAAGGGATACAACAATCTTATGAAAAAAATGTTTGGTAGGATTGAGTCAAAAAGTTTTCAAATACAATTTAAAAAATTAGCGTAAAATTTGAAAACTATCACAATTTGTTTTCTACAGTTTTTAATCAACAGTTTCTGAAAATTATACCAAATACATTTTAAAATATTAAAAACATTAAAATACAACTCAAAAATTCAAATTGTATTTTAATTTTTGAATCACAAAATTAAACTTACCCTTAGTATTTTGATGTATTAGATAATATACAGGATATAGTATATATATTGTCTTTTCATACATAATATGAATGGAAATATATATATATATATATTTGTGTTCTTAATGTGTACTCTAACGGTACACATTAACGTAGAGATCCAAATCCAATGAATTAAAAAATTTACGTCAAACAATGACGACTTTGATTGTGCTTATATCATAAAATAATTATTTATATTCCATTAGTTTGATAATTTTTGCAGTAATTAATAGCCCTCCAATATTAAAAAAAAGAAGAAAAAAAAACTACAGATGCGTTTGTTTTATTATTTCAAACAATATTTCCAAAATACCTGTTTGTTTAATTATTTGGGAAATACTATTATATTTTTTTAATTATTTTTAGACCCCTTTAAGTTTATTACTATAAAACACCCCTAAAAAAAATTAAAAATTAACAAAAACACCCCCACCCACCCATAGTTGTCAGATTCTGGCAACCACCATCGGTGGTTGCAGGAATCTATTACAATGGCTTAGAAACGACCGGAAATGGTCGGTAATTCATCGATCTGGCTGTCAGCAACGGCCAAAGAAATGGTCTTCGTTGTCAGATCTAGCCTTTTACGGCCGTCGACGGTCAGATCCACCACGGATCTGGCCAGAAAAGGTCGTATCAACGCACGACCGGCCAGATCCGACTGGTCTGCGTCGTAACCCCATTTTTCGGCCAGATTTCGGTAGTAGTGGCCGGAATCTGACACTGTGGGTAGGTGTGAGTGTTTTTGTCATTTTATAAAAAATTTATATATTGGGTGTTTAGTTAAATTAGCAAACCTAAGGGGTTATTTTAAATTTTACCTCATAATACTTACTTTATTCAACTAACCAATATTATTCCCAAAATCCTATACAAAAAAAACAAAACAAACGAACCCTGTGATATTTGCAAAATAATTGGTGTATCCGTCCACAATTTCGTCTACATACATTAAGTTTTATAACAAGCCTTTCCATCTTTTAAACTATTCACTTCACTTAATAATAATAATAATAATAAAAAAAAAAATAAAAAGAAGGATAAGTTCATTAGTAGTAGTGGCAAACTTTGTTTTAATGTCCTTTTCTTATCCCCAACAGTCAAAAGGCTAAAAGGAAAGTAGTTCATTGTTATTCATATGATTCACTTGAAATACTTTAGATTTTTTTTTTCACATGTTTGAAAACTTAAGAGTGGTTGAGTGTGCTCACTTTGATTAATGTAAACATCTTGGATACATTATGTCACCATTGTTACCATCTTAGTGGGGTAATATTATAATAAAATAAACTAAAAAAAAAAGGGCTTAAATGAAAAGTCTTTATTAACTCTTTCTTTGAATTGAGGTTTTTTTTTTTTTTTTTTTTCAATTATCATCGGGGGTATCCGAGCCAGTTTACGCATACCTCAACTAATCTCTTAGGACCATGTAACTGTCGATCGGGTAAGAGTTTGGGTGGCCACCCCTATTAGTGCCTAGAAGGACTGGAACCCATAAGCAATGTTTTAAAACCCAAACCCGACAAAGTTGTTGGGTCCCGGCTTGACCGGTTTAACCGATGGTCAAACCGATTGATAAAAACTTCTAAAATTTAGCAAATACACTCCTAAAAATTACAGTTAAGTTGCTATAGGTTTAAAATTTAGCAAACACACCCTAAATACAAATCGACCGGTGACTAGTTGGCAACGACGACACCCTAGATGCAACCCCAATCGTCCCTTGAGCCCATTCCCGTTAAAATATACCCAAGATTTGACCGAAATAGGTTTGATTTCAGCCATATTTCACTGACGCCGATGTTGGCATTCCAAATAATATATCGAGTGATTTAGTATAATTACATTGTTTATTATGTCGTTCTATTATTAAAATAACACTGACAAAATCAATCGTCACATCATTTAAAATTTATGTTGCTGATCGAATTAAAACTTTGATATCAATTTGATATTAGAAATTGCTACATAAAATTTTAAATTTTTAAACTTTACATTAACTTTTAGAATTGTATCCGAAAACATGTTTTTAAAAAACATTCCACCAAAAGAAAAAAAAAAAAAAAATTATATCAAATGGGCCTTACTTGTCGAACACAATCTCAAATCCAGGCCCAAATTTACATAAAAAGGCTTCTTAAATGGGCCAGGCTGAGCCCAATATAAGGATCTTGCCACCTTAACAGAGACATTCTTTTAATATTTTATTTTCCATTAATTGAAAAAAAAAAAAAAAACCTCCATGAAAGGCAATGCAGAGCCAGAGATCTTAATCTTACAAAGTTGATATTACAAATTAAAGGTCAAAGTAAACTTCCCATTCCCATACGCACACAGTTACCATACAAAAGGTCAGGTCAAAAAACACAAAGCAAAACAAACAAACTTTAACTCTGCATATTTTTTTTACATTCTGTCTCTCTCTTTTTATTTGTTTGCCCCGTTTGCACAAACGAGATTGATTGTTCAGTTGTTTAATTTCAGATCATTATACCCAACCCAAACAAAGGAGAATGATATCTCTTACATCGTACGAGGTTTGTTTGTTTGTTTGTTCTTGTCTTGTACTACTCTAGTTTTTGTTTGTTCTTTTTTGCTTTCTGATTTGATTTGTTATTGGTTTGCTTATGTGTTAACTGTTGATGTTTGTGTATATATAGTTAAATGAATTGTGGGTTTTGTAAATCATGAGCAATGGGTTAGTCTAGATTCGATCCTTTTTGTTATTGTTTTACGGATTTTGAACTCTAGATGGGATACTTTTTGTATCTTTTTTTATTGTTTAGAGTGTTTTTATGAGAGATTTGTAGTTTAAATCTAGTTGGGTATTATTGTTTTGTGCTGTTGAGAATGCTTCAAGCTTTGATTTGAAGTGTTTTGACGTTTTTGTTGATTGTTGCTGTGGTTGCTTTGGCATTGGTGTTAGCCCAGAAACATTTTTTTTCATCTTTGATCTTGGTTAGTGTTGGCTTGTTGTGATGTTTTAATGGAAAATTTATAATGCTTTCTCTATTATACTTGTAACTTGTTGAGTGTAAACAGAAAATTTTTTTGTCATGATTTTATGATTGCTTATTTGATGTATATTTGTGTGAATTTCCGAAATTTCTTGCCAATTCTTGCTCTTCTCATTAGATGTTTAAGTGAAGTTAGCAAAACTTCTTTGTTATTGTTTAGTGTTTTCTTAAACCATTTAAAATCTGGTTAAGATCTTGTTCATGTTGACTTGTTGAGAAATTTTGTTATAAAAAGTGTTGGTTGTAATCTTTTTCTTTGATTGTTGGGAAGTATAATTTTATTAATATTAAAGATTTTTTTTACTGACATTTTTGCTTGTGTATGCAGGCATATGGTTTGCATGTTTTATGATCTTTGTGACATCCTAGTTTGAGAGTTCAGCTGAATATATTCATATTTGTGCATACATATTGGAATGGCTGATGGGGTGTCAAGTTTCTGGGGTCCCGTTACGTCTACTATTGAGTGCTGTGAGAAGAATTATGCCTACTCCTCTTATATTGCAGAGTTTTACAACACCCTATCCAATATCCCAACTGTTCTTTTGGCTCTTATCGGTCTTATAAATGCCTTGAGACAACGGTTTGAGAAGAGATTCACGGTTCTTCATATATCTAACATGATACTTGCAATTGGAAGCATGTTATACCATGCCACACTGCAACATGTGTAAGTATCACTAAGTTTTCTGTCTTCCAGTTCTGAATGATTGATTATATGGTTGGTTTATCTCAAATAGTGTTGTCATCTTGTGTAATAATTTTTTTAATTATGGCATATCAACAGAAGAACATAAAATAGTGTGTGAAAAAAATGTGACCTTGAGAAACTTGCTATCTTGCTGTCCTGGGAGGACAGTGCTTGTTGCATGCACACAGGTGTGGATTAGGCATGTCAGCACTGTAATGAGTTGATATGTTGTGAGTTCCAAACGTAGACCAACATGCATTAGACACGAAAACGCTTTATTGATATTTCCTCCCTTTTGTTGATGTCAGGCAATGTGTCCATGGAGTTGAAGTTTATTTTGTCATAGCATCTTTGATTTTTTTTTGGGATGATTGTCTTCTATTGTTGAGATCTACACATAAATGTAGTGTTTGGATTTTGTTTACAGGCAACAACAGAGCGACGAAACACCTATGGTCTGGGAGATGCTATTATACATGTATATCCTGTATTCACCAGATTGGCACTATCGCAGTACAATGCCCACCTTCCTCTTCCTCTATGGTGCTCTTTTTGCAGTTGTCCATTCGGTGGTCCGGTTTGGCATTGGCTTCAAGGTGCATTATGTGATCCTCTGCCTTCTCTGCATCCCTCGGATGTACAAGTACTACATTTATACGCAGGACATGGCTGCTAAGCGGCTTGCAAAGCTGTACGTGGTTACCATTTTCCTTGGTAGCATGTGTTGGCTCTTTGATCGTGTTTTCTGCAAAGAGATATCTCGTTGGCCCATCAACCCACAGGGTCATGCATTGTGGCATGTCTTGATGGGGCTCAACTCTTATTTTGCAAACACATTCTTGATGTTTTGCCGTGCACAGCAACGAGGATGGGCTCCGAAGATTGTCCACTTTATGGGGATTTTGCCCTATGTCAAGATTGAGAAACCAAAATCCCAGTGACAGATATTGAAGAGTAAAACAATGAAAGTATAATTTTCGTTGTTGTTAAAGGTGCAAGAGACTTTTGGCAGGCAAGTAGCAAACAGACTCTGAAATTTTGCTGATGAAGATGGATCTTAAACGATGACTAAATATTGAACTTTTAATTTAGAATATCATCAAAGTTTTCCTTGTGAAAGTAGACTTTGTACCATATTTTTACTTGTTGGAACCATCAAAGAGATGGTATATTTCTTGTTAGTTAGGTTTTTCTTGGTTTTAGAAAGTTGCAATGCTGCAATTAATTTGTTCCATTATCGAACTTGACGAGGGGAATCATGAATTTTGGTTTTGCAAATTGTGTATTGAGTAGATGATTTCAATCTCTGATTTCAGGTATCTTATCCCAGATTAACCCCCATTTCTTCTTTTAATGCTGGAATTTAATGCCTTGTTATTCATTTATTATTTATGGGTGCTGTGATGTTTCTGTACAGTGGAATTTTTTAACCTTCAATAAAAGATCAATTCAATCGAACCATTGTGTCATCAACTGATTTTGGGCATTGCTTCACTGGCCTTTATTTTCTCCCTAGGTTGAATAATTGCTCAGAATTGTCAATTGTAGAGTACAAGCTGTTAGACCATCTTCATCTAAGTTGACAAAATGGAAATCTGTCGGCAAAATTCTCTACGGCAGTCTTGAAAATTGAAGTTACAATTGTGTCGGCAGAAAGTCTGAATCCACTGATGGTTCAATGATGCTGCTGAACAAGCTGTCATATTCATTAAAATATGCCACAAGCAAAGCTAAACAATAATAAAGATAGATGGTAAGTCATTATCGTTAATTTACTCTCACGATCGCGATGTGACACTTAACTTTTTCTTATAAACATTAAACTTGGACATAAAACCCGATACTATGAGGACTTATCCCGAATAGGTAGAGTTTTCTTAAATCATTCGGGATTTAGATTGAGATCGAATCTAAAATTAGTTTCGAAATTTAGGAACAGGTCAAGACCTGGATAAGTCTTATCTTGCCCCACACCACCCTATCCCGAATAGGGCAAAGTCTCCTCGAATCTTTTGAGATTTGGGTCAAGATCGAGCCTAAAATTAGTCCCAAAATTCAGAGACGGGTCAAGGCCGGGATAGGTCTTACCCCGCCCCACACCACCATATATATATTAATTTTAATAATTAAAAATTAATCATGTCTACTTATATTAATTTTAATATTTGAAAATAAATCATATATTATACAATAACAAATTATAATTGTATAAGTATTTTATAAAACTATATATAAATAGATAATAAATAAAACTAGATTAAATATTATAAATCATTATAAATATTTGTAATATCTAAATAATGCAGATGTATACATATACATAATATGTTAATGCTATAAAACAAAAGTTATACATTCGACATTATACATTATATATAGTATATAAGTATAATATATAAAACATATAGATGTCATACATTATACATAATATGTTATTATCTATAATCATATATTAATATATAATATATATAGGTGCGTTTGGTTTATTATTTTGGAGATAGTATTAGATAATTGAATATGGGAGTATTACGAGATAAAATTTAAAAATTTATAAAAAAAACCCCCTAAGTTTACTAATTTAATAAATACCCCAATATGTAAAATGACAAAAATACCCCCACCACCTGCAGTGCCAGATTCCGGCCACCACCATCGGAATCTGGTCGAAAAATCGCATTACGATACAGACCGATCAGATCTGTGTTGTAACGCTTCGTTATGGCCGTCGTTTTCGATCAACGATGGCCAAGATTTGGCCGTCGTTCAAGGCCAAATTGGTGAAATTCCGACCATTTATGGTCAGCAGGTAGGCCGTTGTACAAATTCCGGCTGCCACCGATGGTGGTTGTCGGAATCTGGCAAGAATGGGTCGCGAGAATGTTTTTCATAATTTTTAAACTTTTTTTTCAAAGTGTATTTGATGAAATTAATAACCCTTATGGGGTCTAAAAGTAATTAAAAAAATAGGGTAATATTTCTGGAATAATGTGCCAAACATTATTTAGAGAATAGGATTGGAAATATGGATAAAAATAATAAGCCAAACATGGCCTATGTGTAATATATCATTTAATGTTTTGATTAATTATAATAAATCAATAAATAATTATAAATTTAATTTCTTTTTGGATGATCTATTATAATTTTGAGAAAATGATAATAAGGACACAAAAACCCCAAACGTTTGAATTCCCTGTTTGGGGAACGGACTTTATTTGGGGATTCCCCGAAAAGGGTTACAGGCAGGGATCAGAGAATCCTCTTGGGTTTTCGAGCCAAGACCAGAGACAAAAGTCCCTAACCTAAGCCCATCCCTAATAAACACGACGTGACAACTCACAATTGGTTAAACAAGACTTATTATTGAACAAAAGAAACCCATTACGAGCTAACACATTGCATTTGTGAAAAAAAAATTAGTAAAAATAGTTTGTTAGCGTAATATTACCGAAGCTAAAAAAGTAAAACGATATAGAACATCACAATAACAAATGTAAAAATCATGCCTTAATGCTGTTAATTGGCGCAATAGTTAATAATATGACCCCTAGTACTGTGAAATTTAGTTAGGGGAACTTCAGAGAGAGACGGTAAGTGAGAAGCAATACAACACTTTGTTGGGAGTTTTGTATGTATATTTAATTGGTTAACATACACTATACAGAGTATGCGAACTAAAAATGCTTCCACCTAAATATTTTGAATGAAAATAACTGGAAAACAACAACATATACAAAGTTTTCCTTTTTCATCAGATTTATGATCCGTACAGCCGCTTGTGCAAGACTTCGCCTAGCTTCGTGTACAGATCTTGCTGCTCGTCGAAAGTGAGATTCGTCAATATCTGCCGAGGAAAAACCATCAATATGTTAATTTATTTATGAACTAAACAGAAATACATTATACAAGCACGGTCTGGAAATTACCTGCTCCAAGATTATTTCAACTGAGAGGGTTTGAGCCACAACAAACGACTGATGATAGATGTATGAGAATACGGCCATCACCATCTACATTCAAATACCGCGTTAAAAAGAACAGTATATGCTAGAAGCCTATATGTTTCATATGTTCATAAATAAGTAATTTTGAATGCCTACTATATGTAAATGATTAAAAAAAGGCCTCAAGAACAGACACATGCATTACTTAGGCAAAGGTACAGGAGTCTGACAAATGGTAACAAAGGCCAAGGGAATGCAAAAATAAAAATTAAATTTGGTTGAGAGAAAATTATTTTTGCGAAGTATTTTGGGATGCTCACTATAAGTAACAACCTAG
The DNA here is from genome assembly GCF_008641045.1 of Pistacia vera. Lineage (NCBI taxonomy): Eukaryota > Viridiplantae > Streptophyta > Magnoliopsida > Sapindales > Anacardiaceae > Pistacia > Pistacia vera. The sequence continues at coordinate 146,276 of NW_022196148.1, read as the reverse complement.
AGACTTTCACTGCGTAAAGATGGCAGATAATGGGAACAGCCCATCCACTTAACAGCACCAGAGGGAGCAGTCCTATTTTCGAAAATAAAACAGGAAAGAATGCAATATTATCGACCAATGAAACTACTCTAATGAGTATAATTTAGCATCTGAAGACCACATGAGGGCACATGACAGTGTTTCTCTTGAACTGTGTGGGTGGCTGGGTGCACATGATAGTGATCCTTTTTCATTGGCAACAGGAGCACTCATTTAACAGACAGCAAAGAACAATTAATTCTGGTCATATCCACAGAACGTGTACTTGATTGTACAAGAGATATTTTTAGGGGTATGCTCATTTAGCACATAAACTCCATGTTTATTGCCACTAAACTTAAAACAAGGATGCAACCATGACAATCATGCTCTCAGATTAGAAGAAGTCAAAACTAACAGCTAAATCTGTACGTGTAAGTTTCATTCACGTCCCTCAGTTGACCAAACTAGCAGGATGAAACCTCTCAAAACTACCAAATGAACAACCCTTTAAAGCACCTCAAATCTATCACAGCTCACCTGGCAGTCCATTCTATCTGTCATTCCACCATGTCCAGGAATGCTATCACCAAAATCCTGAGAGAAAGAAAACATTGAATATCATGTTTCATTTTTGTAAAGCACGATATCCATAATCTCAATCACCGGAGACTAAAAAATCATCAAGAATGAACCTTGATTTTAAAAGCTCGTTTAAAACCACTTGCAAAGAAGCCCCCAAAAGGTGCTATTATTGATGCAAATAAACCAAAGCATACGGCATGCCATTGAACTGGCAGAACAGAGATTTCCTTCCAGGGAAACTGCATAAAAGAATGACAAGAATGAGGCATTAGTATTTAGATTATTAATTATGTAGTCAAGATTCAAAACCTAGAACCCACAACTTTGATCAAGCATCAAATTTGTAACACTCAATAGCACTACCATACAGGATTGTGATTTAACTGTTTTGGAGTTCGTAACAAGAAAAGATCGCATTATGATACAAATAAAACAACAATACCAGTATAATATTTTTACATTGAACATATTAAAATAAGACAGTCAGATGGGAAACTCTACAGCTTTCACATATATGTTATATAAGTTGTTTAACTTCCTACTAAAGCTGACTATAGGACACTTCAGCCTACATTAAATATAAAGAGGAAATTGTTCTTCAAATCGCTAAGAATATCTATTGCAATTACCAAGAACATTACATTATCTTCATACATAATGTAGATTAGCTACTGAAACTAGCTATTGAAACCAGGAGTAAAATGAGCCATTGACTTACAGGCATACCAAACATCAATGTCAATAACATATAATTTTAGGAAAATAAATTTAGTAAAAAATTGCAGGCAAAAACCTACAATATTGTAATGGCGCAATTAAACTAAGAACAATTCTTAGAATGTTAACATTATTATGTTGACAAAGCAATACATAACTCAAAAAGTGACACAGAGACATATTTTGAAATCAGGATGAAAAGGATATTACCAAATACTTTAGAGAGTAAATTTGGTTACAGAATGCATATTAAGGTACTTGCTTGGAGGTTTATACTAACACACAATTAACTTAAAAAGACTTGTTCATGATCACACAGAGGAAATACAGTCAGTCTCTTATATCAAACACGATACATCTACTTAACATGCAGCAGGAACATTGATGTAGTAACACCCCCAAACCAGGAAAAAGAAAAAACAAAATAAATCTGTCCTCACTTAACAGAACTCTGGTGCACATAAATTGAGATCTAATGAAGCCTACTAACCCATTGAGGAACCCATCCAGATAAATTGAATTCCTCTGGCTTAAACAATGGGCCCGGATCACAGTGCAGCCAACCAGTTGATAAATCCTGCAGTCCAAAATCCTCAGCAATAGATAACTATAAATTCCTGCGAAATGAGTAGCCATGCCTCGTCAAATGACAATACCATAAATCTAATCAAGTGAATTACCTTTCGTGGACATGTTAGCCACTGGAAACGACCAAGGATATTTGCAAGCTGCAAAAAGAAGTGCACAGAGCATTATAGATATAACCTAATAAGTCAAACAAGTATACAATACCAAATCTTATCCCTAAGCTTGAAATCCAAATGTTTTTATACCCAAAACACAAATAGATAGGCACCATGGCAGGAAAAAAAGGGCATTCTCAGTGTAAATTAGTATTGTATCAATATTATGAGTAAAAGGAAGATCATCACAATATTACTTAAGCCTGAGGTGTCAGATGCAACAATTTAAGTTAATTGGTATAATGAAGTGGTTTTTACAAGTAAGAATATGCTAATTTGGCACATGCAAGTAATGACCTGACTTTATAGTGACATTAACGTGGAAATGGAGAAGGCTTCAGATGCAAATAGAGGCACAGAAGATGATTAACAGGCTGACATGCTGCTGCAACCACAACTGTCACAGCCAAATAACACTAGGATATCTCAAAGCAAAAGGCATACAAAATATACTAATTTCAAATAGATGTTAGGAACTGAAGATGATTATTGCCATCACAGGTGAGGAAAAACCATGCTCACCACAAATGCAGATATGATAGTGACAACAGATGCTCCAATGAACCCCTCCCATGTTTTCTTTGGAGACAATTTGATCAGTGGGGTTCTTCCAAAAAAGAAACCACATATATAAGCTGCGATATCATTGATAACTATAAGTGTAGCTGGAAGAAGAAACCTGCATCAACAATCGTCCATTTGTCAAGGAGAAGAAACAACATCGTATTCCAAATCTATGAAACTCAAATCATAAGAATCTATTTGAAAAATCTAATGAAACTTGATGCAATCAAGATAAAATTAGGCTAAACAAATCTGCAAGTAAAAATATACGTATATAGAGGTAATTTTCATAATATATCAAATGTCAGGTTAGACAATCCCATATTATTCAAATTTAAGTATTCCAGAAGAAAAGAAACATTCCAGTAAAAATGAGTCAGAACATAGGAATACGAGGAAGGCTGAAACAGTTCACTCAAGAAATGTGGTTACCAGAATATTCCTTCAAAAATGTTGGCCACAGTGAAGGAAGATTGTGTAAAGACCACAATTAGAATCATGTGAGTCCATGCATACTGGCCAAATTGATACTTGTACAGCTTCTTCTTTAATGAGAGAATGAACCACACAAAGCCTAAGTCAAATTACAAATGGAATTTATATCAGCAACCATCCATTATAAGTAAATGTCTGAAAAAGTACCAAACAGCCATACTGAAAGCCTAAGTCTTATACAACAGAATAGTAGATGGTGGACACAAAAACCATGCATGATATATATAACAGCAATTATCAATCAATGAGGGAAAAAAATAGCAACATAACAACTATAGTACTTGAAGCACTATGCAAAAGGATAGCAGTAATAACAACCAACCTGTGATGTACAAAAAGTAACAGACAACCATATGATACTTTATGAGGCTGCTCACAAATTGATACAAAAACTTGTCTGAATTCACAGTATTGACAAGCCGTTGACTGAGAATGCGGCCATATACGAATAGCATCGCAGTGAAGAAAAAGTACCTGAGCACAGAAATTCAACATGAGTCCAAAAATGTAGCATCCATATTCACTTGTAATAATAAGATTTAATTTCAAATACCAAGTAGTTAGACAATAAAGAGTTCTTATCCACAGAACATTTAAATCAGTTGGGAATTATGCCAGTATTTTACCAATTTAATAGCCTGAATCCTGGGAGATCCCGCTCCTCATGAGCTTTCCTTAATAAATTGAACAGCTCTCGTGCCATAAAGATCTGGATTACAACCACCATGGCTGTAATATAGAGATGACCCATGTAGACAATCAATGCAAAGCCCCCAATCATCCAAACGGTTGAGTAAGCACGAACCAGCATAGACTTGTATTTGCTACGGTCATGAACAAGTAAATGGTCTCCATTTGCTCTGCCAGCATCTGATGTGACCTGAAAAACCAAATAAGTTTGTATCAATTAAATAAAATAACCCTATTACTCTTCAAGATGCTAATATACTATGTAGATCAGATACAGTTTTCCAAAAGGCTAATAAAGAACTGATATTGAAGCTAATACTGTTTGTTAAGGAAACAGCTTCAAGAGGACAGAATATAGAACAAAGTAGGGACAAAACTAACTCGCAAGAAGAAGCCACAGATCTGAAACTTGAATTACCCTAAATAACAGCACTAGGTGAGTTTCACAAAGTTGGTGACATTTAAGAAAATGAATATGCATTGACACACAATTCAATTTTTTAAGAACTTTAATACTATGCTGGAAAGGATCAAATAATAATTAAAAAAAATTCAATAACATACCTCAGTAGAGCGCCTGCGATGCCGAAGTCTAGGCGTGGTCGGGGGATTGGTATTATTCTCGGTTTGCATGTCTCTTCAGTTAAACTCACTCAAAAAGTGAAGAACACATACATGTGGTGCAAAAAATCACTACCTGGGACATCATATCACACAATATAATACTTAGGGTTAGGGACACAATTAAAACTGCTAGTGAAATTAAATGCAAAGAAAAAGGGGAACTAGGAGGGATGCTGAAAGAAACACAACTCAACTAAGAAAAATGACCAATTGCAGCCGATCATATGGATGAAACATGGCAAGCATAATCAAAGCCAAGGAACATATTGTCTTATAAAACATAGTCATGATACAAACGGGCACAAATGCAATGGTTAGCTTCAACCTGAAAGTTTCTCAGTCTGAAAACTTCAAATAAAATAAAACAATAAAGAAGACTAATAGATAATCAAATGGAGAACTTTAAACAAAATATAAATCTAGTTAAAAGGACCAAAAAAAAAAAAAAAAAAAAATTCACAGTAAATATTAAACACACCCAATGAAGGAGATGTCCAAGCCCAATTGTGCAAGCTAACAAAGACATCTACCATAAAGGAGAAAACTCCCCCACCTATTATGCTTCCCTCATTCTTTCATATTAAAAACTTTTAAAATAAAATTTGAGAAAGAAAGGGCACGCCCAAAATTGACTAGTGCATTTGCACATACTCTTCATGAATCAAACGCCAAAGCCACTAAAAGTTCAGCGGCGGCAGCAGGGGGTTGGAGTTTGACAATAAATTAAAATCCTACACAAGTTCAAACTTAGCATACTACTCCTCATTTCCAAAACATGTAACCTATAACAATTAACTAAATTAGAACTCTCAAAAAATATTTCCCAAGTAACCTAAGTTCCATATTTTACTCTACTCTAAGATTTTCTCACGTTAACCAGATTTAAAGCTCTAATTACACTTAAACCACTAATAAATTTTCACAAATTACATCAAGCTCAAGTTTATAAACTGTAACATTACTTCACACACATCAAAATGACGAAACTAAATCAAAAACACTGCTCCAAAACACAAAGAAAATATAAATTACAGTCTCCATTAATGTTACAACAACAAATCTCAAAAACTCAAAAATTCAAACCTAAACTGAATTCAAAAGTTGCTTAAACTCAAATCTCAATCGGAACTCAGTTTATTAAAAGATCGATATCGAAGCAACAACAACAACAACGTAAACAAATAAACAAACAACAGAAAATAAAGAGAAGAAAAATAAATATAAATATGAGATAGAAATATGAAGTTAGTTAAAGAGAGAAAGAGAAACCTGAGTTAGAGTTTCGGAGAGAATGAGACGGCGAGAAATCGGACGCCGAAACACGGAGAGCGCCGAAAAGAGAGAGAGGGAATGAGAATGATACAGGGTGAGGAAGCCAAGCGAAGCCAAGCGAAGCAAAGCAAAGTTTAGTTTGGTTTCGTTACTAATTTTCTGGAATATTGAAAATTTAAATTTAATTAATTAAAAAAAGTTATTCCATTTTTCTTTTTCTTTATTTTATTCCTTTACCTCTTATGCGAGATAGCATCTGTACTTTTATTCGGGATAATTCTTCCAAAGTCCACTAATATTATGCTAATTCATTTCACTAATATTTTATTATTTTGCAAGAGTAATAGTAATTCAACAATCATTTCTCAAGAATTTTCTCTTACAAACCTGAAGTGATAGATCGCAATTAGATAATTCAACAATCATTTCTTATAAACTTTTTATCACAAACATAAAGTAACAGCTCACAATTAGTAAATTTGTAATTAATTAATGGGATCAATGTAGAACACGTTATAAACTAACCAATTAAGAACTGTCACATCAGGATTGTAGAAAAAAATTTATAAAAGAGGGTTGCTGGTGTAGTATTATTCTTTTGCGAATCTATCACTTACCCCCTCAATTACATGCTCTAATATCTAATGGATAATAATCTTTTTATATGAAATTTTTTACTTTTTGTATTTAGTTCTTAAAATATATTTTCTTTGAAGTTATGTGAATTTAATATTATTTACTATAATAAAGAGTAATTATTAATTATATGGTTTGGTTGCATATACCTTTTATAGTTAGAGATGGTTAAAAAAAAAAAAAAAAAAACTCGATAAGATTGAGTACTTGCAAAAATTGGGAGTGCGTCCGTGTTTTCAATCAATAATTTAATGTTTTATACATATAACTTGAATAATTATGTATACATTAAAATTAGATAAAATTAGCTTTTAATATATAAATTGAGTGTGCCTTTTTAATTTAAATCATGTTGGTTTGTAAAAAACAAAGATCAAAAATAATTTTTTTTTCCTTCTCAATCTGTATTACAACGCCCTATAGTTAGTCCAATGCATTTTAAATAATAATCCAATACATAGGCAAGGACGAGGGAGTCATTCCTCGACCCGGCTCTCGAAAATGTAGGCATGGCAATGGGTCTAGAAATTCCGAGGCTTTGTCCTGACCCGTCTCATATGGGACGAGGATTCCCTGGTTTTTTCGGGGATAGAGGCAGGGAAGGGAGGAGTTTTTATCCCAGTCCTCCGCCCTCGCACCCCTAATATATATATATATATATATACCCCTATATATTTTACCTAATTACACAATTATCCTACCTATATAAACCTCATATTTTCCCAATTTCTCTCAACCTAAACAATTGAACAAGAACAAATCCTAACCCTTAAGTCTTAAACTTGTCACCATTGCCATTCGCCTTTAGTCGACTTCATATTGTTGTTCACTAACGCCAATTTGATCTCTCTGATTTGGCCAAACTTTAACCAAAGGTAAAATTAACTGGGTGGAGATGAGCCTCCAACATTCTCCATGGGGGATGAAGAATTCTTGTCATCCTTGCAATGGGGATGGGATGGGCGTGGGGAGTGATTTTGATGGCGGGTATGGGGACGGTGAATGAGATCCCCACCCCATTGCCATGCCTACGAAAATGGTCAATTAAAAGGGAGATCAGTGATAATTTTCAAACTAAATGAGGTGTTTTGAAATCATACTAAAAATGAGGGAAGATTAGGTTTTTGGCGCTCACACGTGGAGCAAAAAAGTACAACCACTCTTAGATATTTAAACGAGCTGATAATTATTATCAAGAAAACGACTACTAATATTCAAAATAAGGGGGATAATTAATAATATTAAGCTGATAATATTTATCAATTACGTGTTATATTGAGTTTACCATAATCAAGGTTTATTATTATTATTATTAATTAATTAATAATAAAGTTTTACTATTTAGATTTTCACACAATTATTAGAACATTGATTAAATCTGAGAAGATTCCAATATAACCGACATATAAGATATTGTCGTTTCATTAAATAATATTGTCTATCGAATTGGATTCCTTCGTTTCTTTCGGCGCAGTGTGTTATCTAGAATATAATTTCGATTTTTGATACATGACAATTTTGGGTGCATGTGGTTTATTATTTTGGGTAGGATTTTAGGGATAGTATTGGATAATTAAATATGGGAGTATTACGAGGTAAAATTTAAAAATTTATAGAAAAACCCCCTAAGTTTGCTAATTTCATAAATACCCCAACATGTAAATTGACAAAAATACCCCCACCACCTGCAGTGCCAGATTCTGGCCACCACCACCGAAATCTGGTCGAAAAATCGCGTTACGACACAGACCGGTCGGATCTGTGTCGTAACGAGTCGTTATGGCCTTTTCCGACCAGATCCACCATAGATCTGGCCGAAAAAGGCAAGATCTACGACCTATCGTGGCCGTCGATGGCTAAAAAGGCCAAAACGATGGCCATCTTTGGCCGTCAGCGACGGCCAAAGATATGGCCGTCGTTGACCTCAACGACGGCCATTTCTTTGGTCGTCATTCACGGCCAGATCTGGCCTTTTCCAGCCAAATCCGTGGTGGATCTGGCCAGAAAAGGCCAGATCGGTGAACTTTCGGCCATTTATGGTCGGCAGGTTGGCCGTTGTATAGATTTCGGCTACCACCGACGGTGGTTGCCGGAATCTGGCGAATATGGGTTGCGGGGGTGTTTTTGATAATTTTTAAAATTTTTTTTTTAGGGTGTATTTGATGAAATTAATAACCTTATGGGGTTTAAAAGTAATTAAAAAAATAGGGTAATATTCTTGGAATAATGTGTCAAACATTATTTGGAGAATAGGATCCAGAATCTGGATAAAAATAATAAGCCAAACACATACTTCAATATTTGGTCGGTTAAATTTGATTTTGAAGTGGACAATAACACGAAAGAAGTGCATCGAATGACATGACAAAATTATGACCGTCGATTAATATTAATTCATAATTAATCGATGGTCAAGATTATGTCACGTCATTCGATACATAAATTCGGTGCGTTTCTTCTGATAACTGTAACATTACTCTTTTAAAATGGATATTTTAAATTGTAGTTTGGAAAAAGCATCTTTAATCACGAACCTAATTCAAAAATCTTGGAAAGGGGCATCAGAGACGCTCGTTGCATCCAAACCTTGTTGCGTTATACAATGTTGTCTATAACTTTAGTTGTTTAGGAATGTAACCCAAATCGGCGTGATAAATTCCGTCTAAGGTTAAACATAAACCAAGACTGATACCTAATAAGTACTACGATGGAAAGATGGAAATAAGTACCGTAATTGATACAAAATCAACTTTAATTAATACTTTTAATCAAAATTTCTGTAAAGAGAAAAAGATAAACATTTGTTTAATTAATTAATATTTATTAATAAAATAATAAGTGGCAGTTGCAGGATCTCAAGAGTCAAGAAGAGTAAGAAACTGGAGAGCACATGGGAGAGCTTAAAGTTTTGTGTGGTCTATCTGTATTATATTTGGTCATCTTGATTATTAAATTTGTGTGAATTAATATATACTGCCATTAATTTCCCATTTAATTTAATTTTTAGTTTTATGGCTATGATTTTAATTAATTAATTTTAATTCTCGAAGTATCAAGTTTTTAATTAAAAATAAAATATCCGTAAATTTATGTGGGTAAACACAATTGTCCTCGTTGAAAAATAATATTATAGACCGTAAAATCTACAGTTGAATTTGAGCACAGTAACAAGACCACATACAATCACAATTATCAGAATCTTGTGAATACTCGCTCATTATTTCAGAAGTGTTTTATTGAATTCGATAAATCATATCTTCATTATTTATATTATAACTAGATTCTTATTTAGAGTCTGAATAATATTTAATAATTGTTGTTTTAATTTTAAAACTATTTCTAATTTTTTAATTTGATTTTTCATATGACACTCAGTTGCGTGGCCAACTTAATTTATCAACTACTTGGACAGAACTTACAAGCAACCCTCTATTGGGCCATTTCTCACCAACACTAATATTTTTACAAAATAATTCATGGAAAACGTTCCCTTTATTTCATTTAAACCATATTTCTTCTTCACATATCAATATTTTTCTTGGTACCGACAAAAACTTTCCAGCCATCCAAACAAAATATACTATTATTACCGGGAGTCTTGTTACCAAATGCACTTTAAATTTAAAAGTCCTCGCAATTCTAAATCTTTTAATTTTGTGAGTGCTCCAATGTATTCCTTATCTTCTTCAAATGAGAATATATCTTCGTATGAACTCCCTTTCAATATGAGTTTTTCAAAACTGTTCAATTTGTAAAGGATTTGAATTTGAATGTTTGCGTATTCATCCTTAATTGAAGTACTTGAATCACTAAGCTTGATGAAATTAAGGATTCTTTAGTTGGTTTGCCAGGTGATGATGGTCTATCAACCGAGCAACGCAAGCGCCTCACAATAGCTGTTATAGAAAAGACCAGATCAATGCACGATTGGCTAGTTCCAGTAGGTCATGCGCCATTCTGGTGGCTTTCAACCAACATACGGTGGTTGTGGGCGGTTATCGACAATAGTTGGGTAGGTGAGAGTGTTTTTATTAATTGATAAACTTTTATTGTGGGAGTTGTTTAGCTGTACTAACACAAAGTGGTTGGAGCATAGCTTTGCGGTGGTTGAGGGTGATAAAGTTAGTTAGAACTAAGCTTTACAGTGAGAGAGGCGGTGGTTCTTGGGAGCAAGAACTTTGAAAGCTTTAAGAGTTGTGGGTTATTTCTCAACGGGGTTGTTCCTGTTTATAATGGACTAGAACCTAATTTAGCTTAATTTATAGGATAGTTCAACTCAAAGAGTGGTCAGTTCACAAGATGAATTTAAACGTACGTCCAACCAAAATTAGGATAAAGCACTGGACCGTAATATGTTTACTTTGTTATTGGGTCTCGTCAGGCTTAACACGATTTTTTACTCATACACATACGAAAAAAAATAAACAGGATACTAGATTATTAAGTGTGACATGCTTTAATTACACTATTAAAATAGTCTGATAAATGCTAAGACAATTTATTCTCGTATAATCTAACATAGTCCAAAGTTATGTATTAGAGAACAAATTATTTATTGTTTCATTAAAGGTATAATGATAAATCATATGATTTTATGGTTATATTTGTCCGATAAATAAAAACTTGGCATTTTACAAATTAGATTTAGTAAAATGGTTATATTTTTCCAAACCTCTTATAAATATAGTTATTTTTTAATGCAAATACGATAAAATTATTAATTAATGAAGATATAATTCTTCAGTACACAGTAACACAAGTTGTAAATGATTTTTAATTTTATTTTATATAAAAACTTTACTTAATTTTAGAGTTAATATATTAATCTACGAGGTTTGATTAAATTATAAAATTTCTCAAATATTTTTGAAATAACTGAAATTTCTCTATTTTTAAGTTTTAAAATAAACAATAAGGAGTAATTCAGTAAATATCTATAAACTTGTAATGGTTCGATAATAACAAGGAGATTTTTTTATTTTTAAAACCTTTGGAGGATCAATGTCTTTAAATCTTAATTCTATATCAGCACAAGTAATGTCTTTAAATATTAAATAATTGATTTTATTACATGAATAAATATTATTTATTACCCAATCTAATATTTTTAATGTTTAATTATAAATATAATGAAGTATTGGCTAATCAAATAAATTATAAATTCAAAATATTGATTAAAATATTTTTATAATTCAATTATTGTTTCAAATTATAAAACAATTAATTAATAGATATTCCTATTGATGCATGATTTTGACACCAACTAAACGCACGTGTGAAATGCTGAGCTAACTCAGAGAACACATGCGAATGAGGGTATGAGAATGAATAAAAGATGGAGAACGATATTTAAAGTGGTTCGGATGCTTAAGCAAACGACTCATACGTTCACTGATATTGTATTACTGTACTGAAGTCAGGTCGCGTTTAGCGAGCTGATTTACAAGTGATTACAGAGAGAAAATAAGTATGCTATTACAGAGAGAATTTTGCTAATCTGACAAACGGGAGAAGAACCCTCTATTTATAGTGGGATGGATTGAGGTAATGATTACTAAATCAGGAAGTGGGTCAGATTGTCATCCAAATCCTTCATTGCGTTCCGTTATTCACATGTCCGAGTGATTTACTCGATTCTTACAGGGATTGGACACGTGGATCACCTCCAACTTTTCACCAGCCTGACACACACCTATTGCACTGGCATGAGCACATCTCTTGCGTCAGTGCGCGATGTGGCTACACCTGGACAGCTCTTGGACTTACCTAAGTTTTGACCACTTATGCTGACAGGATTCTGCGTCAGTCCTAATTTTCCAGGTATAACAATTCCTAAAACATATATAATATCTATAAATAATAAATATAAACATATTATTATTATTATTATTATTATTATTATTTGATAATTAATATTATAAAAGAAAAAGAAAAAGTAACTTAATCCCGATATGGAACAAGAAATCCCGTGCGTCCTTATGGGATTTCTTATCCTGAACAGCTGGGATTAAAAGAGAAGGGTGGGGTCGGACCCATTATCTTCTTGGCAGTCCAATCATAGGTTTTGGACTGATTTTTCCATATGTAATCCAGTCCTATCGTTAATCCAGATTCCCAAACACACGTTTAAGGGCATTACATAATTTATATCACTGGTTGAGCCTTAATAACACTTCTCTATCCAAAAAAATTACAAAATACCATTTTTTTATCCAGCAATGGATTTAAAAATTTATGTTAGGGTTGACCAAAATAAAAACTAATTACACATTAATATTTTTGTTACGGTGGACAAAAATCTAGAAATTTTACATATTACTATTAAAAAAACTGGATATGTCCCTATTTTCACCTAAAATTTATATTTCGTTAATACCTAAAGCCGATTTTGACAATGAAAATTCTTTTTGTCATCACTATTTGAACTTACAGTCTCTTCTCTACAAAACCCCTTTCACTCAAGCTCTTGATTTCTTATCGATTGTCGACTATTGTAAAGCTAGAATTTTATATTCTTAACTGATTTTCATTCAGTTAGTCACCATCATTCAATCCATCGACTTCCACTCTACAAAACCTCTCTTACCTTAACTCTGGGTAACTCTACGAACGTCTGCTAAAAAAGTGAAGTGTATATTGAATATTAACAGAATATAAACTTTGGGTGGAAAATAGGTATTTTGAAACTTTTTCGGTGGAAAAGTATCACGTTAAGGCAAACCTTGGGTGGGAAAATTATAATTCAATTTTGGGGGTGAGCATAGTATCAACTTTCCTCTGTTGGTTTGGTAAGCTCATAGTATGGATAAGAATTTGGGCTTCATCCGTGATCAATCAGAATGTCAAATACCTAAAAGTCTGAACCCTTATTTAGTGATATTTTTCACCTGTCGTAATAACTGAAAATTCAGTCTATTTCTATACTATTATCACCAACAATTGCCTTCCGTTCAACTGCTGGTCTTGTGGTCACGCAACAATTTAGCTATTTGGATAGTGTTATGCCTAAAAAATTACGCTGATGTCAGTTCAATAAGTACCTAAAAGACAAATTGTATTTTCTGTCAAGCCCATACCGTCTCAAAGATATCTTATACCAACCCTATCTTATCTTAAGAGAAAAACGGATGAGAGCTTTGCATGTGTCAAGGTAATTTGAAAAACACTCATTACATTGACCTCATGGGTGTATAAATTGACATTTCTCTTCACAAAAAGAGGAGGTTGGACATATGAGAGCTAGACATAGATTTGAGATTCATTATTTATCTCTGTAAGCAAAGTATTTCTTCATCTTTGTATGTCTTACGTGTAATATCATAGAAATAGTCAGATAACAATAAAATAACAGTGGATGTAGGATTTGTTTTAAGCATCCGAACCACTATAAAAACCTCTCTTGTCAGTCTATTATTTATGTTTCTACAACATATATAATCTCAGCTCCATATTCAAATCTCATAGATTCATCACGTGTAATTTCTAAGACTCTCTTAACACTTTATACGTGCGAGTCGTTGGTGTTTAAAATTAAGCATCAACAGGTAGTTTACCCATATGTCTTTTCTTTACAGCCGAAATAATAAAGTTGTGAATATTCAGCATCTTCTTCTCTGAATTAAAACAGTTTGAATCCCACAAAGTGTTATTTGGTGCATTAGGCTTCCACGTATTAAATAAATTTCGAAGATTAATTGAAATATGTGCAAACTGGTTTGATAAAAATACTATAGTATCTCTCGCCGAACTTGTTCTTTTCGGAAATATCCAACGTTTGTTATGCCATGGCTGCCTCGTCTCCATGGACAGTGGACTTTTAATCCATAATAAAATATCTAAAACCAACAAGTTCTTCGTAAACACAGGCTCTGGTGAAGAGATTCTCCAGAGGATAAGAATTTAAGTTTGTGTGCATTGAAACAATTGTCTTTCTAATGTTACTGTCAAGGGACAAAGAGACTCAGCCAAGTTGTTCTTCATTATACAAGAAGGAATCACTTGAATCTATGAAGACTGAAAATGACTTCTGTCCAATCGCAAGCTCTGAATTTATCTGTTTCTTACCAGACCACCATTGGAGTTATCATCACCATTGTCTTGTCTAACTAGGATTCCAACTTGTTTTTGGCTAAAAGGGTATTAGCCTTTGCTTAATAAAATGAAGGATAAGCCAAAGAGAACGTCCCCTTGATATAGACTAATATAAAAATTACCTCTAAAGTAGTTTGACAACTCGCGCGGGGTTTTGGGTGTAATATTCAACAAGTCTTGAGTTCGAATCCTTATAATTACTAATAAGGAGTAGTCACTGGAGGTTTATCTGACCGTTAACTTCAAGACTCCAAAAAATTAATTGAAGTACGTGCAAACTGGTTAAAACACCTTGGATACTAGAAAATAAAATAAAATAAATAGCATTATAATGGAAGTATTATAGCAGTCGTATGATAAACCAAATTCTAAATGATAACTACAAAGACAACATTGTGAGCACAACTTTGTGTCTTTCTAGCCCTCCCCGTCTTTGAGATTCCTATAAATCCCCATCACACAGATTCACTAAAGCCATTTCTCTTCTTACTTATTCAACCTAATAGAGTAATATTTAATTTGTTGCATTTATTTCCCATCTTTGATGATAAATTCCTTTCGTGGGATCCAATGGGAGGAATGTTCAGCAAGCACTTCAGCAGAAGACAGCAATGCCACCCTGAAGCAAAAGCAAAAGCAGAAGAGGAAGCAGAAGCAGAAGCAGAAGCAGTAAGCTCAAACGATGCTAATGATAAGTCAAAAAGTACACAGGGATCAATATCCATCATCGAACTGATGAAGCCTGAGTGCTTCAAAACAAAGAGGGTGAAGAGAAAGAGGAGTATGCAGAGCTTGAACCAACCAGAGAAAAAGATCATGAAACCCAGAAAGTTAACTCTAGAGGAGTGGCTCTTAAATTCTCCTGCTCCAAATAACTTTAATAATAATAATAAGACTGATCAGTGTTTCAGTGGTGGAGAGCTTTATGTTTTTAAACATTCCTCTAGAAGGGTTCATCCATCTCTATCTTCATCATCATCAACTACTACTACAGTTAAGATGCATCGTGAAGCTGAAGCTGCAGCAGCAGCGCCTTCAACCTCAAGGCCAAGAGACAGTTTTAACTGCTCCTTAGATATTTCTGCAAACTCCTGTTCTTCATTGAGCAGAAGCCAAAGTGGGAAGTCGAAGAAGAGGGTGAGCTTCAGGCTGCCTGAAGAGGCTGACATTATCATCTTTTACTCTCCCGAGGACACACTTGGAAGTGATTACCAGTCCTTTTGATGATTAATAATAAAGGAACTCGTTGCTGCAGGTTTCTTAATTCGAGTGGTTTCGATTATAAATATCGATGTTCTGATTATGGGTAACAACGTTTTAGTTATCTGAATAATGTTTAATCATGTTATATATATATCAATGTTTTAAAACCCAACCCGGGTGAAACCCGGCAAAGTTTTCGGATTCCGGGTTGACCGCTGGTCAAACTGGTTGACAAAAACTTTTAAAATTCAGCAAATACACCCCTGAAAAATTACTGTAAGTCCTTATATGTTTAAACTTTATCAAACACACTCCAAATGCAAATCGACCAGTGACTGATTGGTGGCGACGACACCTCAGATGCAATCCCAATCGTCCCTTGAGCCCATTTCCATTAAAATTTACCCAAGATCTGGCTGAAATAGGTTCAATTTTGGCCAGATCTCACCTACCCCGGTGTCGACATTCTAGGCCAGATCTCATCCACGCCGGCGTTGACAACCCTCCCCATCACCCAGGAACTACTCCTCTCTTCCTCCCGACCAAAACCCACCTCACCCCACCCCCGTTAGCCTCGCCAATCGCTGGCAAAATCTCATTGTTGCCGCTGCCAGATTTGTTTGATTTCTAATCGATTTACTCACCGGAAATCAACGTCGTCAACACCATTGCATTCACCGGCCCTTTATCTTCAAAAATGCTATGATTCTGGCTGTCAATTGATCGCCAATTACCCTCCCAAATCCTAGGGTTTTGGGTGAATAGAAAAAGCATAAACCCGACCTATGGAAGCTTCCGGGTCCCGATTGAACTGGTTCAACTAGCCGGGCCGGGCTGGGTTTTAAAACATTGATATATATTACGATTACTAAAAAGTTGTTACATGTAACTCAACTATTATAATCAAAATCCAGAGAATTCAGGCATGGACAAAACGAAGTCTAGGCTGGCCGAGAGCCAGGCAATTTATGACTTGCAAAAATTTCGGAGTTTTCCAAACCCCCTCCATGAGCTATTCACTGGCTTAACTATGGAGGGATTATATCTAGCCGTACCAATTGCCTTTATTTTTGGCCTTCTCCATGACCAAATTATATTACAAGTTTGAGAGTAAATTAAGCTTGTAAAACTTTATACAAATAAAGTTTGGGAGAACGATGTTTTCCCACTCAAGGTTTGGTGAAACGACACTTTTCCACCCTTCAAGTTTCAAAATGACACTTTCTCACATTTTATTCGGTTTTATTATGTTTTTCGTTAATATTTTACTGAAAAGACAAAAATACCCTTAAATATTTGATTTTATAAATTTTTTTATTATTTTTTAATTAGCCAAAATGTCAAATATTGAAGAGTAAAAGATAAAATAATTAACCATACCTAAAAAGTTAGGAGTAATGTTATGGAGTTGTTTAAAGTTAAATAAACTTTATATTTATTTATTTATAATGTCATCAATATCTCATTACTATTATTCAATAATCTACTAAATATCTAATGTTTTTCATGATATTTTTTTTTTTCATTTTTACTAATTAACATAAAAAATCAATATTCGTAATTAATTAAATAAACAAAGGAAAAAAAGATATTCTTACACTTAAACTAATAAATAATCAAGTAAAGACTTTGATTTAACTAAATTTTAATTTATAATAAACTAATTAAAAAATAAATTATTTAAGGGTATTTTAATCTTTTCAATCAACTATTAACGAAAAACACTAACAGAACCTGACAAAGAGTGGGAAAGTGTCATTTTGAAACTTAATGGGTGGGAGAGTGTCGTTTCACCAAACCTTGGGTGGGAAAATGTTGTTTTACTGGTCACTTAAAACGAGGCTTTCTCTTGAAACATGGAAACAGTTTCTCGAGATCTAAAACCAAAATTGGACTGCATAAAAGAGCGTGATGCTACCACAAAGTGTGCTGTTACTTGTTAGTTGCATTTTAATTAGCTCAAACTTTTAAGTGGTAGCCGGTAGGCATGTGCTATTATTCTCGAAAAAGAGTTAATATCAAGAAAGAGTAAACGTTGCCTTAATGACACTTTTTCATCCAAAAAAATTTTAAAATACCACTTTCTCACCTAACGTTTATATTCTTTTAATACCCAAAATATCCTTCACTTTCTTAACTAGTATTTGACAAGTTACTAGGAGTTAGGGTAAGACGGTTTTTGTAAAATGGAGGCTAGTGGATTGAATGATGATGACCGATTGACTATTCACTGTCGAAATCAGTCAAAAATCATCTAAGAACAGGAAACCCTAGCTTTACGGTGGTCGACAATCGATGAAAAATCAGATATCGGAGTGAGAGGGGTTTTGTAGAGAGGAGACCGGAGGTTTAAATGATTGTGACGGAGAGAATTTTCACTACCGAAATCAGCTTTGGATAGTAACCGAATATTAACTTTGGATAAAAAAGTGGTATTTTGAAACTTTTTGATTATGAAAATATCATTAAGGCAAATCTTGGGTGGGAAAAAGTAGTTTACTCTATCAAGAAAATATAACTATAAGTAACATTGTCCTACCGACAATGCAAAGCATGGACTTGAATGATAAATTTAAAAACCTTCAGGGTATTTATGACGATGTCCCATAAGGTAATAAAGGGGTAAAATAATACGAAGAGATAATTAATGTAAAGCTTCAGACTTGAAAGCGGAGTGGCGGAGTGCTATGATTTGTTGGGACAAAGAGAGAGGATTCAACCACAAAAAGTGTCTTCTAGTCATTAGATGGTAATAATAGAAGGATATGCATTTGATAAGAGCCCACCACAAATCCAATAAAGTGATAGAGATATGAGATACGTCATACGTGGGTTGGCAACATACACACCTACCATTCTTCTTCTTCAAGTAGGTTTCAGAAAGGAAGTTGCCAGGAAACCGTTGCTTGCTTACTTTCAAAGCAAATTGAAAGTATATTCAACTGAGGGTTTCGCTCCCTCTATTACTACAGCTTCTTGTTTGACTTTACCTTTATCCAACGCCTTCCCACTTTCTCATCGCTCTCACTGTCACTTCCACTCTTTTAATTAATTAACAACACATTTCTTTGTTGTTTGTGTTGGGAGAGCAGAATGGCTGGAGTTAAGATGGTTTCAGCTCTGGTTTTGATAGTCGTCATGGCTGTGAGCCTCGGTGGGAAATGGGCTGCAGCCGAAGTGCATCATGTGGTTGGTAATGACCGTGGCTGGGACTTGCCGTCTGACGTGGCTGGTTGGTCCTCCGGCCGAGTCTTCAGAGTCGGAGACAAACTCTGTAAGTTTTCTCTTTTTGCCTTTGATCGTTCATTATCAACCATACCGTATATTTCTTCTCTTCTACATCAAAAGAAAAAAAAGAGAAAAGCAAGATTTTTTATTTTTTATTTTTTATTTTTTTCTTAAATATATTATATGGTTAAAATATTAAATATCCCTTGGGAATATCATCAAGTACACGTAATTTATTTTCACTCACGTGATACTTGCCGGTGGTTGTTGCGCGTCTGATTTTGAGCAGGGTTTACCTACTCCGCGGCACAGGAAAGCATCGCTGAGATCAAAACCAAAGAGGAATACGAATCGTGCGACGTAAGCAATCCAATCAAGATGTTCACGGACGGCTTAGACAGCATCTTACTTGACGGGGAAGGGATCCGCTACTTCGTCAGCAGCAAAACTGAAAACTGCAAGAACGGCCTGAAGCTACACGTGGACGTGGTGCCTAAGCACACACCGGAGAAACCAAAAGTCAGCAAATCAAAGGGCTCAGCTTTGGCCTTGGCTGCGCCGCCCACAACTCCAACTCCTTCCAGTGCTCCGTCTCGTATTAGCGCAAGTTTTGCTCTGTTTTTTGTTGGGCTTGGGCTTTGCTTCATGGGCTTTTAGAGAGGCCCAAGTGTTTTAATTTGGCTTGTGATAGTAGTAGTAGTAGTAGTAGTAGTATCGTAGTAACTCTTTAACTGAATAAGTTAAAAAGAGTTCAGAATTATGTAATGGTTAATTTTGATTGTAATGAACTTAGTTCCCTTTTCAACAGTCACAGATGAGCTTCTATGGCGTGGAAGAAAATTGACCATAATGGTAAATATAGAAACACTGAACACAAATGTTTATAGAAAAACATACAAGTCCAAGTCTGTTTATAAACTAATGGACTGGAAGAACTAAGATTCTTCTGAATTTCTCAGTTATTCTTGCTCCGAAAGCAAGAAACACCAGACGCTAATGTAGCTTAAGCTCAATTGTCTGATGAAATGAGGTTTGCAATATGGGAATGGTAGTGGTATTATGTCAGGATGTAATCATTTATCTCTCAATACGACGTAGTTGTTAGGCCCATTGGTCTTCTGTATCTTCGAAATTCTCCTCAGGATATCCGCAAAGGCCCTCTTATCCTGCACCGAAGAGATAGGCAGCAATATTTGATTTATCCAACAAGCTAATATGGTGTTATAACAGAAAGCTGAATTCGAAATGCATTTCCAGGTTTTCCAAACATATTTTCAGTCCATATTGTTTTAGAAGTAACAATAAGACACAGCATACCTCAGAGGATTTCAGTCTTGCTTTGAAATTAGCAACAAGATCCTGTGTTGTCACAGGTGCCTTCTGCAGTAAAACAGCCCTGATTTCTTCTTCAGTGACCGGACCAGAAGCAGCAGCTGACCCTGTTTTCGATGATGATGATTGTGTACCTCTTGGAGGCCCAGCACTTCTTGAACCAGATCCATTTTCCTCCTTTACAGAAGTTTTAGCATCCTAATTCCCGAAAAATAAAAAGGAAAGTTAAATCAAGGAGAAGTTCCAATTTAAGCAAAACCCAAAGATATCAAGAAATCCAATGAGCAGGTTCATCAAAGGCAGTGACTTACATTTTCAGTCTTCGCCTTCTTTAGAGGTGTACTATTAGATGTTTTTGCATCATCACCATTAGATTTCCTCTTACCCTTAACAGACTTGGAAGCAGGAGTTCCCTTGGCTCCAGAAGGAGCTGGTTTTGATGGACTGTTATCAGCAGGCTCCTCCTTCTTAGGTGTATCCTTCTGCTTTGGAGCCGGCGCAGAAGAAAAGCCAATGTCATCATCCATCTGATCAAGACAAGCAAAGAGTCCCATCAATAAATGAAAAGTTTAGACAAGCAAAATAAATAAAAAGTTCAGGCATATATGGAATACAAAGCGCAAAATAATTTCAAATTCAAACATAACATTAATTGCTTCTCAGGGCAAAGAGAGTCAAATGCCCATCACCACACTCCTAAATGCAACAATTAAAACTGCACAACAAAGATCAATACAACCATTTATTTAAATGGATTAATTTTATACACCCCTTGTGAGATTATTTAATTTGAAGAGCAACCGAGCTTTTCAGAAACCATCAAAAACTTTTTATTAATGGTTTCCAAAAAGCTTGGGTGTGCTTCAGACTAAATGATCACATATGTAATATATGAAATTAATCCCCATTTAATTAACCATCCACTACATCTGTTTTAATGATGTTCAAAGTTTGTCAATGTGACAACCATAATTACACATCACAAAAGCTTACATCATCATCATCGTCATCGTCGTCCTCAGCTTCTGATTCATTTAGCCCATTAGTTCGCCCAAGCAGCTTCTTCAACTCTTTTCCAGATTTGCTCAGTCCTCCTCCCTCCTCTTCTTCATCTTCATCCTCTTCATCCTGCCAGAATAAATTTTTTGATGCTTTAGCAGTGTATAAACGGGATGAGGCCATATGAGATAATGTTCTTGAAATTAAATTTGATACAAATTCTAGCACTCGAGCACAAATGGATTAGACAATTGCCACATCCAATTCTTTCTTCCTAATCTGGTCCCTAGACCAAACTCTTTGATGAAATTAAGGCCAACAAGATCTAATTAAAGCTTCTACCAAAATTTTCCATTGTTGAATTGATCTTTAATGAAATTGCCATACTCCAAATAAGCCTCTCTCTTCTCTACTATTGCCTATCCTTCTTTAATTCTGAATACATTCACGATCTGTACATTCGAATAATAGCATTATTACACAGATGAAGTTGTCTATGTGCTGCCCAAAAATTCAAATACTGAATCGTACAAATTTCCAGAGCACAGTTAAATAACAGAACAAAGAATAGAGCTCTCATTGCGTTGATAAATCTGTATAATGGAGAAAATCCAAATGTCGCCCTACTCAACTAAGCGCCTTTTTCATATTTCTAATATATGGAATTAGTCAAACCCTCGTTAAGGGAGTTTCTTCCTTTATTGTAGAAGTAGAAAATTATGGGGATGAGATTTCAGAATCCTATCTTTGCTTTCTTACTATCAGGGCTCCTAAACATTAAAGGATTTGTTTAAACTGAGATGTCCACCAAAGAAATTATGTTACCATATCTAGTATCTATATATACAGTCCTATTCTTTAAAGCCAATTCACTTCTTCCTTTCAGCTATCACCATGGCAAGCAAGATATATATGCCCAACCTCATGAACTTTATATAGTATAGAGTCTTCAGATCCTGAAGTAACCTATTTATTATATTAAATAATCATGATCCTAAAAAACCGGTTATCACCAGTAGACTTAAACTTCTCAAAGTGATGTGAAATGATCAAGGTAAGTGCATCAATCACAACAAAAACTGGCATGTTATGATTACATGCATACCAACAGACCTGCTTAATTTCTGGCGGAGCGGGAACTTCAGGGGCTAAATCTTCCCGCTCCTCAGGATCATTACCAACAGCTTCATCATCATCAGTAAAAATTTCCTCATGTTCCCAATCATCACCTGGATCATAAACATACATTAAGAATCAGGACTATCATCTATTCTACTTGAAAAGCAGTATAACTTGTATTTAGATCAAACGCAACATACCAACATGAAACATGTATGATATATATCACATTTGAATATGGGAAGCCATAAAATTTGTACACAACAGATTTTGCTGAAGGACAAAAGCAGTCTAAGAAACATAACTCATATGTTTAAGTTGATGAAAATAATAAGATTGATTATGGACTTTACAGCTACCTTTTGTACAAATTAGGAGAAATTTCTGACATAAACAGACAATAAGAACATAAAAATATCGAAATCTCTTCGCTTCCCATGCCATGTTAAGGTTAAACAACAAGTACTAGAGGCTACCAGCAAGATATAGTTGTTTCAAAAGTGATGAATTAATGTCCTCAATGATGCAACACATATATAAATGTGCCAGCTAACTAATAGAACATCAATTCACCAAAACCACTTTGACATAAGAATTGTAGCACAACCTTCTTAACATAATTGAAGGTCATCGAATAACTCAAGGTGTTCTTAGAAAAGCAAGGCCTTTGACCAACCACAGTAAGATTAGGATTAACGAATATGTAACCCTTTTCAACAATTTACCTCTATCAATGGTCAAATCCTCCATTAAATCCTAGGGTATAATAGATGTGAACACATAGATCCACTTTAAGAGTGAAAAAAATATCAACAAGATTGCCCATAGATGTTCCAACCTCCCAGTTGTCCAACGTAATAGCGATGTTAAAGACCAATTTTAAGTTTCATTCAATTCATTTTGTGATGTAAAATTAAATAAATTAGACATTACCACACGAAATTGAAATGAATGGAGAAATAATCCTCAAAAATATTCAAAATGCTCACCCTTCTCAACATCATCATCATCCAAATCAAGATCACCTCCTCTTGGACCTTCTTCATCATCATCACCACTTCTTTTATTGAGTCCAAGTCTGTTCTTCCTAGCTGCCTCCTCTTCTTCATCTTCTTCTCCCTTATCTGAGACATTACCTTCATCATCCTCACCACTTTTTTTGCGTCCTCTCCCACCTGTCCCAGCACTCTCCTTGTCATCCAAATTTTTTTCTACTTCACCAAATGCAGCAGCTCCATTATTTGCAGCTTTCATCATCCATCTTTCATATCCATCTGCAGTCTTCCTCCTGTTCTTCATCTTTTCTTCGGCTTCCTCCAAGGTAAGTTGCTTATATTGTGCAACCTTGTTAAAATTAAACCTATATCTCACAGAAATAGAGACAAAAACTTCAAATAAAAAATTTATATATTCAATCAAACAAATATTTCCACATCACGTAACCAAGTACGGTACCACAACGAAATGTAAACTGAAATTTTAATTCACTCATAAAAGGTCATTTAAAAGAGGGGGAAGAGACTTTCAAGATCTGCTCCACTAATTCATAGAATTACCGATTTGCAACTTATGTGTGAAGATAGATAGAAAGCACATAGATTGATATATGTCTTGCATACCAAGAACCAGCAGGAACAGCAATATATTCTTTATTAGCCGGCACTAGCAGGTAGTAAGTTGCTGACTGAGCGCCTTCAAGGTGACCATGGTATTGAAACTGGCCTGTTTCATCCTCCAAGAGCCAAGGCTTATTCTTGTACTTCTCCTACATAATGCATGTACAAACTTATAAGAATAAGTTTTTTAAGAACCAAATGAAATCATGGTCAACATAGATTAGCATTTACATTGTGATTGGCACAGAATAACCATTTCAAGAGGTAAATAGATGTCTAAAACATCTTTTTTTCTCTACTTAATTGTGAGGAATTCCTGGTCCTTTTCTAACTTAATTGTAAGAAATTCTTGTTTCTTTCTCTTTCTGTTTCCCCGTGTTAATAATAACATAAACAACCACTACAGACTAACTTGAGTTCCCTCTACAACAATAGCAAAATGAGAGAAAATTTTCTCAATCTTCTTATAAAAAATTATAGCATTTCAAAATGTTTGTTTCAACTCTTCCAGCTATAATTGTAAAGCAATCA
Source organism: Pistacia vera (assembly GCF_008641045.1). Classification (NCBI taxonomy): domain Eukaryota; kingdom Viridiplantae; phylum Streptophyta; class Magnoliopsida; order Sapindales; family Anacardiaceae; genus Pistacia; species Pistacia vera. The sequence continues at coordinate 121,813 of NW_022196148.1, read as the reverse complement.
TCACAAAATAGGCAATACCCGCAAAGTATCAGTAACTTGGCGCCCTTGTAGTCCTTCTTTCTGAAGCGTCCATTCTGAATTTTTCATGTTCGTAAATTTTGGCAGTCCAGACAAAAATCTTCCGATAAAGTAATGCTTGTCAGCGCTAGCACTCGGCCGAACATTACACTCCTAAATTCAACAAAAAATTATAATTAAAACCTAACCATATAGAAACCAAACTAGGCAATAGAAAGCAAAAATGAAATTCGAAGGAGACGAACTCGAATCAAGCGAGTGACGACGGCGCCACAATCGAAACATTTGCCTTTGTTCTGAGCCATGGTTTTGCCACACGTGAGGCAAAGAGTCATGTGTTTACAGGTGCTTCCATACAATTCCACAGGGGATCCAATTCCACATCCGCTACACGCCGACTTCAATGACAGATCCAACGACATCCCCCTCCTCCTCTCTTCTTCTCCCCCTTCAAAGGAACCGATAATTTTAGGGTTTCAAATCACGGACATGATAATAACTTCTTCTTCTTGATTATTTATGTTTACTTTATATTATCATTGGTTAAATATTTTGGTACCTTCTGAACAAGATTCTGAATTGCGTTTCGAGTTTTACGGTTGATTGTTTGACGTTCCCACCTCATGAACTTTATATAGTATGAGTCTTCAGATCCTGAAGTAACCTATTTATTTATTAAATTCATGATCTAAAAACCGGTTATCACCAGTAGACTTAAACTTCTCAAAGTGATGTGAAATGATCAAGGTAAGTGCATCAATCACAACAAAACTGGCATGTTATGATTACATGCATACCAACAGACCTGCTTAATTTCTGGCGGAGCGGGAACTTCAGGGGCTAAATCTTCCCGCTCCTCAGGATCATTACCAACAGCTTCATCATCATCAGTAAAAATTCCTCATTGTTCCCAATCATCACCTGGATCATAAACATACATTAAGAATCAGGACTATCATCTATTCTACTTGAAAAGCAGTATAACTTTATTTAGATCAAACGCAACATACCAACATGAAACAGTATGATATATATCACATTGAATATGGGAAGCATAAAATTTGTACACAACAGATTTTGCTGAAGGTCAGAATTATGTAATGGTTAATTTTGATTGTAATGAACTTAGTTCCCTTTTCAACAGTCACAGATGAGCTTCTATGGCGTGGAAGAAAATTGACCATAATGGTAAATATAGAAACACTGAACACAAATGTTTATAGAAAAACATACAAGTCCAAGTCTGTTTATAAACTAATGGACTGGAAGAACTAAGATTCTTCTGAATTTCTCAGTTATTCTTGCTCCGAAAGCAAGAAACACCAGACGCTAATGTAGCTTAAGCTCAATTGTCTGATGAAATGAGGTTTGCAATATGGGAATGGTAGTGGTATTATGTCAGGATGTAATCATTTATCTCTCAATACGACGTAGTTGTTAGGCCCATTGGTCTTCTGTATCTTCGAAATTCTCCTCAGGATATCCGCAAAGGCCCTCTTATCCTGCACCGAAGAGATAGGCAGCAATATTTGATTTATCCAACAAGCTAATATGGTGTTATAACAGAAAGCTGAATTCGAAATGCATTTCCAGGTTTTCCAAACATATTTTCAGTCCATATTGTTTTAGAAGTAACAATAAGACACAGCATACCTCAGAGGATTTCAGTCTTGCTTTGAAATTAGCAACAAGATCCTGTGTTGTCACAGGTGCCTTCTGCAGTAAAACAGCCCTGATTTCTTCTTCAGTGACCGGACCAGAAGCAGCAGCTGACCCTGTTTTCGATGATGATGATTGTGTACCTCTTGGAGGCCCAGCACTTCTTGAACCAGATCCATTTTCCTCCTTTACAGAAGTTTTAGCATCCTAATTCCCGAAAAATAAAAAGGAAAGTTAAATCAAGGAGAAGTTCCAATTTAAGCAAAACCCAAAGATATCAAGAAATCCAATGAGCAGGTTCATCAAAGGCAGTGACTTACATTTTCAGTCTTCGCCTTCTTTAGAGGTGTACTATTAGATGTTTTTGCATCATCACCATTAGATTTCCTCTTACCCTTAACAGACTTGGAAGCAGGAGTTCCCTTGGCTCCAGAAGGAGCTGGTTTTGATGGACTGTTATCAGCAGGCTCCTCCTTCTTAGGTGTATCCTTCTGCTTTGGAGCCGGCGCAGAAGAAAAGCCAATGTCATCATCCATCTGATCAAGACAAGCAAAGAGTCCCATCAATAAATGAAAAGTTTAGACAAGCAAAATAAATAAAAAGTTCAGGCATATATGGAATACAAAGCGCAAAATAATTTCAAATTCAAACATAACATTAATTGCTTCTCAGGGCAAAGAGAGTCAAATGCCCATCACCACACTCCTAAATGCAACAATTAAAACTGCACAACAAAGATCAATACAACCATTTATTTAAATGGATTAATTTTATACACCCCTTGTGAGATTATTTAATTTGAAGAGCAACCGAGCTTTTCAGAAACCATCAAAAACTTTTTATTAATGGTTTCCAAAAAGCTTGGGTGTGCTTCAGACTAAATGATCACATATGTAATATATGAAATTAATCCCCATTTAATTAACCATCCACTACATCTGTTTTAATGATGTTCAAAGTTTGTCAATGTGAGAACCATAATTACACATCACAAAAGCTTACATCATCATCATCGTCATCGTCGTCCTCAGCTTCTGATTCATTTAGCCCATTAGTTCGCCCAAGCAGCTTCTTCAACTCTTTTCCAGATTTGCTCAGTCCTCCTCCCTCCTCTTCTTCATCTTCATCCTCTTCATCCTGCCAGAATAAATTTTTTGATGCTTTAGCAATGTATAAACAGGATGAGGCCATATGAGATAATGTTCTTGAAATTAAATTTGATACAAATTCTAGCACTCGAGCACAAATGGATTAGATAATTGCCACATCCAATGCTTTCTTCCTAATCTGGTCCCTAGACCAAACTCTTTGATGAAATTAAGGCCAACAAGATCTAATTAAAGCTTCTACCAAAATTTTCCATTGTTGAATTGATCTTTAATGAAATTGCCATACTCCAAATAAGCCTCTCTCTTCTCTACTATTGCCTATCCTTCTTTAATTCTGAATACATTCACGATCTGTACATTCGAATAATAGCATTATTACACAGATGAAGTTGTCTATGTGCTGCCCAAAAATTCAAATACTGAATCGTACAAATTTCCAGAGCACAGTTAAATAACAGAACAAAGAATAGAGCTCTCATTGCGTTGATAAATCTGTATAATGGAGAAAATCCAAATGTCGCCCTACTCAACTAAGCGCCTTTTTCATATTTCTAATATATGGAATTAGTCAAACCCTCGTTAAGGGAGTTTCTTCCTTTATTGTAGAAGTAGAAAATTATGGGGATGAGATTTCAGAATCCTATCTTTGCTTTCTTACTATCAGGGCTCCTAAACATTAAAGGATTTGTTTAAACTGAGATGTCCACCAAAGAAATTATGTTACCATATCTAGTATCTATATATACAGTCCTATTCTTTAAAGCCAATTCACTTCTTCCTTTCAGCTATCACCATGGCAAGCAAGATATATATGCCCAACCTCATGAACTTTATATAGTATAGAGTCTTCAGATCCTGAAGTAACCTATTTATTATATTAAATAATCATGATCCTAAAAAACCGGTTATCACCAGTAGACTTAAACTTCTCAAAGTGATGTGAAATGATCAAGGTAAGTGCATCAATCACAACAAAAACTGGCATGTTATGATTACATGCATACCAACAGACCTGCTTAATTTCTGGCGGAGCGGGAACTTCAGGGGCTAAATCTTCCCGCTCCTCAGGATCATTACCAACAGCTTCATCATCATCAGTAAAAATTTCCTCATGTTCCCAATCATCACCTGGATCATAAACATACATTAAGAATCAGGACTATCATCTATTCTACTTGAAAAGCAGTATAACTTGTATTTAGATCAAACGCAACATACCAACATGAAACATGTATGATATATATCACATTTGAATATGGGAAGCCATAAAATTTGTACACAACAGATTTTGCTGAAGGACAAAAGCAGTCTAAGAAACATAACTCATATGTTTAAGTTGATGAAAATAATAAGATTGATTATGGACTTTACAGCTACCTTTTGTACAAATTAGGAGAAATTTCTGACATAAACAGACAATAAGAACATAAAAATATCGAAATCTCTTCGCTTCCCATGCCATGTTAAGGTTAAACAACAAGTACTAGAGGCTACCAGCAAGATATAGTTGTTTCAAAAGTGATGAATTAATGTCCTCAATGATGCAACACATATATAAATGTGCCAGCTAACTAATAGAACATCAATTCACCAAAACCACTTTGACATAAGAATTGTAGCACAACCTTCTTAACATAATTGAAGGTCATCGAATAACTCAAGGTGTTCTTAGAAAAGCAAGGCCTTTGACCAACCACAGTAAGATTAGGATTAACGAATATGTAACCCTTTTCAACAATTTACCTCTATCAATGGTCAAATCCTCCATTAAATCCTAGGGTATAATAGATGTGAACACATAGATCCACTTTAAGAGTGAAAAAAATATCAACAAGATTGCCCATAGATGTTCCAACCTCCCAGTTGTCCAACGTAATAGCGATGTTAAAGACCAATTTTAAGTTTCATTCAATTCATTTTGTGATGTAAAATTAAATAAATTAGACATTACCACACGAAATTGAAATGAATGGAGAAATAATCCTCAAAAATATTCAAAATGCTCACCCTTCTCAACATCATCATCATCCAAATCAAGATCACCTCCTCTTGGACCTTCTTCATCATCATCACCACTTCTTTTATTGAGTCCAAGTCTGTTCTTCCTAGCTGCCTCCTCTTCTTCATCTTCTTCTCCCTTATCTGAGACATTACCTTCATCATCCTCACCACTTTTTTTGCGTCCTCTCCCACCTGTCCCAGCACTCTCCTTGTCATCCAAATTTTTTTCTACTTCACCAAATGCAGCAGCTCCATTATTTGCAGCTTTCATCATCCATCTTTCATATCCATCTGCAGTCTTCCTCCTGTTCTTCATCTTTTCTTCGGCTTCCTCCAAGGTAAGTTGCTTATATTGTGCAACCTTGTTAAAATTAAACCTATATCTCACAGAAATAGAGACAAAAACTTCAAATAAAAAATTTATATATTCAATCAAACAAATATTTCCACATCACGTAACCAAGTACGGTACCACAACGAAATGTAAACTGAAATTTTAATTCACTCATAAAAGGTCATTTAAAAGAGGGGGAAGAGACTTTCAAGATCTGCTCCACTAATTCATAGAATTACCGATTTGCAACTTATGTGTGAAGATAGATAGAAAGCACATAGATTGATATATGTCTTGCATACCAAGAACCAGCAGGAACAGCAATATATTCTTTATTAGCCGGCACTAGCAGGTAGTAAGTTGCTGACTGAGCGCCTTCAAGGTGACCATGGTATTGAAACTGGCCTGTTTCATCCTCCAAGAGCCAAGGCTTATTCTTGTACTTCTCCTACATAATGCATGTACAAACTTATAAGAATAAGTTTTTTAAGAACCAAATGAAATCATGGTCAACATAGATTAGCATTTACATTGTGATTGGCACAGAATAACCATTTCAAGAGGTAAATAGATGTCTAAAACATCTTTTTTTCTCTACTTAATTGTGAGGAATTCCTGGTCCTTTTCTAACTTAATTGTAAGAAATTCTTGTTTCTTTCTCTTTCTGTTTCCCCGTGTTAATAATAACATAAACAACCACTACAGACTAACTTGAGTTCCCTCTACAACAATAGCAAAATGAGAGAAAATTTTCTCAATCTTCTTATAAAAAATTATAGCATTTCAAAATGTTTGTTTCAACTCTTCCAGCTATAATTGTAAAGCAATCATCACAAAATAGGCAATACCCGCAAAGTATCAGTAACTTGGCGCCCTTGTAGTCCTTCTTTCTGAAGCGTCCATTCTGAATTTTTCATGTTCGTAAATTTTGGCAGTCCAGACAAAAATCTTCCGATAAAGTAATGCTTGTCAGCGCTAGCACTCGGCCGAACATTACACTCCTAAATTCAACAAAAAATTATAATTAAAACCTAACCATATAGAAACCAAACTAGGCAATAGAAAGCAAAAATGAAATTCGAAGGAGACGAACTCGAATCAAGCGAGTGACGACGGCGCCACAATCGAAACATTTGCCTTTGTTCTGAGCCATGGTTTTGCCACACGTGAGGCAAAGAGTCATGTGCTTACAGGTGCTTCCATACAATTCCACAGGGGATCCAATTCCACATCCGCTACACGCCGACTTCAATGACAGATCCAACGACATCTCTCTCCTCCTCTCTTCTTCTCCCCCTTCAAAGCAACCGATAATTTTAGGGTTTCAAATCACGGACATGATAATAACTTCTTCTTCTTGATTATTTATGTTTACTTTATATTATCATTGGTTAAATATTTTGGTACCTTCTGAACAAGATTCTGAATTGCGTTTCGAGTTTTACGGTTGATTGTTTGACGTTTAAGGTCGTTTCAATTCCAAGGCTTTTGGGTTTGCCACGTACTTAAATAGAAAAATAATTAAAACTAATAAAAAAATTTATATATATAACTGTACTTCACATTATTTTTATATTGAAACATTTTGATGAATTAATAATCTATTGTATTATTAGTGAATTTTTCATAAAAAAATTATATTTTAATAATTAAACCGTATTTTAAGCTTTACTTAAAAAAACTCTACTTGAATAAGTTGTAATAAATTGAGCCGAAAAATAAGTTTTATATTTATTTTATATACTTTTAAAGAAAGTACGATTAAAAAGAGTGTATATTTGATGTTAGGAGAAATTTTTTGTGAATTTATTATAATAAGATGAAACGGTAAGATTATGCATACTAGTACGAAGTGATTTACTTTATCATTGAAAAATTGTATTACAGAATATATACTAAGACTCTTTTTTGGTAGGAAACCCCAGTTTGACTCAATATATTAATATAAGGTAATGCTATGCGTATTTACAGATTGTATTAATCATCTTACTAATCCTTGTTAAAATTATATATAGTACCCGTATTATGTGTATGGTATTCGTAATATGCTTTAGGTTAATACACTAGTTAGTAAAATCCGTTAATACGAAAAATATTATTGGTAGATATATGGTTTGGCGAATCTCCAGTTTCCACCCATGGTTTTATAAATTTCAATTCTCACCCTTAAATTAAAAATCATTTAATGTAGGGGCATTAGGTTTTTTTTATCCAAAATGTAAACCCTAATCTCTCTTATTATCCCAAATTAGTAAAATGTAAAATTAACCCTCCATATCTCAAAATTTTCTCACAACCCAACCTTTTCTCTTTGCCTCCAACTCCACCAACACCAACACCAACACCAATAACTTCCAATCAACCAAATAATTCGATCAAACAAATCATGGCTATAAAAAACCTAGGCATGTCACACACAATGGCAGTTGCATACATGGTGCACGATGGGGGGCTGAAATGGTTGAGGGGGAGTTGGGTTTGTGTGTGGGTGGTGGGGCACAACTCGTCACCATCATAGGGTGCGCGTTGTGCGATGCAAAGAGAAAGGGGTGGGGGGGGGGGGGGATGGCGGATAGTACAGCTGGTTTTGGTGGAGGTTGTTGTAGGAGGAAAAGAAAGTGAGAGGGAACTTTTAAAGTCGCTGGCGGCAACGGGAGTGGCATAGGAAGTGTGACGGTGCATCGACAGGAGAAGAGGAAAGGAGAAAGAGAAAGAGAAAGAGAAAGAGAAAGAGAAAAAATAGAGAGAGAGAGAGAGAGAGCTGGCCACCACAGAAAAAGGGAAGGTTGACGAAGAGGGTGTTATTAAAATAAATTTAAAAATAAGATTATTTTTTTTAATTATACTAATTTGGGGGTTAAAAAGTAATATATTAATTTATTTGTTAATGACAGCTTAATAACAATCTCTATATTGTGTTAGAATAAAAAAATCATTAACAGTATTAATTTAAGGGTGGGAACTAGAGTTTGCTTGCCAAACCTTGGGTAGGGACTGAAATTTGCCAAACCTTGGGTGGGTAAATGTTGTTTACTCTTGAAATTATAAGTACAACATTGGTCAAGTTCAACACTCAATCTAAAGCTAATTACCACGCCTAATCACACGGAAAATTTCATAACCCACCGACCCACGTGACTCACGATTAAATCCAACTACCAGGACAATTACATTTCCATCCCTAAGGTTTGGGATACTTTTTCCACTGGAATTAGAAAGTAAAATACCTTTGCCCCTGATTATAAGGGTGACATTTTCTCGCACGACCCACCAACACGACACAAATCTGACATGATTTAAGTGGTTATCACCGATCTTAACTCATTTAGTTAAAATTATTGTATTGATATTGATTTAGGGTTTAAGATTTAAGGTTTAAGACAACTAACTTGTTTCGTGACACAATTAGTTAAATGAATTATATAACCCGTTTATGATACAACTGCATATTTATACCACAATTAATTGTTTTTTTTACATATTAAAACAATTAATTAAGATGTCAAACCAAATAAACATGTCATGATTAAATGAATTTAAACATGTCATAAACACGTTAAATATGTTAAACGTGTCATAGCATGTTAAATGAGCTGTGTCGTATTATAACATGAACAATGTTACGTGTTTAATAATCTGTGCTATTCGAATTGACTACAAATTTATTATCTCTCCTTAATAAGATACAAATCCAATGAACCAACTTGTTTTGTTGCCGGACCTATATGCATATTACTTTGTGAATTTAGAGGGACGTAAGTTATGATTTTATTGGACTAAACTAAACTTCCCCTAAATTGTAGGGATCCATAGGATATAATTCCCTCCAGCTACCACTACCAAACGAACTCACATTATCCTATAAATTATTTGATTTTCTTTTAAAAATCCCGTTAAATACGTTGCACACTTACAACGAGTACACCAACCAAAATTTTCCGTGTATAACTACAACTCCTTCTCACTTTTACTTCCTTCTCTACTCTGAAACTTTGTTAACTGGAAGGTTAGTCACCGGAGTTCGCTCTACACGCCGTCGTTTTTTCTTTAATCGCCATGGCTTTGCAGTCGTTTATCGAAGTCAAACCAGACTCTCATTTCTCTATCCATAACCTTCCATATGGAGTCTTCAAGCCTCAACCGGATTCATCGGCCCGACCTGGCGTGGCTATCGGAGACTATGTGTTGGACCTCTCCGAGATTGCCAAAGCCGGTCTCTTCAACGGCCCGATCCTCAAGGACTCTGATTGTTTTCTTCAGGTTCGTTGACTCTCGTTTTCTGTGTAGTGATTTCTGTTAGTGTTTTGTAAGCCTGATCTCTAGAAAGAATGAGAACAACGTCGTTTTCTCGGCTGGTTGACTGGTTTTTTTTTATAATTGGAAGTAAGTTCAGAGCGTGTTTCAATCGTCGGGAGCTTGGTTATAGGAAAATCAATGAATATCGAGCTGTTTGGTTACTGAGAAACTGAAACATAATGTTTAGTTTGGTTGTTATGGATTAAATGTTAGGTTGAATTTTTGGTATTAAAAGATATCTGTATTTGATAATTAATGACAAAATATTTAAAAGAATATACTAAACATACAAACTTACTAGAATCGTTTACAATAGCAAATGTGTCTCCGGCTTTATAGTCAAGTAATTGCTCTGTTATATGCAATGTTTTGGTGGCAGCCTAATCTCAACAAGCTTTTGGCTTTGGGAAGACCTGCGTGGAAAGAGGCACGAGCTACACTTCAAAAGCTATTGTCGTGTATGTTTCTTTTCATAGTTACAGAGTGATATAACAGGATGTAGATTTTAGAGCAAGCAGATTTAAATTGAAATAGTATTGCTAATGGCTGAAAAAAATACTATAGTCATTTGAGACCTCAGCAAGTTACTCCTTGCCTGTTTAGGTTAGATAGAAGCTTGAGATGAATGAAACACTAGTAATGGCATTCTTGTCTTCTGATGCAGCCACTGAAGCAACCTTGCGTGACAATGCCAATTTAAGGCAGAAAGCACTTGTTCCGTTGGTAATCATTTTGTATGGTCTTGAACATTTCATTTTATGGGGGCGGCTATGTTTTCTTTTTCCTGATATTCAATTTATGTTTGTTTTCTAAGGGCAAAGTAGAAATGATTCTTCCAATTGCAATTGGGGATTACACAGACTTCTTTTCGTCTATGCATCATGCGAAGAACTGTGGGACCATATTTCGTGGACCACAGAACCCAATTACTCCAAACTGGTAAATTATTCAAGATAAACTGATTACCATGATTTTTTTTGTTGCAAATTTAATTTCCAAGTTTTGAAAGTCTCACCTAATTTCCAGGTTTCATCTTCCTATTGCATATCATGGACGAGCATCTTCCATTGTTATCTCTGGAACAGACATTATCCGACCAAGGTAGACAGACCAAATTTTTTGAATCCTTTGTGGGTTTAAAACTATATATAGTCATTTGTGTACAATTTTATGGTTAGCGTCTGTCTCTACTCTATAAAAGCAGTTGCCTAGACTTCGGCTCCAGGTGGAGCTTGTCTGTCAAGGCATGTTATGACGTATGCATTTACTTTTGTTGCTTAGATCTTAACTAGTTTATGAATCTCATATTTTCTTGACTTAATATGATGATGAACCTGTGCCAATTCTTATTCTTGTATGTATCTCATCTCATGAATGTACATTGTTCTTGTTCTCCCAGTGGTCAAGGTCATCCATCTGGCAACTCTCCACCTCCTTTTGGGCCTTCACAGAAGCTAGACTTTGAGCTAGAGATGGTTAGTTTTGATATATTAATTTTTAAAATTTCCCCTTTTACAAACCTAATGGAATTTTGATAGTGAACATCCAGAGCACATGATTAAAATCTTTACTGTATTTGTATCCTTGGTTATGGTTATGCTAGTGACTTCATCATATTTCAGCATAATTATAATTGTTACTTTTTGTGGGTGTTGTCATGCTACTGGCAGGCAGCTGTTGTTGGTCCTGGAAATGAATTGGGAAAGCCTATTGATGTTAATCAAGCAGCAGATCATATCTTTGGACTTGTGTTGATGAATGATTGGAGTGGTAACCTTTTGCTGCTTCATTTTCTTGCTCTGGTCTTGCTTGAATTTGAGAGCTATATTAATAAGAATTTGATTTTGCAGCTAGAGATATTCAGGCATGGGAATATGTGCCTCTTGGACCTTTTCTAGGGAAGAGTTTTGGTAAGAAATAAACATTTCATTGCCCCTTTTCTTGAGACCCATTTGGCATTTATTCACTAATGATTGTACTTGTTCTCTGCGCTCTGCTTTGAATAGTGATACTACAGGACTTTACTTTTCTGTCTAATCTTTTAGGTACAACCATATCTCCTTGGATTGTGACTCTTGATGCTCTTGAACCATTTGCTTGTGATGCTCCCAAACAGGTACCTTATCATCTAGGTTGTTTTGAAGCATTAATGCTATTGAGTCCATTTTGCTGCCTGTATTTTTTCAGATGCAACATTCCTTATGATATGTGCTGTAAATTGCAGGATCCCCATCCATTGCCATATCTTGCTGAAAAGATATCCAAGAACTATGACATTTCCTTGGAGGTAGTATCTAGCATCTTATCTGTATATACTTATTTACTTTTTATTGCTTTCTTTAACTTCCAATTGCTTATCCATTCTTTGTAGTGTTCTGTATTTTCAGCAATTTCTTTATAGGTCTTATAGATATTGATTTTCTACCACTGTGTCTTACCCTTTTCTGTTTTTTATATGTGCAATACTGATGAAAATGCTTCCCTGCTGCAAGGTTCAAATCAAACCTGCTGGACAACAAGATTCATGTGTGATCACAAAGAGCAATTTCAAGCACTTGTAAGAAGTTTAACATTATCATGATTACCAATTAGTACATCCTTTATGTAAGAATTATTTCTTTCCTTAGGACAAGTGGCCCAATAAATGGGTTTTTACCTTCCCAAGTCTGATATTTGTTGGATCTGGGCATTTATCCCCCCTATTTCATTTATCTATCGAGTGTTACAATCTTTTTGGTCTAAGCTTCCCTTAGTGCATCTTTGTTCCTCATACAGTGATTGATCTCTTAAGGATTGGCCAACTTAAGGAAGCTTTAAAATTTGAGCATGTGTCATACTATTGTTTGCTGCTTGTGTAGTTTATGTTAATTATTTTTAATTCCAATGACAGATACTGGACATTGACTCAGCAGCTTGCACACCATACAATCAATGGCTGCAATTTAAGACCAGGCGATATACTTGGAACTGGCACCATTAGTGGCCCTGTACGGTTTCCTTCATTCAAAGAGCATACTGATTCAGATATACTATTTATGTTTCAGTGACTTCAGGCCTCAAAGTTGAGGCTTAAATCCCTATATGGTTTGATTGAAGTGTTGTTAACACTTGTGTTTCTAAACAGGAGCCAGAATCTCTTGGATGCTTGCTAGAGTTAACATGGAATGGACAAAAGCCACTTTCACTAAATGGTACAACTCGTAAATTCCTTGAAGATGGAGATGAGGTCACATTTACTGGTTTTTGCAAGGTACTACACTGATAAATTTAGTGTTTGTTGGTGTTATCTTTTTACAATCATATCAACTAATGTCCTTTCTGTGTTTAATTAACTTGACTTCCATTATATTTTTTTTATCAATATAAACCTTCCCATTTGCATGAGGTCAAAGCTAAGCTTCACCATCTTTTACTAGCATATCTAGGCTGACAAAAATAATTAGAAGGATGAAAGAATTTCAAAGTAATATCTCTTCCTATCGTGTAATGACTATCCTTCTAGGCAGAACTCATAACCCACCCCAAGAGATCCTGAAAATATGCTATATCATCAAAACATTGCAATGATGGGAACCATCAGAGTTTATATTGTTAGGCTTCTCTGAATATTTGGGATCTATTGCATTAAGATAAAGATTGGCTCACAACCCAATATTACAAATTTTTTCTCACAACATCGATGTGACAACTCGTAATTGATAAGTTCGTAATTTGGCAGGCAAAATCCATTTGCGAACTGACTAATTGTGAGCTACCAAGTTAAGGTTATGAGAGAAAGTTTGTAAGATTGAATAGCAAGTGTAGTATTACCAATTGCATTATTCCAAAACCAAAAAAGTTATTGAAATAGTAAAATAGCCATTGTTCTCATGTACAAAGAAACTTTGCCTGGCATCACTTCTCCCTGTCCTTTGCTTTCAAGGAGTACTCTGCAGTTGGGACTGAAAAAAATTATATGTTTTCCGATTCTATTGTAACATTTGATAATGTTGTATTCCTTTAAACATTTGAAGTAACAAAGTGACTTAAAAATTTTATTTTATTGCAGGGAAATGGTTACAATGTTGGGTTTGGAACCTGCTCTGGGAAAATCCTTCCGTCAGTCCTGTGATATTGCCGGCACGATGTTGTTGGAAGCTGCACCTATTCATCATCGTCTACATTCGATATTGAGTAGTCTGGTAGGTATTTGTAATAAATAAAGTGTGATTCCAGCAAGAGTGAAATCTGGAGATTGAAAATGGTTGAAGTGTAGCATTTTAAACATAATGATGGAATATGAGGATAAATTTGAACTGTATTTTTTATTCAAACATGCTTTGGGAATTGGGCCTTTGGCACGTTCATAAAGCAATCCACTCTTCAAAAGGCAATGAAACAAGGGTCCCGTATTTAACGGACGGTGCTTATGGCCCACGCCACCCATGGCTTATTAGGCGCCAAAGATGATTCAAGAAACTTTAACAATCGGTAACATAATACTCAGTCGGTACCCACACAGATTCAATTCAATTTAAAGTCACAAACTCCACTCTCTTTCTTCTTTACTGTCTCTTTCTTTGCCATGAAATCATCTCGCAAATCCGCCTTCTCCTTCTCTTCAGCCACCACAACCGTCACCTACACTTACAAAAATGACCACAACACCCCTCACACGACCAACGAAATCCCCATCGAGTCCTCTCAAGAACCGCCAACTCCCATCACCGTCCATCTCCCTCAACAGCTCCTATCGAAGGCGGCCACCAAGATCCAATCCGTCCACAGGGCCCACGTGATCCGGACCCTCTACAAGAAAATCGCATCCGTCAACTCCGAAGCCGACCGCTTACAACGTATAATCCAACGGCAGGAAACAGTGGACTCCATCAGGAGTAATGAACGCGAGAAGCTGAAAATGAACGAGGCGTTGATGGCTTTGCTTCTTAAACTGGACTCTGTTCCGGGTTTAAACCCGTCGATAAGAGAGGCAAGAAGAAAGGTGAGCCGTAGGATCGTGGGGTTGCAAGAGATTCTTGATGGGATTAGTGAAGCAAAAGTTGATGATGATTATTATGATTATGAATACGGGGAGTGGGGTCCGTATGGGTACTGGAGAAATTTGGATAGAGTGGTTGAACAGATGGAAGAAGAAATCTGTAGAGAGAGAGGTGGCGACGAGATGGAGAAGTTTTGTGCTCAGCATTTGGGGTTTCGTTGCTTTCAGAGGTTTCTTCGGGACTAAAACACAGGCTAATACTGAATGCTCTGTACATTTTTCTCCATGAAAATGCCAAAGTTTTTAATTCATGTTAACTATGAAGTTCTGCGATTAAGCTAAAATTGTTCAAACGAATACAAACCCAGAACAAAGAAATCTTTCATAGCATCAGAAAATATGTATATGATAGTTTAGTTTACACAGCCGAAGCTTACACATAAAGTTTGATGGTGGTGGGGGAACTTGTCTAAGCCACACAGCTGCATTTGCATCTGGACATGCACTTCTTACAATCAGAAAGCCTTGGTTTGGCACCATTACAGTCACACTTGTTCACGCACTTGGCCCTGGAACTGCCGCCCCATAAGCACCGCGCCATGCAGTGAATCAGCGGCACACATTTTGGGCAACCGTACTTCATTTGATCAACCACGCAGTCTTTACACTCACCCCGGTCCGATTGGCACGCCAGAGCCGGCGACATAACTGTCAACCACAGCATTATCAGTAGTGTTATTGACATTAAAGCTCGTTTTGAGACCAGCTTCTTCTCGTTGATGTCCATCTCTTCAAGCTCAGAGTGTAAGTTGTGAATCCGAGCACTAAGAGGGGTTTTATATTATGCAATGAAGCATCATTAATTGCCTCATTAATGGCCGCTGAGTAACTGTAATGTGTTGTCTTGGTTTGCACAAAGTTTCATCTGATCGTGTATTATCTTTATCTTGATCTCTGTGTGTAAATGTGAATGTATTCCCATGAGGTGCGAGTTAGCCGTGTTTTGCGGCCTCATTAAAGGCGACATAAATATTGACCTTGGAACTTAGCTTGTTGGTTGTCAAATTTCTTTCTTTTTGAGTCAAATTCACAAATTGATCGTCAAATTTCAAGCTTTTTGAGTCAAATTCACAAGGGTGAAGGTCAATAGATTGATTGGCAATGGGCCCATGCCCCTGTTCTTGCCTTCTGTTTAAGTTATTGACTAGAAGAAAATTGAAACATCAATAAATTCTAATACCTAGACCTAAAAATTCAGATGATTTGATAAAGAATGAGAGATTTCTGTTGATAGTGCATGGGATGGGACACCTCTCACATTGTTGACCTGGAGTCTGGATTTATGTGGAGACAAGAAAGTGCTTGCATCTGATAGAAGTCACTTTTTCTTAATTTGTTTAACACCAGAAGGTGGGAGACTTGAATCTAACACTTCCTGGAGCTCTATTCTCTTTTCCATGGATGAAGTTAGAGAGGAAACAAGCTCTGCCAGAAGTTAGAGAGGAAACAAGCTCTGCCACCAACAAATGAAAATATATGTAAAGACATTCAAACAATCCAAGTATTATCATTGAGTTCATTTTATAAGAGTTTACTGGAGTTACGTATCCGTATGTTCCTGCAACTGTTGTCCAATTGGATGACTGTGTCTTCAGAATCTTAGCAGTACCAAAATCAGAAACGCAGGCCTCATACTCTGTGTCCACCAGGACATTTTTACTTGATATATTCCCACCTTTTGGTACCACAGCATCTTTCAACTTGCTTCCCGACTTTGTTTTGCGGAAAATGATGAAAGACAGAAGCATTAGAGATACAAAGAGCAACAATGACCAAAGCTTTGAATTTTTCAACACTTGGTGATGTAACATTATTGCAGGGCGTCAAACCTTTGATTTCACCACATAAATCTTTGTTATTGCTGAATGATGATGGTGTGGCGCGGGACGGGATAGGACCTGTGAAGCTGTTAACGGCTGCAGTGAAATACTGCAGCTGTTTACCTTGACAAATTTCGGGTAAGTGACCAGAGAAATTGTTTTCACTGAGATGGAGTACTTGTAAAGATGTGAGGTTTGATAATGCTCGAGGTACTGAACCCGAGAGATTATTTGTATACAAGAACAAATGCAACAGATTTTTACAATTTGTGATGGTATAAGGGAAGGGACCTGAAAGTTCATTCTGGTTAAGTACAGTATGGTTAATCTACTCAGGTTTCCAAAAGATGGAGGGATATGACCTGTAAGACAGTTCCCATATAAGGATATAGCATCTAAAATTTTCAGATTTCCTATCTCAGATGGAATAGAGCCACGAAAACGATTGTTTGTCAGAGCTAACTCTTATTAGATTTGTCAGGAGGCCGATTTCTGAAGGAATCACGCCTGTGAAATCATTCTTATGTAGCTCAAGATACTCAAGCCTTGTCCAGTTGGAGAACAAATGCTGGTCTAGCTCACCTTGCATCAAGTTATTGTCCCTATAGAGCAATGAAATCTGCGTCAGGTTCGCCAATGAAGAAGGAAGATAACCAGAAAGCTACTTCATGGTGAGATTGAGATGAGTTAATTTTGAAAGTGTGCTAATTTGAGGTGGAATTGGACCATAATGAATGTTAGAACTGAGATTAAGAGAAACAAGCTTATATTACCTCCAGTAGTTGCATTTGCCAGGTTTATGTGTTCTATGCTTCCATCTCTGTTGCAAGAAATTCCATGAAACGAGAGACGTCTGGTTTGGAAGGCTATCTTTCCACCTGAGGAGAGCCATGGCTTCCATGTTTGCCTCAGCTCCAGTATTGCCTGATATTTGACACAAAAATGTGATGACAAATAGCAGTTTAAGTGAAAAAAACATGTTTTTGATATGGCCAGGAGTAATTCTCTAGCTGTTACATGACATTCGTGATTGCCTATGGCTAAGATGTTAAAAAATAATACAATTGTTATACCTAAAAAATCAGGACTCTTACGTCAACGAGGATCAATCAGAGTTCATGAAGATATTATGTCGTCTAGGCGTTGCCACGTTGTCCAAGGACAGAAGGAGTAAGACTGTCATCAGCTTGACAGGTAAAGGCCTGGCGAGTGAGTGGTTGGGAGTTACCCACCTGCTCAAGCCCTACGCGATTTAAGGATGTCTTCCATGCAACCGGCCAATAGGAAGCAGGGTAGGAACTGTACAATACTTGCTTGCTAGCAGACCCGTAATCATTACCCATAAACCTCTTACTATAAATAGAGAGCTCTCCTCTAATTTTTTGGGATTCGAATTCTAATAATATAAACACTCTTTCTCTCCCTCTTTGTATTTATGTTCTCTTTGATCACTACATGCGACTTGATTATAATCTTTCATAAATAAAAAGACAATGGACATAGGATTCGCTTTGAACATCCGAACCACTTTAAAAATCGTCTCCCTTTTATTTATTTCATTTTCCAATTCACGTGTAATTTTTAAGTCTGCTTAGTACTTTGCACGTGCGAATAATTAATGTCAAAATTGAGCATCAACACATGTAATTCAAACATTCTGCGGTAAAAGACTGAAGTATATAATAAACTAGATTCATTCATGAAAAGAAATTTCAAAATAGAATCCATCTTTTTCATCTATTGATGACTTAAACCAACACTAAATTTCTACGTAATTTCTGCTGAAAATTTTCAAGCTTTGGAAGCATTCAAAGAAATCAATTTGTGGACAGACTGTGGAGGCTCCAGATTCCACAGGCGGTGCCAAAATTATAATGCGAGGTTTATATACCTTCTGAGATAGTTTTGTATAATAAAGGAATCAATATAATATACTCTTGCTTGTATAGCATAACTTGAAGTACCCACTAGGCAAAAGATGTCCATGAATAAATTTGACCGTCTCTTCAGGTGGGAGAACCGGAGAACTAACTACTCGTAGCAGATGACAGTACTCATGAAACACGCCACTCTATATTTTTGGTTCAACAGAAAGGAAACAAGGGAACCCAAAGGAGACTTATGCCACAGGTATATACGTAAATCCTGCTTTCTCCTTTGTTTTATATAATTTCATTGATCACAATCGTGAAAGACTTGTGATTATAATTCATCATCATCATCATCTGAAGAAGAAGAAGAAGAAGAAGAGCAATCACCACCCAACAAAAGGCTCTTAATTAGCAAGTGTGAGACACAACCATGCGTTGGTTGATTGAATCAGCTCGAGCTCTATGGGATACATAAATTGAATATTATCAGAAATTCATATTCTAATTACCATTAGTTCATTGGTAGAGCTAGAGCCATCAATCCATAAGGTTCATATATTAATTTTCCATACTGGCTCCATCATGCATGCTTAGACATGCTTAGACAAGTCTCGACTGACACCTTATGAACATATTATTAAATAATGAGTCATAAAAGCAGAGATAGCTCAGTTGCAGCTACCATATTTATGTATATGGATGCCTGAGATCTTCCTAATTAATCATGCATGCAATTTACGATAAGAATCGTGAAGGCGGTACGTAAATGAAGACAAGTAAAATGAAGATGTAGCTTCATGCGACGCCTGCAATTGTTGAAACATTTTAATTGAAACGGAAACAATTCTCGAGTAAAAGAGAGCTGAAACCTATAAGATAGATCAAATAATGGAGCTGGTGCATGCTGCTGCTGCTTTAAGAACCATTTGCCTTAAGAAACAAACAGGATCTTGGGCATTTGCAGGAAGCTATGATTTAAGTTTACATACAAGGATCTCAATTAGTTTTAAGGTCTTAAACCACTTTAATATTATGCTGGCAAACCTTCTCACTAACTTTCTCTCAAAATCCTGACGTGATTAGCTTGCAAACGGATTCTACCTATCAACAATGGGTTCCACTTAACCAAACGCGAGTTAATCAATGATGAATTATCACGTCGGATTTGTAAGAGAAAGATAATAAGAAAGGGTTTGTCAACCTATTTTTATTACTTAGCAGTAATACTATGTTAACAAACCTTTTTTACTAACTTTCTCCTCGTAAACCCAATGTAATAGTTCAGAAAAAGGTTCATGTCATTTATGAGCTATAGACCAAAAAAACATGTGAGCACAAACTTTACACTATTTAAGCCACTTTGCTACATTTATGTAAGAGAAGAAACCAACCAGAAAGTGATCAAAGAGGAGTTCAATAATGGAGATCATGTCAACCAAGAACTCACTCAATCCAATCCTTATGCTTTTAGCTTCATTAGGTTACTGTTATATCTTCGTCACAAAGATCACTTCTACCTGTCTTCTACTTCTTCTCAATCCTTCCTTGGTTTTCTTCATCCAGCTTTCTCAGAGGAATTATTTCTTTCTTCATAACATGGATTGCTTCCTTCAAACTCCTCCTCTTTTGCTTCAACCAGGGCCCTCTTTTTGCCTGTAAAACCTATCTAGATTTTGTTTTAATCACCGTTTTGCCTCTCAAAATCAAAGAAAACAAACCAACTTCCTGTTCAAATAGCTTGGAAAAGTATGAGTTCGTGCAGCTTTTTAACAATCCATTTTTGGCTACATCGTTACAAGACTTTTGGGGAAGAAGGTGGAACCGTTTATCTTCAAATATTTTGAGGCAAACAATATATGAACCGATCCAAAATTTTGTAAAGGGTATCGCCGAAAAGCCGGCCCGGCCAAAGTGGTGGCTTTGTTCTTTACCCTGGTTGTTTCTGGGATCATGCATGAGGCTATGTTTTACTACATCACGTGTGGGAAGAAACCCACGTGGGAAGTCACTTGGTTCTTTGTGTTGCATGGAATATGCATGATTTTCGAGTCTGCATTGAAGAATCTGGGTCGTGTCATGGGAAGTCACTTGGTTCTTTGTGCTGCCTCGGTTGGATTTATAGTTGGATTTGTGTTGGTAAGTTCTTATTGGCTGCTTGTGCTTCCGGTTTGGAGGAGCGCACAGAATGAATGTGGCTTCAAAATCAGTTCCAAATAAGGGAGAACAGTTTCAATGGTAAGAACCTTTTGCTCTATTTAATTTTTTCTGTTTTTCAAGTTATGTTATGTTAAATTATGTTATGTTATAGCTTAATCGATGTAAGAATACAGTAAAGGATAATGTTATCATTCATATATATCATATATATATAGATATATATATATCTTATTATTATATAAGATAATTAATATATATTAATTAAATAATCAAGGTGTTTGAACTAATTTAATACATTTTAACTTTGGGAATTGATGCAACCTGCAGGAGCGGATGGATAAATTAATTACAACCATCAATCCAATTAAATTAGTTTTACTTTTGCCTGCTCCTCAAGATTTCTGACATAACTAATACCCAACCCAATTAATCTAAAACCTAACATGGAAGAAAAAAGAGTTTCCTCAGTCTAAAGCCTTATTGGCAGATCACCAACCTTTTAATTCCATGCCAATTAAATGAAAATTTTAACCTCAAATTCTTCTCATATATAGTACGCAGCTATGCGCGCCGTCAGTATTAATCACAGTTAAATTCTTAGAATAATACTACATATACAATATTTTTATATAACATTTCTCATACAACATGATGTAGTAAAAGATGATTAGATGAAAGTTTATTTTTAATTTAAAATCAGCCAATTATCTTTTGTTACATCATGTTGTATGAAAAATATTGTATAAAAGTATTGTATGTATAGTATTATGCAAATTCTTATATATAAAATATCATTTCAATCCAACGAATGAATCCAATACTATTCAAGCATGGTTCCGACTAAAGAATTATTATTATTATTATTAGTATATAAACATGGTATAGTTAAAGTCTATGTTATACCCAAAAAATCAGAGCTGACGTGAGGTTTAATCAGCAATGACTAGTCAAAATTCAAGAAGGTTTTCTGTCATCTGGATGTAGCCACGTCGCGCAAGGATGAGAGGGGTAAGGCCATCGTCAGTGAGGCGGGTGAACATCAGGCTTATGAGTGGCTAAGAATTGTCCACCTGTTGAAGCTCCACGCAATTTAAGGATATCTCTCGTGCAGGCAACCAATGGGGAGCGGGTTAGGAATTGTATCGCACCTTCCTGCACGTAGAATCATGATTACCAGCTTGAATCCTCCAACTATAAATAGAGGGCTCTTCTCTATTTTACGGGATTGACTTATCCACCGCTCAAAACATATACTTTCTCTCTCTTGTCTACATTTATTTTCTCTATTGTAATTCAGCTCGCCAAGTGCGATCTGATTGTAATCACTCATTAATATAATTATAATGGACGTAGGATTAACTTTAGAACATCTGAACTACTTTAAAAATTATTACCTATTCAATATCTTTTTTTATACTTCCAGATCACGTGTGATTTCTAAGTCCGCTTAACACTTCACACACGTGAATAATTGGTGTCAAAATCAAGCATCAATAGTCTAAGTTTGGGATTATAGTAAGGGAGGTATGATAAATATAATTCACTATGTTTATGTATTTATATACGTGGTATTATAAAACTTTCTCAAATTTAATACCTTTATAATACGAAGTATTAACTTATAATATTGTTGATGGATATCGCCGTGGTACATAAACTCTTTGTATACTCATAGTATAAGACTAAAATTACCTAAAAGAAATAATGCATACATTTAAAATTAATTAAACCCAATAAATACCTACAATTAAACATCTAGTAAATGCCTAAACTCCGTTTCAATGTTCAAGAATTCTATGAAAGCAATATACTCTCTACGTGCCTTAACATCAACTTCATTCCGCAACAGCGCCGGTATAAACAGCCGTGAGCCGGTGAGCGCCACGAAAGCCACCACCAATGGACCGGAAACCACCCTAGGCAACCGCCACTTGTCTTTCAAAGCCCCTTTCCCGGCCATTTCAGCAGCCAAACACAGCCCATGTAAGAGAAAGAAGCACGTGACATCCCACCTCGGCTTCGCTCTTCCAAAGTAATAAAATAGTAACTCATGCATCAAACCAGACACCAAAAAAGTTGCAAGAACCGCTGGCACTCGAGCCCACTTTGCCCCAATCACACGGCTTGAAATGAAGCGGACGGGATTGTATACGGTCGGCCGTAGAATATCTGAAACCATAAGGTTCCATCTTCTTCCCCAGAAGTCTTGCAGTGAAGTCGACAAATATGGCTCAGCAAACTGCGGCTCGAGCTCGATGCCGATTAGCGTTCTAGCCAATGCTCCACCGAGGAGTAGAGTGAGTTCAAGACTGAGATACAAGTAGATGCAATACATAAACAACATGATATCCGGGTGGAAATTTTGTTTGTTGCTGTAAATGAGTAGGAAAAAAGCGAGTAGAAGGAACTTTACGGCGTGTTTTTGGGGTGATTTTGAGGTTTTTAGTGGAGTTTTTTGAAGATTTTGAGATGACGGGTGGTGTTGAATCTTGACAGGGAAACAAGCTAAAGCAATGAAAGTTTGTAAAGAGAGATTTCGGTAGGAAGATAAAGGGCCTTTACCGAAGGCGAAGAGAAGAAGTTTGAAGTTGGCGAGCCAAACGAGGAAGAAACTTGTTGGGCCAACAAAATTAATGGCGTGGAGATTGAAAGGGAGGATGAGGAAGATGAAGATGACGGGGAAAATAGCGAGAAGTCTGGTGAAGCCTTTGGGGATAATCTTTCCAATGGCGTAACAGTAGCAGAGTGATGCCACAGCTGAAAGCCATACCATAATGAACGTGTTGATTTCATTATTTTCACCTTTCATTGTTGCTTAATTTTTCTGGCCTCGTATGAGGAAGAAGATGAAGATGAATTCATACAAGGTTGAAATTGAATGAATGATGGATCTTGTGTTAATATTTAGTGGCGCCATGTGTTTGTGATGCGAGCTTGGATTTAATAAAGTCAGGCGGCATGTGCAGTGGAGCACGCTAGCAATATATAAATATTCAAGTTGACATGAAGAGGATCTTGAATCTTGATTATAAATATGAGTAAACGACTTTTTTCCAAGATTACACTTTTCCATCCAAAGAGTTTCAATATACAATTTTTCCACTTAAAGTTAATACTTCATTCTTACTCAAAGCCGATTCTGGTCAATTTCGATGGTAAAAATTCTCTTTATTACCACTATTTGAATCTTCAGTCTCTTCTATACAAGACTTTCTAACTCTAGCACTTGATATCTCATCGATTGTTGACCATCACAAATCTATGATTTCTTGTTGTTAGTTAATTTCTAACTGATTCTATCGATCAATATTCAAACAGTCACCATTAATTGTTCGATCCACTAGCCTTCATTCTGCAAAACCCCTCTTACCTTAACTCTTGGTAACTCGTCGAATGCTGGTTGAGCAAGTTAAGCATACTTTGGATAGTAATGAAGTTTTAGCTTTGGGTGGGAAAATGATATTTTGAAACTTTTTGAGTGAGAAAGTGTCATTAAGGCAAACCTTGGGTGGGAAAAAAGTGGCTTACTCTAAATATAATTGGTAATGAAAGATTCAATACAATTAATTAATAATTAGTTGCTAATTAATAAAAGGCTTGTTTACTTGAGATCACAATTATAAAATTATGAAAGAAAAGTTCATAAGCAATATATTCTTGATGCTGTCATATCTTGCAATTGGGACATGAAAGTATAAATTAAGTTATAACATAGTTGTTATATTAAGCTATTAATCTATACATGGGCAGCTCATATGATTAGAGCGAATTAGAGATAACGTGAACGAGCACACAATCTCAAGTTTGATTTACTATTTCGACTATCCCCGATCTAAGTGTAACATAGAAGTTATATGTTGTAATAAATTAAGGAGTTAAAGGCTTGTTTGCTTCACTTTTCTAAATAGTATTTTATTCTGAATAATATTCGATTTAATCAAATAAGATAGGATTCTGAGAATTTGTTTGGTGCATTTTTTGAAAATATTTAGATTATTTTTAATCATCTACATTTGTTAATTTAGCTAAACACACCCCTCCAAACAATAAAAGTTTATAAACAAAAACACCCCCACTCACCCAACTGATTGTCGACAGCTGGCTACTACTGCTAGACGGTGGTTGAAAGTCACCGGAATGGCAAAGATCTGGCTGTCATCTTGGCCGTCATTGATGGCCAAACGATGACCGTCGTTTGGCTGTAGATCTAGCTAAAAATGGACAGATTGGCATACAACCGACCAGATCCAATCGATCGTGTGCCATTCGGGCGACCTCCGACCATTGTTCGATGGTGGTGGCCGATTGTCAGCTAAAAGTTGGGTGGGTGTGGGAGTTTTTGTTAATTTTAAAACTTTTATTGAGAAAAGTAATTGTTAAATGTTTTGAATTGAATAGAGTATGATTGAATTTTAAACAATATTAAAACAAACACATTTTCATTTTTGAGGATAGGATAATAGAATAGGATAGGGTAGAAAAGTAAACAATGAGAGCCAAAGATGTTTACACAAATTATTAATAAATTCATATATAATTCCGCTCATGGTTTAATGAATAAATGCATTAAAGATTTTATTCTTTAATGTCCTTAACCTACGTTCTTTAAATAACACTTAATGAAATTCAAAATTTTCATATTAGTGATTATCATACTTTAATTCAAATTTCAGTTCTTTAATTACGTGACAAATTTTCAATTTCAATACAAATGATTTGTCAGCGGAATATTTGATCAAACACACAACCAGTGTGTCTAATTAGAACAAGTCGAGGAAAGAACTATAAAGAAGAAAAGAAAAGAAAAGACACACGAAATTTACGTGATTCGGCCTATGTTCATGAGGCACAACAATCTCTTTCTACTTAGGAACTACGTATCACCTCTTAATTACATACCTATAAAAGACCTAATATGTCGATTACCTATTTATAGTATTCGAATTCTAAGACTTTAAGAACCCAAAACCTTCAAAGAATAAGAATTTTAAATAAATATGATTACATAAAAGAAATAAATTTAAGGTAAATAAAATAGCAATAATTTAACATAATCCTAGATGGAAAAGCAATAAAAATTAGTAAGCAATTCAATCTTACAAACTTTCTTTCATAACCCTGACGTAATAACTTGTATTTGATCAGTTCGTAATTAGATAAACGAGATTTATTATGAATTGATCAACTGCGAACTATCCCATCGAAACTGCGAACTATCCCATCAAAACTGTGAGAAAAAGTTGGTTGAACTAAAATATAAGTATAGTATTACAATGGAAAAGACTCCGGGATTCTCATCAAAACCAAAGAATGCACCCATAGATTTCAAAGTGACAATAACACCACAACTTTCTTTCATAACTCCGACGTAATAACTCGTATTTGATCAGCTCGCAATTAAGTAAACGAGATTTATTATGAATTGATCAACTGCGAACTATCCCATCGAAACTGTGAACTATCCCCTCAAAACTGTGAGAAAAAGTTGGTTGAACTAAAATACAAGTATAAAACTGTGAACTACCCCATCAAAACTGTGAGAAAAAGTTGGTTGGACTAAAATATAAGTATAGTATTACGATGGAAAAGACTCCGGGATTCTCATCAAAACCAAAGAATGCGCCCATAGATTTCAAAGTGACAATAACACCACAACAAATCTAAATACGAAAATGAATAAAGGAGAGTAATAGAAAATAATTCGATGAGAACAAAGTGAGGAGAGTTCTAGGAAGGTTGAAATGTCAAAGCACGACCAACATCCTTTACAAACGCGCCAACAGCTGCGTACTCTTCAAACGCCCTAACATCAGTGTTACACCGGAGAAGTGTTGGGAAGAACCACCAAAAACTGGTAACCATCACGAATCCAACCGTCAACATCGTCCTTAAAACCGTTGTCAACCGCGACTTGATCATGATATTTTGATCGGCCAAAACTTTTTTCAAAGCAATCTCAGCCATTAAACACATTCCATGGAACACAAAGAACCACGTAATCTCCCAGGTGGGTCTGACGCGCCCCAAGTAGTAAAAAATCAGCTCGTGCATTGCAGCCGAGACAAGAAACGTGCTAAAAACCCCCGGGAGTGGAGCCCACTTCCGACCGACTGCACGGGCGGAAATGTAGAGAACTGGTTCGTACACGGTCGGTCGAAGAACGCGGGTGACCATGAGGTTCCATCTTCTTCCCCAGAAGTCTTGCAGTGACGTGGCGAGATAGGGCTCGTCGAACTGCGGCTCGAGCTCGAGGCCGAACGGGGCCCGAACCAGGGCTTGAACCATGGCAAGGCTGAGCTCGAGGACGAAGAAAATATGGAAACTATAGAGAACAAGAATGAGCTTTGGGTGAAGGTAGTTATTATAGTTATATGCCTGTAAAAGTGCAGCCAAAAGGAGACATTTTATGGCGTAGTTTAAAGGAGATTTGTGGCCTTTTCTGGATTTTGAAAGAGGGTTTTGTTGGATTTTGATGGGCAAACAGGCCATGGCGATGAAGAGAGGTAAAGAGAGAGGAGGGTTAGAGGAAGACAGTGGGCCTTTACCGAAGGCGAAAAGCAAGAGTTTGAAGTTGGTAAGCCAAGCGAGGAAGAAGGCGGTCATACCGCCGAGATGAATGGAGAAGAGTTTGAGAGGAAGGAAGAGAAAAAGGCAAATAATTGGGAGTACACAGAAGAGTCTGGTGAAGCCTTTAGGGGTTATTTTGCTGATGGCATAGCAGTAGGATAGAGATATGAAGACTGAGAGCCATACCTTGGTGAAGTTGAACACCTCTCCTGCAGGCACCATTTTGATAAGTAATTTTAAAATTTTAATGGCTATTGGCCTATTGCTGCTGATCTTCTGCAATGATTTTTAGAAAGATTTTGGTGTTGGAGCCTTGGAGGTGCAGAACATCAAAGTCTTATAGAACAAAGTTGAGCGACAGAATAAATGTCCTTGGGGCGTGGGGGGCCAATGCTTAATTATTTATTGCTTACTTTCCTCCAATATGATTAGATTAGGAATTGACTTTCAGCTCAGGAAAGTACAGTTTATTTGGGTAATTGCCACGTCAATACATGATTGTTTGGGTATGATGGTTCTTGTCTCATTTCAAATATATTATGATAAGAGTAGGTGCGTTCGGTTGAATATTTTTATCCATATTCTCGATCCTATTCTCTAAATATTATTTGATATATTATTCTAGAAATATTATTATATTTTTTAATTATATTTATACCCCTTAAGTTTATTAATTTTATAAATACTTCTCAAAAATGTTTAAAAATTAATAAAAATACCCTCATCAACTCATACTTGTCAGATTCTGGCAACCACCGTTGGTGGTAGTCGAAATCTGTACAATAGCCTATACCATGACGGCCACTAGCCGGTAGTTCACCAATTTGACGGCCAAAGATATAACCGTCGTTTTCGGTCAATGATGGCCAAAGATGGCCTTCGTTTTGGCCTTTTTCAGCTAGAGGATATGGCCGGAAAAGGCCATACCGACGCGTTACGACACAGATCCAACCGGTCTATGTCGTAACATAATTTTTTTGCCAGATTCCGACGGTGGTGGCCAGAATCTGGCATTGCAGGTGGTGGGGGTGTTTTTGTCATTTTATATGTTGAGGTGTTTAATTAAATTAGTAAACCTGGGGGCTTTTTTATAAATTTTTAAATTTTATCTCTTAATACTCCTCTATTCAACAACCTAATGGGTGCATTTGGCTTATTATTTTTATCCATATTCCCAATCATATTCTTCAAATATTGTTTGGAACGTTATTCCTAAAATATTAGTATTTTTTTTAATTACTCCTAGACCCCATAAGTTTATTAATTTCATTAAATACCCCCCAGAAAAAAAGTTTAAAAACTAACAGAAACACCCCCACCCACAATACTTGCCAAATTCCGGAAACCACCGCCGATGGTAGCCGGAATCTGTCACAACAGTCACATGAGCACTGGTAATGGCCAGATCTGGTCGGCGTTGACTATCAACGATGGCCAAATCTTGGCCATCGTTGACAGACAACGACAGCCAAAGTTGGCCTTTTCCGGCCGTCGAAGGCCACATCCGACCTTAGATCTGGCCTTTTCTGGCCAGATCCGTGGTGGATATGGCCGGAAAAGGCCATATCGATCGAATGCCCGCCAGATCCTACCAGATTTTGTGGTTATCCAATTTTCCAGCCAGATTCCAGCGGTAGTGGCCAAAATCTGGCACTTTGGGTGTTAAGGGTGTTTTTGTCATTTTATAATATTTTAATATATTGGGGTATTTATTAAATTAGCAAACCTTGGGGGCTTTTTCATAAATTTTTAAATTTTATCTCGTAATACTCCCATATTCAACTATCCAATACTATCCTCAAAATCCTACCCAAAATAATAAACCAAACGCACCCAATATTATTTCTAAAATCCTATCCAAAATAATAAATCAAGCGTACCCAGTAATATTACATTTACAAAGAAATTTTACAAAGATCTTCGTATAAAATGATGTGACAAAAAATGAATAAAAGAGTTAATTTAATGAATTTAACTTTTTATTTTACTCTTATATTTATTTTTTACCACTTCACTTTGTATATAAATCTTTGTAGGATTTCTTTATAAAGGTAGTATTATTGTTATGTTAATGGCCGCCAATGTGGAATCGTGGGGGATTAGAGGATAGCATGGGAAAGGCATCAATTCCTTATCAGTGTCTGTCTTTTAGCTGAGATAATTCTCTGTTTCGTCCAGGTGTTGTGGACAAAAATATTGTTCTCTCAGACTATAATTGAGGTAATGTTTTCGCCTACAAATTAATTCTTTAATTTGTCGCCTTAATATGCTAGTTCCATGTGCATTGTATTTTTGTCTAAATTATAAATGAGAGATACTGATCTTTGGGATGTTTTGCTAAGTAGATTCATTATTAATGAAAGAAGAAATCATAGTAGAGATTTGCAGAGTTGATAGTTTTCAGGAACAAAGATAAAATTTCTTTAAGAGAGAACTCTCATAGGATATTAAAATATGTTGGTGTCAAAGTCCAATATCGGTTAGGAGACGAGGGTTTTAGTCGCTTATATAACACAAAGACACCTTCACCACTCAAGAGATCTTTTCAGGATAAAACTGTGCTGGTTCGGACTCAAAACGGACAATACTGTTGGAAATCCACCTACCATCTCTATCATGTATCTAGATCCGGCATACATCAACAATTCTCCCTAGAAGGAGGTCTTGAATCTAGACATTCACACAGACATTCCTGGAGTAAAGATAATCTAAGCTAAACAAGCATATACATTCAAGTTCCACAAATCCAACACCTGCAAAACATAAACAAAGCATTCAGAAATTCAAAATCAGAAAATCTAACATCTTTTATCTAATTAATAGTAAAATGTTTACATACAGAAACTATATCATCATCATCTTCTCCAATCCCATTATCATTCAGTTCATCCCGGGCACTATTGCCTCCTCCACCACCGGCATTCATCACCCTTTTTCCCTTTTTTTCATCGTCATCATATGTGTGAGATAAGAGTAATATAGCGAGTTATTAAAACCAAGACAAAGGAGGTGATGAAGACGACTGCTCTGCCACCATTTCAGCATCTGCAATTGTTATATTTATACGTTTCAGCTACCGTACGGTACCGTTTAAATGAGTCCGTAAGAGGCCATCAAATCCTTAAGCCCAGTACTTTCTCTGGGCTTAATTGCAACTCGGAATGTTTATACCCAGTACGTAAAAAATATAATCCTTTATAAAACCATTTATTTAGCAAATAAATATATTTTGTATCTCTTGCTTTTAAAAGAGAAATTATATTAAATAACACTATTTTAAGCTTTGAGTTGAAAATTAGCACTTTTTGAAAAGTGGCTCAAGAAATAGCGTAATCCCATTTTACAGGTTGAAAACGGGTTTTGACCGATACCAGCCACACCACCTCTTACAGACTTACAGCCACATTCAGCCAACTTCACCCTTCAACACTAAAGTGGTCCAATATTACCGAATCATGTCAATCGACTGAATTTGGCCATTTGGATAGAACCTTACATGCTTGAATCTGGCTAAATCTTAGTGTTTCGGCCAAAACCTGCTTATTCTTCTCCAAATGCAAGTCTCCATTTCCATTATCATTTCTCCACTGCCAAGAAGCATTAAAACCACCCAAAATTGCACCATCAAACAATAATCAACCCCATCTCTCATTCAAAACCAGCAACTCCATTAAAATTCCAAAATCAACTTAAATGCAATTCAAATCAACTAAAATCCGAGACCAAATCAAATAACAAAATCGGTTTTTAGGTTGGGTTTTCGAAGTTTTCAATAGAGGTAATGGTTAGTATGAGTTTAAAGAAGATGAGTGAAAGTTTAGGTTTATTTATATTGTAAAATGGGATTGTGCTATTTCTTGAGAAGGTTTACAAAAAGCGTTAAGATTTCAAATTTTTTTTTTTTTTTGGTATCCAGGGTTGTCTAGGCCAGCTTGCACGCATCACAACTAATCTTCTGGGACTTTGAAATTAACGATTCGATAAATCTCCAATAGCTATCCCTTATTAATAGTCGTCAGAGTTCGAACTTAAGATCTCTTAAGTAATACACCTCAAAGTTTCAAGTGAACCATCAAGCTACTTAGAGATAGTTTTAGATTTCAATTCCCAACACAAAATAGTATCATTTTATATAGTTTCTCAAAATGGGTTATTTGTTATGAGAGAGAATAAGTTCAGTTATCCTTCTTAAACAAAAATTGCCCAAACATAATTTCCCAGAAGCAAATTTGGAGAAGTAATGTTACATCAGAAAAAACTGAATACCCTGTTCACTTTTAATATTATATACTGAATTGGGTGATGAATTTGTAGGACTTTCTTGTGACCACTGCAGAAGAACAGAACAACTGAATGATTCAGAAAGAGAAAAAGAGAAAAAGAGAAAGTTAACACTGCACTGCTTTCAAGTTTCAACCTTCTTTTTTTTTGTTTTTTTGAGTCCCCCAGTACTGAATCATCAGTTAACAACCTCAAACTACAAAGATAAAGCTTACCACAACACTAATTAATAATGTTGAAAAGCAAAAGAATTACAAAGTGACTCTGTGTGTGCTCAAACAGCCAAGCTCAATTTTTATTGATTGAGACTCTTCCTGAATGAAATGAATTTTTACTTGCTCCAATTGTTTCCAAATCCTCTCTTCTTCTTCTTCTTCTTCACTGTGTAGAATCCACCAGTCTCAGATAGGACTAAAATAAATAAGACACTGCAAATGAAATATGTTAACATCTGAAGCAGATTTCAACTCAAAAAACCATTTTGACTGAGGGGCCAAGCAATGAAACTCATCGGACAATTCACACTTCAAGTCGCCTGCCAATCTTTACGGATGTCGAATGTATAGTTGATCTCCAAGTAGCACTTGTTGTCATCATCAACAAACTGAAAATAGCGAAAGCAGACCATCGAGGAATCATTAAGAGAATTGCAAATAGACACTTTGTAAGACAGTGAAAATATGTATGAGGCTTATTTATCTAGACATTTCGTGGCCCACAAATTTGAAATTCACATTTATGCTTTATAACAGACATGTTATGAGGCCCGACAACTAATTGAGTGGATCATTCATGGTAAAGTAACTCATATAGGTATGGAGAAAATGAACATAGCCCCACTCTATTAGCTGCAATAATCATTTTAGGACCACGACTTGAAATGGCATCAAAATTAATATTGATCAGATAAAAGAAGTTATTTCAATGATGTATGAAAGCAACTACTCATCTACGAAGTCACTCAAATAAGAGATTAAAGATTACACAATCAAGGGTATGTGTTCATCAGCAACTGCAGTCATTTTCTTTCTTATTTACTTGTCTTGCTCAGAAGCTTAGCATGAATTTATATGTAGTGAATAATGTGCAAGGAAGCACTATGGTCCAACCTACCTTAAAATTTTGAATTATATGCCTATGTCTCAAATTTTCTATCACTTACAAATTGTTGGCATAATCATCCTGTAGCGAAGACTATAAAATCACAGAACACCTTCAGAACTTACCTTACTTCTAGCTGAATATGATCCTCTAGCAAAAATGCCGGACGGAGTAGTTTCTTCGGGCATTTCTTGTATATAAGGTTCTGCCTGAGGACTAAAGGTTCCAAGCATTTCCTTCGTGCTATCAACTGTTACAAGGATTCATAGTTCATGTAAGGGAGATAATCATACCCAAGCGTCCAAAGGCCTAATTCTTTCTCAAAACTTGAGAGACAACAGAAAGAGAGAGAGATTACCCTTGACACCAGTTTTCCAAACTGTGTTAGTGTATTTGAGGCCGGATACAATATTGTTGCTAACCTGGAAAGTGAACTGTAGGCTGTAACGGCTACCTTCTTTTAAGGTAAACCACAAACCTTTGACTTTGCCACTCTCAGGAACTGCGAGAACAATATCTGGTCTACCGGGCGATTTAATTGAAAGGCTCAAGATCTTAACATCTGGTTCTAGTGTTTCTACATCGTGACATAAATGGTAAAAGAAAATATGAGAATGCAGATAAAATCTATCCCATTAACAAGCAGAAATATATAGTTTATTACAAGAAAAGAAATCAAAAAGGAACCAACATCTAGCAGCAGTGAGCCAAATTGAAATAATTTTCCATGGCAAACGTTTGAGAATCAACACAATCATCATACAAATTGTTGAATTTTAAACCCCCATGTCAAAGTTTTTCTCTTATAATTTACCAAGCTTTTTCAAGAGAATTTCCCCATCTCAGAGCATCCAAATTCATCAAGATGTCTGATGCCTAGGAACCAATTCAAAGAGGCACAATATTTAACCCCCAATGTATGCATTATCAAAGTGATCTTTCGATTGATAAAGAGTAAAAAACTTAACAAGAGAACGAAAGAAAAATTGAAACTTTAAAGGCATTGAGATTAAAAGATCAAATTTTGTTGCTCTGTTATCAAATTCTCAGAGTCCAAACAAACTTAAGAGAAAAAAATTAAGCAAATTAGTGTTTTTTTTTTTTTTTACCTCCAACAGAATTGATATCCACACTCCCAAGAAGCTGTTCTTTCCATCTCCTCAAGCTCTCGTCATCCTAAATCCTCAAAAAACCAGCACAAAAAGAAATAAAATTAAAAGAGAAGAAGAAGAAGAAAACAAAGAAAGAAGACTAAAAGAAACAAAACAAACCTTATCCTTTTCAAATTGTTCTTTAAGAGTGTACAGAGGACCCAACTCAATCTGTCTATCTTCATCTTCTTCTTCATCCTCAGTTGCAGAAATAGAATTCTCACTCATTTGTCTAGATATAGCTCCACCAACTGGCTCATTCTTAGCCTGTTCATTTGGAGGTGTTTTTGTTACCGTCTCACCCGAAACTCCACCACCACCACCACTCTCATTGCTTTTCTCATCAAACCCCATGTTGCTGGAACTTGAATCAACACCAACCGCCAAAGACATCAAAAGTCCATCAACAATAACACAAAACAACAGAATAAGAATCACCACTCAGTCACTGACTAAATAACCGAAAGTAAAAGTACACCCAGGAGAAGCCAAACCACTACTGCTCCTCTTAAAAACAAGAATATGACT
This sequence comes from Pistacia vera, assembly GCF_008641045.1. Lineage (NCBI taxonomy): Eukaryota > Viridiplantae > Streptophyta > Magnoliopsida > Sapindales > Anacardiaceae > Pistacia > Pistacia vera. The sequence continues at coordinate 87,882 of NW_022196148.1, read as the reverse complement.
AACAAAAACAAACAAAAAACGAGAGCAACCCAATGCAGAAAAAGAAAAGAATTATAAAAAAAAGGCAAATAGGAAGCAAAACCGAGACAACCCACAAAAGATAACCCTTCAAAGAAAGAAAAGATACAAAGAAAAAGAAGAGAGAGAGCAAGATAGAGATGGGTTTGTTATGGAAAGAAAGTTATCACAAATAAAGAAGGAAATGGTCATGTGGTGATCCGAAATTCTGAACAATCAACTTTGAAAAAGAAAGAGAGAGAGAGAGAGAGAGAGAAGTGGAGAGATCGTGAAGGTCACTCCTGCACTAGCTTACACGAAGACCATGATTCGAGGAGGGTTATTTTCTTTGTTTTCTTTTGTGTCTACAGAGTTGTTGGTACATAATTTTTTTTTTTTTTTTTCTAGGCACACAAACACACGAGAGAAAAAGAGACAGCTTAGCCTAGGATTGAGTGGATGAAAGATGCTGTTTGACTCTTTCTCATGATTGGATTTTACTTGGTTTATATATAGCGTATATCTCTAACCGTGTGAACTCTTTAGTTTCCCTACCGTCTCTTTTTCCTTCTCTTTGTTTTCATGGGAATATCTTAGGATTCTACATTAAGATTACATACTGTTTTTTCACCATTGGGTTTACGTCAATTCAATGATGAAAGATTACAATAGGACTTGTTTCTATTCTGAAAGCTTTGTAAATCATAACCTTTTATATGAATATTTAGTTATGGTATCTCGAATATTCTTATCAATTCGAATATATTTTTATTCTAAATCATAATTTTTTTAAGATTTAATTACATTATCAAAATAATACTGTATAGTAGATGATCGATTTTTCTTTTCTTTTCTTGGTAATCGGAGTGTTCGAACCAACTTGTATGCAGTTTAACTCATTTATGAGATCTATTGAACATTTTACAAACCCAACGATTAGGTAAGTCATAATATTATTGTGATAGATAGTCCAAAAGTTTGAACCTTAGAATTTAAGAAAGAAAGCAAACCTCCTTAACCGACAGACCAACCCCTTGAGGTTAGAATTTAGATGATTGGTTTTAATCGACTCTTAAATCATAATCTATTTAAAAATATAGGCATATTATATTTTGGGTAATCTTGAAATTGTGAAAGATGGTGTGTGAATGGAGTTTTATTTGTCATAATTATTAAATGTGATTGAAGGAATATATATATAGATTATGGGTTCAAGTTGTTATATAGTCTTATACATAATAAATTAGATGGAAAAAAATGTCCATAATTGTGTGATTATATAATTAAACAAAGAATTTGATAAAGAGTAGAAACCGGTTGTAATAATAATTGATGGGTTCAATTCATTGTGGTGGCAGGTGGCATGAATTGGAGTATTGGACCCATATAATGATTTAGTTTGATACTTTTTTTGAAAGAGGTGCAAAGTATACGCATAATTTAGGTCAATTCATTATGATTCATGACCAAATAATGTTTGATTAAAGGAAGAAATTTTTATGATTTCTATATGTATTTCAAAGTAAACGATTTCACATTACCTTCACTTCAGAAGTTTCTAGCTAAATAAACATGGACTCCGTATTATCAAAGAGTAAATGCTAGCCATTAGGCTTGCCGTCGGATGGTAAAGCTTTAGTCATTTGAGTGAGTTATCCGGATATTTGTGTTCGAGTTCTATAAAGTGATAACCTGTCACATTTATAACTTACCTGATCCCTTAAGTTTATAGGGTGTTTAATAGATTCCAAAAATTAGTTGAAGTACATACAAACTAACCCCGAATAGCCCAATTATAAAAACAAAAAAAAGTAAATGTTTTAGAAGAAAATGAACCTATTTTGACTTCTAGCCTTGGAAGACCATAAAGAAACTGGCTGAATGGTTTGAAGGAAGTTGAGTTAAGCCAACAATTCTCAAACTTCTGAAATGTCAAAATCTAGAGAATTAAATTAGAATCTTTTTAACTGTTTATTTTGCCATTGAGAAAAATTACTTGGTGAAACTCAATCAATGATGCCATCATTGATTCTTTCTGAGGCTGTTCCAGGGATTCCAACCCCAAATTAATGGCCTCTTCACATGGTCTATATAATTATCGTCCAATATCCAGTCTGGGTCTGGCTGAGAAATTTATGTTTCTTAACCACTCTTAACTAGTTTTTATGCCCTTAAATTGGGGAAAATGATCAGTTCATGCTTCAATTTTTGCAGTACAGTAGCTAAAAGATGAACAAAAAGTTAAGATAAGAGGAAGTTCTTGCCAGCTAAGATGATGGTGAAACAAGCAAATAACTAGCATGTGCATGGCCCTCCATTCCATAAGGTGTCATCTCTTTCCTTCCACGTAGCTGAATATGGAAGCTTTACCATTACTGCTGAGTGCTGACAGAACATACAACTAAGAATGGCTACGGGGACTCTGTTTAAATTCCTTCCTGGAAAATTCAAACTGCAAAGTCAGCTCCAGTAAACATTTATGCAGTCTATGGACAAGAAAAGGTAAATAAATGAATTCGGTATTCACAAAAATACCAATTTTGGTATTATTCGAATACGCAAGGTTGTCGAATACAACTCAGAAAATCACCAAATAGGATGGTAGTGAAGATGAACACATAAATATCACCAATATTGAGTGAAATCTTGTAGTATAAGGTGAAGGTATAATGTGAAACTAGTCAATAAGAGTCTTCCATGCATTGCTGAAATGACTATGATTTGCTTATCCTAACAAGTGTTTGATATAATGCAATTAAAGACTTTACAAACAACCAATGTCCATAAAGGATCTCTATATGGCAGAAGTGACTCTGTAGCAGAAGTTATATAACAAGGAGGTATCAAAAAGGCATAATTTACAAATAGCAATGCTATGCACATCCACATAATATGGAGAATAAATTGAACTAATTCTATAGTGATGTCCAGTTACCCCAAAATTTTGATATGACTGAATAAACAGATTTTCAAATTAGTCTCAAGTATAATGACAGAAATAAACATTTCATTTTCATTTTCCATTCAAGGCCTCTGATTAAGAAAGAGTTCTTCTCTCTGATGATGAAGAGTTGAGATTTCAACAATCAAATTAGGATAATTACAGAAGGCAAGCATTTCCCAGAGTGTTAATACGAATAGATTTTGGTAAGGTATGTTTTAGCCAAGGCCACTGAATAGAAAAAAAATGCTTAATTCCAAATTCATGTGAATGGAAATTAGGATTTCAAAATCAAGTAATACCAATTACAAAAAGCAAGCATTCTCCACACCACAAAAAAAAAAAAAAAGGGCTGCTCCTTAGCCTTGTCTTGTTCATCCTTGCTCATTAAGTTTACAAAAATTGGTATACCTCATTGCATTTATAACATATATGGATTAAGTAACCTTCAAAACTGAAACCAAACAATTAATCGCTTCCCCACTTTTTCAAAACTCTCTCTTTAGCTGAGACAAACCCGTAGACTTCCTTCTTTGACATATCATCAAAATTAGCAGGACCATCTGGAGATGCCTTCTGAAGGAATCTTGAGGTTATGAAACTGAACCCGTTTCTTGTTCCTCGCAAAGCATACAACAGTGGATTGAAGATCACAGCAAGAAGCACTTCTCCTTTTGCAACTATGAGATACTGTCAATATGAAAGCAAATTTATGAGAGAAAGAGACACAGAAATGACCATAATAATCATGGATGCCAGCTTTACAAACTTTAAAGACGAAGAAAACTGCTTACCATGATGATAATGCCGAGCACAGCAAGACTTGCTTGTTGTGCTTCTTGCCAAAAATGATCACCATTGGACCAACCAAACCGTCCCCCCCATCCAAACCAACCTCCTCCACCAGCATCACCTCCACCACCTGCCTCTTCTCTTCTCTTAATCTCTTTGTTCCACTTCTCAAACTCATTTTTCTTTCCACCAAGTGCATTATCTAAGGCTTTCCTAGCTTGTTCCTGCCACCATAGATATAGATATATTAAATCTACCATGCGAAGGAAAAAGCATTATTAAAAAGGAGAAAATGAATCTTTCGAATTCTTACATCCAAAAAAACAAAGACAAGGAAAGAGCTATATGTCAAAATAAGACTCAGCTGGTCAACCTCAAGTAGTTTGCGAAAAGAAACAAACTTAGTTGTGTTATTTTTTCATACTTCCCTTTTGGTGATTTTTCAATTTCAAACATCCTAATCAGAAAAGTAGAAACAATGACACATCTACCTGTTGAATGGCCAAAACATCATTCAAATATTGCACATTGAAAATAATTACTAACAATAACTCTAAGAGAACTCTGCATGGCCACCCCTCTTTGTAGCAACATATGCCAAGTGTCACAAAACGACTGTAAAAAGTAAAAAGAACATATCAAGTATGTTATTTGGGTGCAGTAGACTGACATTTGGTCTAAATGCTCAGAGCAACAGAAGTTGTAAATGTTGTTATATCACATCATATCATGTTATTATTTGTTTACCTGTATGATATCTGGTCAACAAACTCATATTGATGGTAATATATGGTTACACCAGGCAAAGGAGCTTAATATAAAGTGAAATCCACCATAAACACCTCAAGTTGATAGAATTATCCATAACTTCTCAAACTTCATTTGAATACCTTCTATCAAACAATAACTCTGGAAATCAAAACTTACTCTCACTCCCCATAGTGTAATACTTTACTGCATCATTATTCAATAAGTACTCCTAAAAACGAAAGCCACCCCTTGAGCATGAATACGAATTTGTTTTTTGCATGATTTCCTCATCTTCTCATAGAACACTAACCATTGTAAAATATTCAGAAACTCTCACGAAACACAGCCTACCCCAATCAACATTGAAGACACAAGGGAGCTCAAATTTCCACAAAAGCTTAATCTAACTTGACCCAATTAGAAACCATGGAAGTATAAAATTATGCACAGAGCTCAAGCTCCCAATTTCTGAGCTTCAAACATCAAAAAATCCAATCAAGCCACGCTCCAAGCAACATAGAATCAAATCATAATCACTCTCTTCAAACTACAACTTGAATATTCATTAAAACAAATAATTATATCTGTAAAAAATTCGTAAATAAAATAATAAAATAAAAAAAAGAGAGAGAGATGATAAGTTGGTACCTCTTTTCGATTGTCTGAAAAGAGGCAAGAAAACTTGCCATCGCACTTGAGTGTTCGGAGCAGAGAAGTCCAGTTTTGGTTTTGGTATTCGTTTTGATAGCGGGTCGTGTTGAATACGAGGAATTGAGAGGGTTTATGTTGACAACCTGAGACATTGTTTTTGCACCTCCCTCCGTCCCCCTCGCTCTGTGTTGGAACAGGCTTTGTTTGGTTACATCGATAGGTAAATCTAAACAACGAACTCTTATTCGGGCCGGGAACAAATAATCGAAGCTCGGCCCAGATGAAGATGGTTCACATCGGGCCCAAATTTAGATTTCTGGGCTGGACCTTGTTACAGTGCTCTCGGAATCTTATGAATAACGCTGCACATTTATAAATGATGAATTGATGCGATAAATATGGTAACTTATGTCATGGGTTGTGGGTTTTACATCCAAAAGGCTAATACATTAGGTAGAGGGATTTCCCTTTATAAGTCTAAGACCTCCCCAATGCGTTTTCAATGTAGGATCCTTGACATTCTCCCCCACCCAATCCTGTGACACCCCCGACCTATCTATCCATCTCACTCTCGAGTGGACCCACTATCACACTGCCTACCTGTCCATTTCACTCTCGAGTAGGACCACTATCATACGCGGAAACGCCTCTGTGCGGGTGCTTGACGGGACATCAAAAGACGGATTAAGTTTGTTTTGATACCACTGTCATGGATTGGGAGTTTCACACTCTAAAGGTTAACCCATTAGATGGAGAGACTCCTCCCTTTATAAGCCCAAGACATCCCCAATGCGCTTTTGATGACAAGCACATTAAGAGAGGTCTTGGCTTATAAGGGGGAGAGTCTCTCCATCTAATAGATTAGCCTATTAGGTGTGAAACTCATAGTCTGTGACACATAGCTTTGATAAATATTTTTTCTTATGATGTGTTATCTTGCACTTGGTATGTAAATTATATATCTTTTTATGAACATCTTAATTCATGATCTTATGTAAGTATCTCGACCATCCTGACTATAATCTTGATTTGAGGTTCTTAAACTCATTTTTGACGCAAGTCAAGATACTCGCAATATGATATTTATCAAGTACGCTTGAAAATCAATCATGAATTTTTATATTCACAATGTATTGAGTGTTTAAAGTAATCGTAGACATAAGTATGTTAAGTCAAACTCTACGCTTAAACACCTAGAACTAAGCTCAAGCATAAGAAAAATTCTGTCTACCCCTAGTAATTAATTTTCCTGACCAAGTGCTATAGGGATCATCGAATCAATAGCAATAAGTCATGTTTGAAGAGGCTCATATACAGAATGACACAAAATAATACATGGGGTGGGGGTTCAATTAATCAAGATTCAGAAGCTGAAATTTCACTTAGACCGTCAATATGTTTAACTAAGGCATTTATAACACGGCCCAAAATAAGCCTTGCTTATTGGTATCTAAGCAAATTTTCCTGTTGCTTTTACAGAACTTCCCTCTTATACATAAACCGTCACCCATTAATATACTAAACGACACGAATAATTAATCAATCATGAGGCATGTACAGATAAAACGCCAGTTTAACATGTATTGATTGGGTGGACGTTCATATCTTTGGTATAAAAAAATTATTATTATAAGATTAAAAGGAATTTGAAAACCTAAAAAGATCTTAAGCTTTTGATCCACATTTCAACAATAAAATGGAAATGGTGTCATTAGACATTTGGTAGGTTAATGGAATGCATTGACATTGAGTTGAAATTTACAAAGGATGACAAAAGGGATTCTCAGCCGTTGGATAAACGGGGCCTCACATCTCATCTGCCAGTCCCCAACAACATTCTACAGTTGTTGACCCACCCGGCCACCCCCCACTATCATCATCCAACGGTTCAAAGTCAAATACAAGAAACCGTTTTTAATTGACCATTTTACCTCTCATCTCAGCCCCACACTGGTAAAATCAAAGGAAAGCCAGTGATGGGTAATAACGTAATTCAACCCACCACTTTTGACCTTTAAGTCTTTCACTGTGCTAAAGACAAGACGGTTCCATTTCCGTTCACCTCTTTATCTTTTTCTGAAGCGTGGCTTTATCCCTCCATTCCCATTCTCTCCTTAACGCTTTAACATCGCTTCATTTACCCTCTTACCCCTCAACCTCTGAACTAAGCTTCCCACCATCAAAGGCCACAATCGTAAAAAATATTTGATATAAAAAGAAAAGAAGTTTATTGGCCCCTGGGGTTTGTGTAAGTAGCAATAAAGTTCAATAAAATTTGAATGGAATACTTGGGGCTTTATTATAATATATTATTAGTTAGCAGCTGTTTAAAGAAATACCCTTAGATATTAATATTATATTTTTTTCTTATAATTACCAAAATGGCTCTAGATTTGTAACAAAATTTTAAGTTAAAAATAGTTTTTTTTTTAATTATAATTCTGTTAATATTTTAATATCATTTTACATAACATAAAATTAAGAGTATTTTATACTTGAAAAATGTTATAGACACCGACGTTTTGCACCGAATTTTTACACCGAACGACACATCCACTGAATTAGACGAGCCACGTATCACATTAATAAATTAACAAATATTCCGTGAATGAAAGGTCGTCCATCAAATATGGACGACCGTCCATTGTTATTGGACGACCGTTTATTTGAAATGGACTCACGGCCGTCCACCTAGAATGGACGCCCGTTCATAGTTTAAATTAAAAAAATTTGGTCTAAATTGTTTATGGATGCCCGTCCTCTTATGAAGATGACTGTCTATAGTTATGGACTCCTGTCTATATATTATGGATGGGAGTCCTTTTGCTAGGATGGGCGTTTATATAATTTCAGATAAAATATTATTTTTAAAGTATAAAATTTGTAGATGAAATAAAAGAAAAAAATTTTAATTTTAAGTATGGACGCTAGTCCATTCACAATTTTTTTTTAATTTTCAATTTTTTTTTTCATTTATAAAGAAAAGGCAAGAGAGAAGTAAAAACTGGCGTCCATTCTCAATTTTTTTTTTTTAATTTTCAATTTTTTTTTTCATTTATAAACAAAATGCAAGAGAGAAATGAAACTTGTTTTGGGAGGCCTAAATTATTAAACATTCTAATTGAAAATTTTAAAGAAAATTTGTTATTAAACTAAAATTTGGGCCTCCCAAATTGAATGTAATTTTTTTTAAATTAAACAATTGACAGACGTCCATATAAAAGGGACGTCTGTCCATTGAATGTAATTTTTTTTTAAAATACTTTGGACGGATGTCCATCTATGGACGTCTGTCCATATTAAATAGATACCCGTCCATATAAGATAGACGGGCGTCTATTATTTTTCTTTTAAAATTTTTTAGACGAACATCCATCTCTCATCTATAGTAAATGAACACCCGTTCATAAAATATGAATGAGAGTCCATTAAATATGGGCAGACGTCCATAAATGTTGGACGACCGTTCATTCATAAAAGACTCTAGTGTGGTCGCGTCTGACTAGTTATCATGTCCTTCATATAAAAATTCGGTGTCTGTAGCATTACTCTTTATACTTTTATGAAAAAATAAAAATAGTAGGTAATTTGATAAAGTTTCAAGTGTTACTTTGACATTTTACTAGATCTCATTGTACTTATACAAAACCTTAGGGACTAAAATGTATTTAACTCAAAAAGAAGGTGATGTCGATGTATTTAACCCTCCACCTCAGCACCCAAACGGTGAGGGTAAAACCGCCTTTCGGTCCTGAAATTTAAATTTCGCAAATGTAAAGGGCACTTCGGTCATTTAAAGTAATATAAAGAGAGAGAAAGAGTGTGTGAGAGAGAGAGATAGAGATAGCAGAGAGAGTGAGAGAGAAAGAGATTTAGAGGGAGAGAGTGAGAGATTTAGAGAGAGAGAGAGAAGAGAGAAACGTTTATGTATTCTGTGTGAGTGAGTCAGTTTATTCAGTTAAATATTTTTATGTAGAAGAGATAAGAAAAGAAAAAAAAAAAAAAACAGTTTTAACTGACAATGATAACGGACCAGGAGATAGCTAAAGGTGTGGAGACACTGCTCCGACAGTCCGACCCCAACGCCGTCACTTCCTTAAACTGTATCGTGCAGCAGCTGGAGGCTAAGCTAGGTTTAGACTTGTCGCACAAAGCCGGGTTCATCAGAGACCAGATCAGCCTCCTCCTCCGGGCTCACCCGACAACGCAAGTAGTAACCACCCAACAACTTCAACCACAACAGCAACAAACTTTGTCGAAAGACCATTTTGCCCTTCCACATCACCCCCAATTCTCTCTACCGCCACAGCAATTTTCTCCCCATTTTGCCCTCCACCCTCACCACCACCCCCAGCTCCCTCAGGAGCTCAACTTTCACCAGCCTCACCCATCCCCTTCCCCGGCTCCTCCGCAGCAGACGCAGCAGCTCCGGCCGCATTCCAATGTCGTGAAACCTGAGGGGTTTTCCCAAATTCCGGCTGAAGTTCCTAAAGAAAGGTTCGGAATTTTTTTTTTTTTTTTTTTCCAGTCTGGTTACTTGTCTTTCTGTTTTCTCAGAAATTGTTGTTTTTTTTAGGGTTTGAGTGTTGTCAATTTCAGGGTAGTTCTGTAATTGCATTTGTGTCTAAAGATTTTTTCAAAAAAAAAAAATTAGGGTTTTTTTTTTTAAAGGATAGTCTTTTTTTTTTTTATGCTTTACTTTACTTTTGTTTTCTTTCTTTTTTGGTGTAAAAATTGATTCTTTTGAGCAGAATTGTTGTTTTTGATGTTGAAAGACTGTGTTTCTTGTGCAATATGTAATTGGGTTGCATTGAAGTTAGTATTTTAATGAATAATTGACCATTGATAGTTCCCATATAATGCTAAAACAGTTTTTAACTTTATTCATACTTCGATCTGAGGCTTGAATGATTAGTTAGAACAAGACAAGAGTCATTAGACCCGCCGGAAGAAGAATCAGAGACTATTGCATTATTTTTGGGGAAGTTTCAGTTTCTCGCCACCAAACTTGACACGTGACTCACGTCATAAGAATTAAGATTTAACCTTGTTTAGTTTTTGTTATTATTAAGTTTATTTGGATCTTAGTGTTTTAGCTTAGTCATTCGTGTAAAAATGATTTTGGGTGTTGTGATTTTACTGCAGTGCCCCTGTTGGAGCCAAAAGAAGAGGTGGGCCAGGTGGCTTGAACAAAGTTTGTGGTGTTTCACCTGAGCTTCAGGCCATTGTTGGTGAGCCAGCTTTGCCGAGGACTGAGGTTGTTATTTCTTGATCAATCAAGTTCAATACATTACAAGACAGCATTTAGTTAGATGGTTAATGTTGTAAAAGTATTTTTGTGTTCGGATTTTTGAGATTTCTGCTTTTCCTTGATTTAGATTGTGAAGCAGTTGTGGGCATACATAAGGAAGAACAACCTCCAAGACCCGAGTAACAAGAGAAAGATCATTTGTGATGACGCGTTGCGTGTGGTTTTTGAGACTGACTGCACTGACATGTTCAAGATGAATAAGTTACTTGCTAAACATATAATTGCGCTTGAACCCACAAGTACGTAATGTGGCATTTTGTGTAACTATTTTTTGTTATATAATGACCTTGACCAAGTCATTTTTTCTCTCCCCTTATAACTTCCCACAGAGGAGGCTAGTCAAGCTAAACGGTTCAAGGTAGACACTCAGTCCACAACTGAAAGTACTGAATCTGTTCCATCTCCTGTAATAATATCTGAAGCACTGGCCAAGTTTTTTGGTACTGGAGGAAGGGAGATGCTTCAAGCAGAAGCAAGCAAACGTGTCTGGGAGTACATAAAGGTTAACCAACTTGAGGTGGGTGTCTGGGCCACAAGTTATTTGTTATTCTTGTAATCTTGAAATTTTTACTACTTGTTTATTTACGGTTTAGCCAGCTTGAATTAGCTTGTCTATAAGTCTGTATGAATGTGTGTGCTTTATGTTGTTGAACTTGACTTGAGTTCTCTCCATATCTTCATTTCATGATTGCAAGTTTTGTAATCGTGTATAGTTTAGTTGTTTCTTCTTCATTTTCTTTTTGTGTTTTGCAGTGCAATTTTTTGGTAGATTACCATATCTAAAGTAATAAATTTCTTTGGCATTAACTTTTAGTTGTTTTGCTTGTGTTCTTTTAGGATCCTCTAAATTCAATGGTGATACTATGTGATGCAAATCTGCGTGAGCTTCTTGGATGTGAGAGCATCTCAGCATTGGGGATAAATGAGATGTTAGCACGCAAGCACTTTTTCAGGCAGTCATGATTGACTTTTTGACTGGTTCGTATAAACTCAATATATTTGCTCCCTTGAATTAATACATACTTCAGTTTCATTGGTGTGTTACATCAAACATTTGAGAGTTGGCAAGTTTCAAAAATAATTCAGATTGAGTTTTAGGTGATACTGTACTTCTTTTCATGTAGTTTGATCAACTTCACAATTGGATATCAATATTAATCTTTCCATTGTTAATTTAGCAATATGCCATCATTTTAACTCAGGTTTATTCTGCTGGCTGGACTAAATTATTGTATCTACTTGTCTCTTTGGTGATATTGATTGATGGAGTTTTTGTTGTTTCTTTGGGCAAGTTTGTTGTTCTAGGAGCCTTACTACACTTATGTGTGTGTGTTTCTGGAAATAAAGAAAAAGCATGACGTGTGTATGTTTTATCATTTGTTCTGCCTTCATCCTACCTTTTTGGGTTTGTTGTATAATCTGCCTTGCTTGTGTGTGCATTTATTTTGATTTTCTTGTGCTCTGATTGTTACTTGAATATTTCTTGTCTTATTTTTGTAGGTGCATGGGACCTTGTCATCCTGTCACTTCTGATGGTAGAACAGATAGTGAAGACTTTTCTTTTTCTCCTTTGTGCATTGACATGGTTAGATAAATGATGTTTTACACTACTTGTTTATTTGTGATTAGAATGAGACTGTACCACGGGCAATGGTGAGGATATGTTGTAGTTAAGCTGTTGCCCTTGGGTTTAGGTTTCCATGCTAACCTAAAAATATAGACTGAACGAAACCAGATTGTAATGATAAAATCCTTGTTATCTTTTCGGAAGTAGCAATCCGAGTATCTCATTGCTTGGTTAAGTCCATGCTGCAGTTTGCATTTCCAACATTGCCCCCAGCCAATGAACCTCAAAAGAATTTAGACTAACATAGGATAACATTCTTAGTAACAGTCAAATTAAGTTATTGATTCTCTGAGCAAAGCAGGTATATAGGTCAGCGTCGAACGCAACCATGGAAGCTGCAAAGGTGATTTGTGAGAGAGATTATTTAAAGTTTAAACTTATGAAGATGTTTGGTGAGCAGGTGCACTGTCTTTTTCCTAATCTCAACTTTTTTGTTGTTGACTTCTGAAGGCTATTTCGGTTGCAAGTAATCTTGTAATTGAAGTAAGAAACCTCTCTTGCTGATTTGTGCGATTATGACAAGCATGCATCATGCTGTTATGTATCTGCTTTTCTTCTTTCTGTTTATAGCGGTTGGTGGATTTTAGTATTTTTCTAATTGTAAGGTGCCCACTAAGATAGATTATTAAGCAAAAAACAAAAGAGGGACTGATAGTGTATCATATCATATGGGTTTATTCACTATCTTGGCTGTTTTGTTATTTGGTTAGTAATGGCTTTCAGAATCTTGAATTTTGACTCGCCACTTAGGTGAAATAGTACATGATAAGGAGAGCCATGATGGGGGAGACATTCCCTTGTGGCTTAATACAATCCAGGTTTTGAAAATAACAGAAGTACAGCCAAGAAGAATAGAAGGAACAATGATTTGTATAATAAAGCCTTTCGTTTCTGATCCTTTGTCATTGTATAGGAGCTCAGCTTGTCCACTACCATCATCACGTAGCTCATTATTTTCTGCTCAAAACAGAAGAAAATTGGATTCGGGATGTGATAATCCACAGATTATTAAAAGTCGACATCATCATCACAAGTCTGAAACTAGAAAGTAGTAAAAGTAAAAAGCTTACGATTCTGAAAGGCTCCATATGAAGGAGTGGTTCCATGAACATCTCCACGTTCCTGAATGTTTGACAAAAGGGTTAGTGTCAACAACTTTGGGTAAAAGTTCAAAGGATTTGCCGTTTTGGATGACTAAATGTTAACTGACTGATGTTAAATAAGTTGGAAATTTCATGCATCTGCACCTTATCACCACCCTGCCCTGGTAGATTTGGCAAACGTAGAAACTGAAACCCTTCCCCAATGGCACATGGTTCTTTCTCCATTCTGCGAAAATCGCAACAAAATGTATGAAAATTAACTTAGAACCGGTCAAGGAAGAAAACAAGTGTATTTCATTCGTTATTATGACATATTCTCATTGGTTGATTGCATAACAGTATGCCATGTTTTAAAACCTAGGGCTTTCACCGAAAACCTTAGAAATTGGGACGGTAATCAGTGAACAATTAAAGGTTGGGATGTTAGGGTTTTTGAAAAGGAAGGGCCGATGAGTGCAATGGTGGTGACAGAGGTGATTTCGAGTGAGTGAATTGATTGAAAATCGCAAAATTAAATCGAGCTGTTGTCGTCGATTGGCAAGGCAATCGAGGGAGGAGTGATATGGGTTTTGGTCAGGAGATTGAGGGGAGTGTTTTTGTGATGATGGGAAGTGTTGTCGTCACCGAAAACAGGTCTTGTTTGCTTTGGTTTGTTGATGCTAGTGGTGGTATTTAGGGTGTTTTTGCAAGATTTTAAACTTGTAGGAATTTATATTGTATGTTTAGAAGGTGAAGGTAAACAGACCTAGTCTCCATGCGACGCCAACGTTCATTCCATCATGCAAAGTTGGTTTCACTACGAACTCGATATTATTTCCCAAGCTTCTTATAAGATAACTGAAAAAATCTATCACTTGCTACAACATAAACCGAATTTAATCAGTAATTTACTTCAAATTAATCATGTAAATTTATTTTGTTAATTGAAAATGCGTGTACCTTCTTCCCTTGGAAGGGTTGGAAGAATGAAATGAAATTGCATACGCATCGACATTCCTCGCCAATTATATCAGATAACTCACAGATATTTTGGCTTTTGATTGCCGAGTAAAGCTTGAGGACTGTGTCTAAAGCTCGGTGATCTTCATGGTCTATTGATCCTGAGTCACTCTTGGCATCAAAAGACACCAGGGATAGTCCTCTGTGGCTTGAAGAAGAACTGGTTTTGATCACTGGTTGCCATGAAAATGGTGAAGAGAGTTTGACAACACAAGAAGACGTTGTATAAAGACTTGTGCTATGAACAGAAAATCTGTGGAAATTGTGACTCGTTTGAGAGGTGAATGGAAGGGAATTGAAGATTGTTTTACTGCAGTGGTTTATGGTGGAGGGGAAAGAGAGTAAACTCATTTTGAAGGTGAAAGAAATAATGAAAAATGAGGTTGGATCTCCATGGGAAAAAGAAGGAAGAGGATACTTTTATAAGAGAATGCCAAAGAAGGAAAGTGCCTACCATGAAAGAAAAGAATTGAAGCCATTGCAGAATCCATCACATTGCAAGTTAAGAATCTTCCATAAAAAGTTTCAAAACCACCTTGCGTGCATGAGAGTGAATGATCTCCATGGAAATAGGTTGATTGTTTTCCTCATGTATCTTTCTGTAAGAACTTCTTCCTAAATCCGAAAGAGAGTACTTGGGTTCTCCCAATGAATAAAAAGTGTATCATGCCTGAATCTAACTGGGGTTCGCGGTGGTGGAGGAACTGGCTCGGAAAAAAGAGGGATTCTAATTGTAAGATATCTATAAAACCGTCGTTGGAATTGAGATCTCATTTAAAGAAAAAGATATCAAGTTTAGAGTTTCTTTTTATAGATTATATAGAAGATCATGTTTGCAAGGACCATGATTGAGAATTGTTTGATCGTCTTAAAAGGCATAACATAATCAACTTACATTCCGGACTACTATTCGAAACCTCACGAAATATTAGATTTGTTATCTCATGTTTGCTTTTCGTGAAAAAATATGAACTCAAAGTGGATGATTTCTTCAAACAACAATGAGTTTTGTCAACTATTCAATAAAATAGGACCAAACTTAATTAGGATATTTTTACATAAAAACATATTCATCTAAACAGCAATATATTCATAATCGATAATACTACACTTATAAACCCTTCTCACTTTCTCTTACAAACGTGACGTATAAATTGGTAATTTATTAGCTCGTAATAGGTCCTGTCTTACAAAAGCGATGTATAAATTTGTAATTTGTTAACTCGCATTAGGCCCCACCTAACCAAACCTGAACTTATCGAACTATTACATCAGTGCTTATTAAAAACATTTATTAACCTATCTTTATTCACGTACAATTTGTTTTATTGACCAAAGAACGGTGTCGTTTCCAAAGGAGAGACAACACTCAAGTACCAAACGTTATTTTTACTAGAAACATATTAGCTCCTCTTGGTATCGAGTCTCCCGTCTCAGCCATCGGCATTATCCTCCGAATCAAAACTCAACGAGAGATCGTGATCGTCAATCAAGAAACAATGGCGGAAGATCTGGTGCTCGACACGGCGATCAGAGACTGGGTTCTAATTCCTTTATCAGTAGTGATGGTACTCATCGGCATCCTCCGCTACTTCGTCTCTAAACTCATGCGCTCCGCTCAAGTCCCCGATCCCAAAATCGTCAAAGAAGGGCAAGCCCTCTCTTAATTCAATTTTTCAATATGTCCTTTCTGTTTTATCAATTTTATTATTGTTTATTCTCTCTCTGTTTTTTTTTTTTTTTTTTTTTTAAACAGTCAGGTGATTCTTAGGGCGCGCAATTTACGTGTCGGCGCCAATTGCATCCCTGCCAAGTCGTTTCGTGCTCGTGGAGTTTATTTCAGTAACGAGGTTTGTTCGCTGTTTTGAATTTGAATAATTTAGTTCTCAGTTAGTTAGTTAATTCCGAGCAATTTTTGAAATTTAATTTCGGTTTAGAAGAGTTATTAGTTTCAAACTGAGAATTTCACAAATTATACCTGAGTTTGAGGTTATATCAGGCAGATATTAGTTTCGATTTTTAGATCACAAACGATAAGTGTGGTTATAAAATTGAGAATTTCATTGAGCTCAGCTGTAAGGCTGGCTTCTGATTAAAAGAAAAAAACAATTTTTTAACTGTCTTGGTTGTGAAATTCTCCCGTTATATCATAACATCTTGCAGTTTTGTTGCTTTTGTTGTTGATATGGGAATGTTTGTATGTTTGTTGTGTGGTGGTAGGAAAATGGGTTGTTGCATGTTCCAAAAGGGCAGGCTCAAAATCCGCAAGCCCAAATGTTTTCTGATCCCAATATGGCTATGGATATGATGAAGAAAAATCTGTCTATGATCATACCCCAGGTGAGTAATCAAATAGCTTATTGACGTTTTATGGTTTCTTTGCTATGATGGGATACTGACAGTCCTGTTTGTTATCTTTGTGCCGGCCAGACACTAACTTTTGCTTGGGTCAACTTTTTCTTCTCTGGGTTTGTTGCAGGTATGGTTCTCTATCTTGGTCTTGTGGTGTTTTTGTGACTTGTTTAATTTTTTTGGTTGAGATGATAGTAGAATGTAGTAGCCTTTTTCTGTTTCCTAGAATTTGGTTGATTATGTGCCCTATACGATATCTCTGTGTTTCACTTTAGATATTTACTATTTTGGTAATGTTGCTTTATGTTATCTTGTAATATGTATCTGATGCTTCTTTTTATTCTTGTATATACTCAGAGGTTCAGGTCAATGTTACAGAATGGGATTGACTTGAGCACTGTTGATGTTAGCTTTGTCAGTAGTCAATCATGGTAATTTTCTGATGTTGGCAACAAGAAGTTAATTCATGAATGCCTTTTTCCATTTTGATCTGAGTCCGTGTTAGTTGCTTGGGAACCTATATGTTGATTGAATTTAATTATTGAAAACTTGTTTATTTTTATTTCAGGTATTTCCTCAATTTGTTTGGATTAAGGGGTTTGTTTAGCCTCATTCTCGGAGAAGAAAATGGTTAGTATTGATTCTTTGTTTTAAACTTTGTGTTGTTATTTTGCTTTAACTTGGATCTGCATGTTGATTTTCTTCTTGCAATGTTTTTTAGGCTCAGCAACAATTTAGTTACTGTTGAATATTACAAACTTACAGTTTTATGCTCTTAATGCAGCAACTGATGATACACAGCGAATGATGCAAATAAGTGGGTTTGGTTTTGATCCCTCAAAGGTACAACTTTAAGTGGTTCATTATTGAGTTTCTTTTAAGGCTTAGTATGGTTTACCCTTTTTTTGTTGTCTAATGTCATATATCTCTCTATTTTGCTCATCTTCAATCTGTGCACTTAAGTTTGATGTCTTGACTTATTTTTTGTGGACAAATAATCTTTTAATAATTAGTTGTTTTTCAAGAAAATACATGGGCGGGACTTAACATTCTTGGGCTTTTCCATGCATATAACTTTAGTGTAGTGTAAAGGTAGTAGTATACCCTCTACAAACAGAAGAGATCAACTATGCAAGAAATAATTGGTTACATGCTAGTTTAGAGCTGAATGGCTGTTGATGATATTAACTTTGTTAGGTTTTATTTGAGAGGATTCTTTGTAATAGAGCAAGTCTTTTCAGAATGATGCCCTAGGGCATTGAGTATTAGTATAAACCTGTGGAATATTGCAGCAAGTGGTATGTACTTCTCTATGGAGAAGTTTTCAATCACTGAAGGGGCTGGTTTCTGCTGTCTTTGCAATTTTCTACTTCAGCTTATGCAAGAACTTAATGCCATATCATAAGTTGTTAATGGTATTGCTGAGACTGATTTACAAGCTCTTGTTCCACTTATTCTCAACACTGGAATTGATGTAGGGTATCAAATGCTGTTCTATTTTTTTACTTTTGTTTGGTTGTGCCCCAATCACTGTCAACTGATGAGACAAACAATTAATGTGGGTCGGTTGCCTTTTGTTAGTCAACTATAGTGTTTTATGATGTTTTCCTTCCCCTGGGCACCTCATAACAGTTTTCTTGTTTCAGGTAGTACAGTTAGCAAAATAATTTATTTAAGATTATATTGAGGCAGGGCTTCTTTTATTGAAATGGGTTTTCTGTTCTGTCTTACAATTGTAGTAGTCATGAAGCATAGAAGTTCCTTTTTATGTGTAGCAGGCCATTAATAAGACCATGCCAACTAAGCATTTGACTCTATAATATCAACTTTTTTGGGGAAGCATTTGCCATGAACATGAGCTCCAAGTGTAGGGAGATGCTGGGAAAGATGAGGCCTTATATAGGAAAAGTGACTCTCTGAGGAGGAAATTTATGCTCTTGACTGTTCAGGCAGACATCACAGGCCTCTTAGCCAAGGAGATGGGGAGGTAGAGATATAGAGGTCTACTATCGATCAGTGAATACAGGCTTGCTGATTAAGTTGTTTGGTGTTTAAAGTGCATGTCGTTTAAATATAAGCGAATATTGTAAAAAGGAGGCATAGAGAAATAGAATTGACATTATTTAGTGGGTTCATTAGAAGCTGAATCGTTTACTCTCTCTTGCACATGTACGTGCATAGTAACACATGCACACACAAAAGCACTTGGACATACATGCATTCACTAGGATAGTTGTCTCTATTTTCTAACTGTATAAAAGACACTGACTTTATGTCATATTGTAATTGCCTAGCTATGGCCATAACTCCTGTGCCTGCCTGGTGAACAAGATGGTTTGCTTCTTACCAACTAATCATAGCTTATCCTTTATCATGTGTTCAACATGATCGCTTAAGAATTTCTTCATGCTTTGGAATTTTAATGTTCTGTTGTATCTTAATGGGGTCTCTGCTGATACTTTTCCATAGTTGTGACTGATATTCTCCTGTTTTTATTTGATTGGATAATACTCTGGAAATTAGGCATTGGACAGATGTGATTGCAACGTTCTTTTAGAGGGGAAATCAATTGTGGGATGATTAGGCATGGATCTGTTTTTTATAAATTACATTGAACTTAGATACGTTGGATGGGAATATTGATTAGCATTGCCTTGATTGTCATGGTATTTTGAGCACATAACAAAAAGAAACTTGAATTTGAGAACTGTTTTGTCAGCTTATTTCATAGAATTATCTGCAAGTTGTTATTCTGCACCATGAATATCTCCTGAACCATGGGGTTTTTTTTCCCCTTGTCAGAGCTTGGGTGCCGAGAAAGACAGTCTCGACATCGCTCAGCATGAATGGGCCCTACCGAAATTTGAGCAGCGTGCTTAAACATTATTGAGAAATTTAGATGAACAGTCCTGAGTGGTCCTCAAATGATTTATAAACTTTTAACTGACTGGGTTGTGAAATTCTCCCATTTGACTACAACATCTTGCAGCTTTGTTGTTGTTGTTGATATGGGAATGTTTGTATGTTTGTTGTGTGGTGGTAGGAAAATGGGTTATTGCATGTTCCAAAAGAGCAGGCTCAAAATCCGCAAGCACAAATGTTTTCTGATCCCTATATGGCAATGGATATGATGAAGAAAAATCTGTCCATGATCATACCCCAGGCGAGTAATCAAATAGCTTATCGACGTTTTTATGGTTTCTTTGCTATGGTGGGATACTGACTGTTCTGTTTGTTATCCTTGTGCCTGCCAAACACTTAACTTTTGCTTCGATCAACTTTTTCTTCTTTGGGTTTGTTGCAGGTAAGGTTCTCTATCTTGGTTACTAATTGAGGTTAAGAAAGTCATTCAACAAGATAGATTAACCACTATATGACATCAGAAAAAGGAGGGCATTTGTGTAAGAGGTTTTTATTATATTAGGGGCGCCATGGATTATATAATGTTTTATTATAGGAGATGTTATATTAACGGAAAGATAAACCACTTTGAAGATTATTATGAATGTTTAGGAACGTGTTTGGTTGGTTCGAATAAATTGGTGAATAATATGTTTGGTTGGGAGGATAAATTGATGGGTATATTATATTTATTATTAAATTGCCATTCTTTTTAAATACAATAAAACTTTTCTATAGTGATATTTTATATATATATGAATAAACTCTACATAGTCATAAAAAATTTTAGTCGAAATTTGGGATAGTTATAAGTAAGAATAAACTCTACATTGTAACAAGTTATAATTTTTCTAATTCCCGCCTTAAGAAATGTTGCCTCTATATAGTAATAATTATTTGTATATTAAAAAAAAAAAAACTGTTATATAAAACTAAATGTTTAAAATGAAATAAAATATTTATTTAAAATTATTTAGGATAATGATTTATGCTTTAGAGTTGTTATCATATTTTTTACCTAACGAGTACGCAATAGCTCGTTATCATGGATACTTTCTTATTGAAGCGAAAATATTTTTAGTTTCTCAAGCATGTTTAGAGTTTCATGGTACAAGACTTTTTGTATTTTCGTACTATTATCCTTAGGATTTTTCCTTTCTCTTCTTGTCTGATTGCAACAATGATTTCTCCTTTGAATAATTGAAGAAGACATTAATATTAATTCGATTAGTGTAGTGAAATTGTCGAATTTGATCACTCAATTCTATAGTGACTCTTTTATTCTCATCCACTTCATTGTAACTTACAATTCATTGACATTAGTGGTCCTAATTTTGCAGCACTTAAAACCATTGACAATTGTCTGTGGCTTCATATCAATTGACTACGTATCAGTTGCATTTACATTTCTATCAATAACACTTATTTTTGTTGGTTCTAAGAAACGATCTTTTATCCGTTTCAAAAATAGATAATTGAAGCGCTGAATTGAAATCCTAATATTACTAAAATATGAATTGAAATCCTAATACTGTACTACTAAAACATGAATTATAAAATAACAAATCAAAACTATAATTTTTGTAACTACACCTCTATTAAGTTATAACCTTCTTATAGTAATAAAATTAATTAGTCTCATCATTATGACTATAGAGAGATTTTATTGTATTAATATAATATTATTTTTTATTATTATTTTTTGAATCTTTTTTTTTAACCTCTTACATTTGGAATTTTGTTAAAACACCTCGACCATATAAAACTTTAATTTATAATCCACCTACCCATCCCAAGCCACTGCCGATAGCTAGCCACCACTGATAGTTAATAGAATGACGCATGATTGGACGTATATGGTCGATAAAGCCATTTCCTACCATGGATTACAAATCCGTGGCCGTTTCACGGCTAGATTCGTGGCCATTTTACGATCAAAGATGTGACCATGAAACTGCGATCATTTCACGACCAAATCTGTGGCCATTTCGTAGCTTATATTTAATCAAATCTAGTTGTTTCCAGACATGGATCTATCGAAAAAGGCCTAACCTGTGCACGATCGTCCAGATCTCACCGATCGTGCACGATTACGATGATTGACGTCAGCGGCCAGCGACAGTAATGGTTGGCAGGTGGTCTTGGGTGATTTGAGGTATTTTGTTAACTTTTAAACTTTTTTGTGGTTGTGGCGTTTTAACTAATTGTTCAAACGTAGAGCGTTGAACTAATTGTTATTTGATAACATTTGAGAGCAATTGTGTTCGAAATGGTATTTAATTAAGGGCAAAATAGATATAAAAATCAGATTATTCGGTAGTCTTTTAATAACACCCTTGGGGGAGGGTATTAGATTATCTCTTAAATTATCAACAATAAACACTATTATAATAAAAGATATCTGTAATATTTTATTATTTATAAATCAAATACTGGAATCTTACAAAATAAATGAAAATTAGTCATGTTATCTTGTATGTCTCTAATCCAAATGTACCAATAACGGTAAAATTGAAATAAAAATAGGACTAATTCGAAAGCATCTAGAGGTGGGGTTCGTCTTTTGCAAAGGGGGCGATTTTCTAAGTAGGGGTGGGATAAACCGGTTAACCGAATCTGTTATCTAAACCGAAAACCGAACCAGTTTTTCGATTTGGAGAAAATCCAAATTGAAAACCGGATCGATTTCGATTAAAAACCGAATGTAAACCGAACTGAATTTTCGATTTGATTACTGGTTAACCGATTTTCAAATTATCCTTTGATCCTTAAAATTCTTCAATGTTTTATTTAAGTCCCTAAATTCAAATATTTATTATTTTATATATAATTTTATACTACGTTGCTCTTTTATTTTGTATTATTGTTGTATTTTTTGTATGAAAAATACATTAAATTACTTATTTGCAGACATTGAATCCAGAATATGAAATAAAAACATAAAGAATTCAATTACACATTAAAACATAGTTAATTTTTAACATAAAATGTCTTCAAATCACAGAGTTCAACTTATCACTAAACTAATTGATTTAAATCCACACAATTAAGAAAATGACAATAAAAACAATAAAAATTGTCTTCAAATCACACTATCCCAGAGTTCAACTTGTTGCTACCAAATTAAAACATTTTCAAATATATATTCTTTCTCCAATCTAACAAATCCACACAAATAAACATTAAAATAGCAAATTTTGAACACGAACTGTCTTCAAATCACAGAGTTCAACTTATCGCTATCAAATTAAAACATTTTCAAATAAATATTCTTTCTCTAATCTAACAAATCCACACAAATAAACAATTAAAACATAGTTAATTTTGAACACAAACTGTCTTCAAATCACAATGTTCAACAAAACAAAGAAAGTTCTAATCAAGAGTCTGCTCAATGCTCACGGTGGGTCTGCTCACGCCTCATGGTGGAGTCTCTTCAGGGTGGGTCTGCTCAAGCCTCACAGTGGGTCTGCTCACGCCTCACGGTGGAGTCTCTTCAAGGTGGGTCTACTCAAGCCTCACGGTGGAGTCTACTCACGGTGGCTTGACTGGAGAGTGATCTGTGGACTGTGAACGTGAAGCTCGCCAGATCGGAGCTTGGAGAGAAGAGTCTGCTCACGGTGGGACAATGGCGTGAGTGCTTGACTGGAGAGTGGAGTTTGCTGGAGTGTTAGATGCTAGCGAACGACTAACGTAGCTCACGGTGTGGATGAAGTAGCTCACGGTGACTGGACAGTGGATGGAGTCAGCTCTGCTCAATAGCTCACGGTGGGAAACTGACGAACTGTGGATGGAGTGGACTGTGGATGAAGTCGCGGTGTGGAAGATTGGAACTGCCGGCGAACTGGAGTCTGGAACTTTGAAAGTGACGAACAAACGATTGACGAAGTGGAAGTGTAGAGATTTGAAATTTTCAGATTTGGAGAATGGAGACAGAGAAAGACGAATGTGGATGGAGTAGCGTGACTGGGTGAGGACTGAGTAAAAAAAAAAAATTTTTGCTTTTATATTTAGGGTTAAACCGGTTTGAATTTTTTTTCAAACAGAACTAGTTTATAAAAAAATCTAATTTTTTATTTGGTTTTGATTTGATTATCGGTTCGATTTGATTTTCGGATTATTTATCGGACCCTTATTTCTAAGCACGGACGCTTCCAGATTTGGACCAAGTCAAGGGTGGCAAGACGTGCCACGTTCGCAATTTTCAAAATAGAGTGCGGCGTGACCAGTGTGTTTATATTCGAATTATTGCAAATTGCAGTTGGTGACCCACCGCCCCATTACCGTTGTCGCCTTTTGTCGACTGATAATCACCTCCATTAATTATTTATTAGTTAATTACTTAAATATCAATATATTATTTTGAAATTAAAAAAAAGAGTGAAAGGCCAAAAAAACCTTTAAAATACAAAACAAATTTGATTTGACCACAATAGTAAAAGTAACCCCATTCATATAATTTTTGGGCTTTTCTTTTATTATTCAATAAAATAAATTAAAATTTTCTTTGTGTTTTTTTCTAAAAGAAAAAACAAATTTAAAGATAACCCTTACTTTTATTTTATTTTTAACAGGCAAAGTTCTGATTTTTAATTTATGGGCTCTTTGAAACCGAACAGAGTTCAAATTGAGTGAGGAGAAGGTTTCAAAATTCAAATATGCAATTAATTAGAGCAAGATATTGAATATACGTAATTAATTTCTTTGACTCTTGAAATTCTAAAAAGCGTTTAGTTAAAGTGAATTAATACACGAAATTATATTTATAATTACTTGTAAGAGTTACAAATTACAAAAATTAATTGTTTGTTTATTTGAATTATGAGAAATTAAAGGTAAAATGGGAAATCGAATAGAAATTGAAGATGCGTTCATGATAAATAACAACTCAAAAGAAAGATACGAGATATGGGCACAAGTGCACAACCATATAATTTTAATGGGGAGTTTGAATGTTTTATTATAAAAGATATTATATTAACGGAATAAAGAGTCACTTTGAAGATTACTGGGGATGTTTAAAAAATTTATTTGGCTGGTTCGAATAAATTGGTGAATAATATATTTGGTTGAGAGGATAAATAGATGTTATATAGATTATAAAATTGCGCTTCTTTTTAAATATTAATATGATAGTACTTATTATTATTATTTTTTGAATAATTTTTTTTAACCCCATACTTTTTAGATTCAGCAAAAACACCTTAGCAACGAAAAACGTCTTAAACTTAACAAAAACACCTTTACCCATCCCAAGCCATTGCTGACAGCCAGCCACCACCGTCGACGGTAGCCAACGGTAGCCAACGGTGCCACAGATCTGGCCATGACGTCGACAGTGCCATAGATTTGGCCATGGCCGTTTCACGGCCAAAGATGTGGCTGTGAAATGGCCATGTCTTTGGTTGTGAAACGGCTATATCTGATTATTTTTTACCATCGATCACAAGGTCGGAAAAGGCCTCACCAACGTATGGCCGGCCATATATGGCCGGTTGTACGCTATTATGACGACTTTTGGCAGCCTTAGTTGGCGGTCCACGGTGGCTAGTTCTGGATACAATGATATTTCTGCAAATAATGACAATAACAAGGGCAATGTCATCCATAAAATTTTAAAAAGTGAGGACAAAAGGTCTGCATGAGTGAATTGGGTGTTTTGTAAATCTTAACAAATATAATACTAATTTGGACCAAATGCGCAACTATTTAAGGGCAATATGGGAAACAAAATTAGATTACCTTGGGTAAGTTAAAATAACACCCCCCCTCCCAATGGTATTAATATTCCCAACAACTTATCCCCCAAATGCCACTATTTGTCATAAAAGATTTACAGAATAATTTTTTACAAACCAATCGAACATCATCTGCTCAATTTAAAAAATATTATCCTAATTATTTAATATTAACCCCATTCAAACGAGCCGAAAGAGTAACGGCATGTTCCCATCCAAAGTTCTGCGAATCAACAAGTTTTTGCTCCTACTTTCATAAATTATAAATTCTCACCCTTAAATCAATATGTGAGTGGCTTTTGGAATCTAATAAGTGTTATTATCAAATTACTCTTGATAAATAAACAATCACTTTTAACCCCCAAATTAGCAGAATTAAATTACCATCTTATTTTCAAATTTATTTCAATAACACCCTTTTTCTTCAACCATTCACTTCATCCCCATCTCCAATCTCCAACCACCCAACCACTGCCGCCACCACCACCCAGCTACCATCACCATCCAGCCAAATTAATAAACTATAGTATGAAGTTCAGTAAATCCAAACAACCCGTCATTTCCTAATTTCTTCCTAAATCACAATGGATTCTATGCTGTGATAACAAACCTCCTATTGTTCTCGCTCTCAACTTTCTGTGATTTTAACCTTTAATTTTTTTTTCTGTAATACCTCCAATTCCACTCATCTTTCCTTTCCCAAGTTCATCTTTCACTCCGCCACCTCCACATTCTAAGCCTCTGTAGTACGATTCCTGCTATGCACACCATCCATTATATGTAAATTGTCTATTAAAAATGAATTAACATCTCCCATTTTATTTCTTAAATTATTTATTCTTCTCATGAATTTGGGAGTAGGATAGTGGTATTGTTCACAAGGTTAGATTTATTATGATGGCTTTGAGGAAGAAATCATATTTATGGACAAATGTTTTGGGAGAGTTGGGTGGTGGCTTTGGGTGAGGAATTTTGTCAAATAGGTGGTGGGAAGGTTGGAAATGATGGGGAATCGTCGGCGACCAAGTAATTACACACAACACATTTCAAACGGCAAACCACAAATCAGCACCAAAGAAATCCGACGGTTTGCAAGGACTTGGAATGCGGAAAGATGAGTGGAATTGGAGGCATCAGAGAATGAAAGAGAGGGGTTTTGGTGAGGGTGATGTGAGGATTCAGATGGAAGTGATGGGGTGTTCGGTGGTGTCGGAATCTGGCTATATCAGGCCTGAAACGGCGGTTGAATGGGTAGAGATGGTTCACGGGAACGGTGTAAATCCGGCCTGAAAAATTCGTATGCTTAACAAGGCTACGATATGAATTCTTTTTTATGGATGAATAATGTAATTTACAGTTCTCAATTTTTACATGATACTATTTCAGATTTTTCATGGTTCGATGTCATTGAAGTGTTTTTTTTCCTTTTTAATATACATATTGTGTGTGTTTTTTTTTTTTTTAATAGATAATAATGTTAATATCTCACCTGTTGAGATTATTCCAAATTGGTAAGGGGCAAACAAGAAGAAGAGAAGGAAAAACGAAAGGAAGAATAATAATAAAAAGAGAAGAAAGAAAAGGGAAGAGGAGGAGAAAGGAAGGAGTTGACGCGAAAGAAATGAGGCTTAGAAGAGAGAGAGTGAAAAAAAAATTGAGACTTCGAGGCTACTTGGGAGAGAAATTTCAGATATTGATGATTATTTTTTAATAATTTAAGAGTCACGAAACCATAGATGAGAAGTTATTGAGAACACGTCGTTTACTCTAGTTTAAATTAAAATCTCCATGATTTAAAGCAATAATAACATTAATGATGAGTAATGTTACGATTGTCGAAAAAAAAAAATATATACGAATTTATGCATTCAGTAATGTGGCATTATTTAAAAAAAAAAATTACTATATAATTAATTGATGGTTATAATAATGTTATATTGTTATGTATAAATTCATATCTATTTTTCGATAACTGTACCATTTGTCATTAATGATAATTGTCAGTGTAGGTCATACTCAAACACATGGCAGTGGTCCCACACTGTCTTATGGTGATTACTATAAATTCACTGATTTGCCTTCCGCTCACAAGCCACTCTAGCGCTCTTCCTTTTGCTTATTCATCTAAATTTCTCTCTCTTAAGTAGACACTTTCCTTTGCATTTCATGCGGCCAGCGTTATCTAATCTATAACTGATCATGGAGCAGCGAAATTCTTTTGTATATAGCCTCTGTTTTGTGTCAACTTAATGTTATCAGGATCGGTTCTTCAATATATAGTTCAAGTGTTTTTTTATTAAGTTGTACTTTATTATATGTTTTGTTCGACTTGATCGATCTGATAACATTAAGTCGGCTCAAAACATTTTTGTCCATTTGTTGGACTTGATCCTTTTCAATGGTTTGTTTAGTTTTCAGTAATCATGATTAGTGCATAGTTTAATCTTACGCTTCTTAATGTTTTAGAAAACTATGAATTTGATTCTCTTAGATCCAACAAAATAGCATATATATTGTATATGTTCGCACTGGTTACCCTGCTCTTTAGTTGCTAATTGCTACTCGACTGAAAGAGAACAATTTCCAGAGGGCGTGATTGGTGTGTTTTTAGTTATGGATCGCAATTAGCGGGAGATGGGTTCCATTTATCCAACCTGGTAGGCAGTAGAGGTGGGATTTTCGTACAACAATTTTCATAAGGCGTGATTGGTGGCACATGGGCTCCATTTAGCCGGCCTGGTAAACAGTAGAGGTAGGATTTGAACAACAATTTTCATAAGGCGTGCTCCATTTAGCCAGCTGGTAAGCACTAGAGGTGGGATTCGAGTAACAATTTTCGTAAGGCGTGATTGGTGTCACATGGGCTCCAGCCTGGTAAGCACTAGAGGTGGGATTTGTCGTAAGGCGTGCTCTTTAGCCAGCCTGGTAAGCACTAGAGGTTAGATTTTCGAGTAATAATTTTCGTAATCCGTGGTTGGTGGCACATGGCTCCAGCCTGCTAACCACTGGAGGTGGGATTTGTCGTAAGATTTTTCGTAAGGCGTATTTTTCGTTAGGCGTGCTCTATTTAGCCAGCCTGACAAGCACTAGAGGTGAGATTTTCGAACAATAATTTTTGTAAAGCATGATGGGTGGCACATGGGCTCCAGTCTGGTAAGCACTGGAGGTGGGATTTATCGTAAGATATTTTTTTCATAAGGCGTGTTCCATTTAGCCAGTCTGACCAGCACTAGAGGTGAGATTTTCGAGCAACAATTTTTGTAAAGCGTAATTGGTGGCACATGGGCTCCAGCCTGGTAGGCACTAGAGGTGAGATTTTTCGTAAGGCGTGCTCCATTTAGCCAGTCTGGTAAGCACTTCTAACGTGATTTTCTAGTAATAATTTTTGTAAAACGTGATTGGTGGCACATGGGCTCCAGCCTGGTAAGCACTAGAGCTGAGATTTTTCGTAAGACGTGCTTTGTTTAGTCAGCCTGGTAAGCACTTCTAGCGTGATTTTCGAGTAATAATTTTTGTAAAACGTGATTGGTGGCACATGGGCTCCAGCCTGATAAGCGCTAGAGGTGAGATTTTTCGTAAGACGTGTTCTATTTAGCCAGCCTGGTAAGCACATTGGTTCGGTGTGTTTTCAATTATGGATTACAAGTAGCAGGACATTGGTTCCATATATTAGCCACCGCCCCATTACCGTTGTTGCCTCCATTAATTAATTAAAAATCGATATTTTTTTTGAAATTAAAAAAACCATAAAAATACGAAACATATTTGATTTTGACAACAATTATTAAAGCAAATTATAATGATACTTATAACAATAATAATAATTTCAACTTCAACTGCTTCACCATTCTTTTACACCCTCTAACTATATATAACTATAAATGTACTTCTCTAAATTCATGATCTTCTCTTCACGAAAGCTCTAGCGCCCTTTGCTTATCTATATTTCTTTCTGTTAATTAAACTCTTTTCTTTGCTTTCCAAATGAAGGAGGTATATATGTATCTAAAACTGATCACGGAGCAGCGAAATTTTTTTGTGTATAGCGTCTGTTGTGTGTCAACTTAATGTTATCGGGATTGGTTGTTCAATGTATAGTTCAAATTTTCTGTGTTTTTGTCTAAAAGAAAAAACAAAATTAAAGATAACCCTTAATTCTATTTTATTTTTAATATGCAAAATTCTAATTTTAAATTTCTGGGCTCTTTGAGTTTAAATTGAATAAATAGGAGGTTTCAAACACACAAGAAATTGAATATATACAATTAATTTCTTTGTCCATAGAAACTCTCAAAAGGGTTTAATTAAAGTGAATTAACCCGTGACATTATATTAAGTAGTAGTGGATTCAGAAATTATTAGCAGCGCGGATCCAACCACTTTTTAAGTGGGTCAAGATCCACCCTTAATATTTTTTTTAAATATTAATATGTATAATTTATATATTTTGATCTATCTTAACAAAAATATTAATAAATAAAAATATTAATGTATAATTAATTTTTATTTTAGTTTATCTTACAGAAATTTATGGATTTATTACTGTTTATTAGAGTGACCCAAAATAAAATGTGATACCACATTTAAAATTGTCATACAAAGAAAAAAAATTACACATAAATATTTTAAAAAAAAATTTGAGAGTGGCCCACCCTCAATATGATCTAGATCCGCCCTTCTTGATTATATTTGTGATTAGTTGTAATGTAAGAGTTACAAATTACAAAAAAAAATTAATTGTTTATTTATTTAAATTATGAGAAATTAAGGTAAAATGGGAAATCAAATAGAAATTGAAGCACATGAACGCATGATAACAGCTCAAAAGAAAGACATGATAGTGATATGAGAAATAGGCACAACCATATAATATAAATTAAATTAAAATTTGCACGGTTTAAAGCACTAATAATATAAATGATAATGTAAATCAAATAATAATGCAATAATAATAATTTAAGAGTAATACTATATTTATAAATAAATTTTACAAAGATCTTCGTACGAAGTGGTATGATGGTATGATAAAATATAAATGGAAAAGTGAATTTAATGACTTTGATTTTTTATTTCACTATTCTATTTATTTTTTGTCACATTACTTTGTATAGAAATTTTTGTAAGATTTTATTGTATAAATATAGTATTATTGATAATTTAATTGACAAATGAAGTTACAACTAGACAGAGCGCAATTGCCTATGTTTTCTTCAAAGTGCTTCGCACACCATTCTTTTACACGTCTATATATACACTCTTTTAGTCTTTTATTCTTCATCGTCTCCTCACTACACTCACAAAAACCCTTCTCTTTGCTTATTCATCTATATTTCTTTCTGTTAATTATTCCCTTTTCTTTCCTTTCCAAATGGCCAGCGTTAAGGTATGTATCTATATATATATGATACATTATATCTGTAACTGATCATTGAGCAGCAAAATTCTTTTGTATGTAGCGTCTGTTTTGTGTCAACTTAATGTTATCAGGATTGGTTGTTCAATATATTTTTTATTAAGTTTTACTTTATTATATAGAGTAAATCAACCTTTTTCCACTCAAGGTTTGCCTTAATGACACTTTCCCACCAAAAAAGTTTCAAAATATGATATATCAATCTCTTAATTATTTGTTTTTGTGACATGTGTGATCACTAAAATTATGTCATCTGCACGCATGGTGATCCTGATAAGTTTTTCTAATGTTTAACTTGGTAAAAATGATCTTATATAATAAAAGAAAATAGGAAACTGCTGGCTGTGGTTTTTTGGTCGGGGTTGCCAGGACCATATTCATGCCTTTATGCAGTGTATAATCTAATGCAATAATTGATTTGCCTGATAGTCTTGCTGTAAGATTCACATGAGGATTTTGATTGTTTTCGTACGTTAAAATGTTTTGGATCTTGCAGGTTCAACCAGGTGCTACAACATTGCCCGAGGATGAGACACCTGAGGAGAGCAGGACTGTTGAGACAACTCCACAAGAGCCAATGGCAGCGCGAGAAGCCCAGAAAAGAGTAACTAAAGAACCGGTGAGAAAAACTCCTGAGTCCCCAGTTGCCAATAAACCCACTGTTAAATTGGGATTCAGTTGCAACTCTGAAATTCATTGTTGTAACATTGGTTGATATATTGAAATGGTGAAGCCAGCTGAGAAGACTGAAGTTGGTGTGGGGTTTGATGAAAGTTGTCAAGTTTTAATTAGCTTTTTATTCGTCCTAGTATTGTTTATTAATATTATTTTTTTTAAGGTGAGGGTCCGAGTGAGGTTGGGACTAGAGATAGTATTAAGAAATTATTGGAATTTGGACCACATACATGCGACGTGGCTAATTATATGATCAAGATTCAAGCCACATGGGATTGCTATTGTAAATGTGGTTCCAAGAGGGTCATTGTTTTGTTATTTTCATTTATTCCAAATACTCACTTTTAAATTAATTATATTTCCTTTATTTTAACAGTAAAAAGGCAAATTGGTCTTGCTTTGTTTTTTTTTTCCCTCTTCCCTTCCCATTTCTTCCCCAGTACGCCTCCTCCTCCCATCTTCTTCCTCTTCCCTTTCCCTTTCTTCCTTATCTCCGCCTCCTCCTCCCATCTTCTTCTTTTTCCCTCCACACCTCCTACTCCCCGGCGCCTCACCATCCAAACTCATTTTGAAGGTGAAAGAAATAATGAAAAATGAGGTTCGATCTCCATGGGAACAGGAAGGAAGAGGATATTTTTATAAGAGAATGCCAAAGAAGGAAAGTGCCCACCACGAAAGAAAAGAATTGAAGCCATTGCAGAATCCATCACATTGCAAGTTAAGAATCTTCCTTTAAAAGTTTCAAAACCACCTTCCGTGCATGACAGTGAATGATCCCCATGGAAATAGGTTGATTGTTTTGCTCATGTATCTTTCAGTAAGAACTTTTTCCTAGATCCGAAAGAGAGTACTTGGGTTCTCCCAATGAATAAAAAAATGTATCATGCAAAATTCGAACTGGGGTTCGCTGTGGTGGAGAAATTTGGTTGGAAAAAAGTGGGATTCTAATAGTAAGATATCTAATGAAACCGTTATTGGAATTGGGATCTCATTCAAAGAAAAAGATATTAAGTTTAGAGTTTCTTTTTATAGATTAGATAGAAGATCCAATCTGCAAGGATCATGATTGAGAATTATTTGATCTTCTTAAAAGGCATAACATAATCAACTTATATTCGGGACTACTATTCGAAAACCTCAATGAAAGACTAGATATGTTATCTTATGTTTGCTTTTTGCGAAAAAATATCAATTCGAAGTGGATGATTTCTTCAAACAACAATGAGTTTTGTCAACTATTCAATAAAATAGGACCAACTTAATTAGGATACTTTTACATAAAAATATCTTCATCTAAATAACAATATATTCATAATCGATAATATTACACTTACAAACTCTTCTTATTTTCTCTCACAAAACGCTACGTATAAATTCATAATTTGTTAACTCACAATAGATCCGTCTAACCAAACGTGAACTTATCAAGCTATTACATCAGTGTTTATTAAAAACATTTATTAACCTATCTTTACTCGCATACAATTTGTTTTATAGACCAAAGAACGGTGTCGTTTCCAAAGAAGAGACAACACTCGAGTACCAAAACGCGCCGTTTCTGGGCAATTTATTTTTACTACAAACGCATTAGCTCCCCTTGGCATCGAGTCTCCCGTCTCAGCAGTCGGCATTATCCTCCGAATCAAAACTCAACGAGAGATCGTGATCGTCAATCAAGAAACAATGGCGGAAGATCTGGTGCTCGACACGGCGATCAGAGACTGGGTTCTAATTCCTTTATCAGTAGTGATGGTACTCATCGGCATCCTCCGCTACTTCGTCTCTAAACTCATGCGCTCCTCTCAAGTTCCCGATCCCAAAATCGTCAAAGAAGGGCAAGCCCTCTCTTAATTCAATTTTTCAATATGTCCTTTCTGTTTTATCAATTTTATTATTGTTTATTCTCTCTCTGTTTTTTTTTATATAAAAAAAATAGTCAGGTGATTCTTAGGGCGCGCAATTTACGTGCCGGCGCCAATTTCATCCCTGCCAAGTCGTTTCGTGCTCGTAGGGTTTATTTCAGTAACGAGGTTTGTTCCCTATTTTGAATTTGAATAATTTAGTTCTTAGTTAGTTAGTTAATTCCGAGCAGTTTTTGAAATTTAATTTCGGTTTAGAAGAGTTATCGATAAGTATGATGATAAAATTGAGAATTTCATGGAGCTTAGCTGTAAGGCTGGTTTCTGATCAAAAGAAAAAAAAAAATTAAACTTTTAACTGTCTGGGTTGTGAAATTCTCCCATTTTATTATAACATCTTGCAGTTTTGTTGTTGTTGTTGTTGTTGATACGGGAATGTTTGTATGTTTGTTGCGTGGTGGTAGGAAAATGGGTTATTGTATGTTCCAAGAGGGCAGGCTCAAAATCCGCAAGCACAAATGTTTTCTGATCCCAACATGGCTATGGATATGATGAAGAAAAATCTGTCTATGATCATACCCCAGGTGAGTAATCAAATATCTTATTAACGTTTTTATGGTTTCTTTGCTATGATGGGATACTGACAGTTCTGTTTGTTATCTTTGTGCTGGCCAGACACTTACTTTTGCTTGGGTCAACTTTTTCTTCTCTGGGTTTGTTGCAGGTACGGTTCTCTATCTTGGTTACAAAATGTGGTTTTTTTGTGTGGCTTGTTGTTTGTTTAGTTTTTTTTTTTTTTTTGGTTGAGATGATAGTAGAATGTAGTGGTCTTACCTTTTTCTGTTTCCCAGAATTTGGTTGATTATGTGCCCCATACGATATCTCTGTGTTTTGCTTTAGACATTTACTATTTTGTTAATGTTACTTTATGTTATGTTGTAATATGTATCTGATGCTTCTTTTTATTCTTGTATATCTTCACAGCCAAGATACCATTCCCACTGACTCAGAGGTTCAGGTCAATGTTACAGAATGGGATTGACTTGAGCACTGTTGATGTTAGCTATGTCAGTAGTCGATCATGGTAATTTTCTGATGTTGGTGGATCAAGAAGTTAATTCATGAATTCCTTTTTCCATTTTGATCTGAGTCTGTGTTAATTGCTTGGGCACCTTTATGTTGATTGAATTTAATTATTGAAAACTGGTTTATTTTTATTTCAGGTATTTCCTCAATTTGTTTGGATTAAGGGGTTTGTTTAGCCTCATTCTTGGAGAAGAAAATGGTTAGTATTGATTCTATTAAATTTTAAACTTTGTGTGTTGTTATTTGCTTTAACTTGGGTCTCCATGTTGATTTTCTTCTTGCAATACTGCAAACACTGTAATCTTAATCTAGTTTTTCCGGCTCAGCAATAATTTAGTTACTGTTGAATATTACAAACTTACAGTATCATGCTCTTAATGCAGCTACTGATGATACACAGCGGATGATGCAAATGAGTGGGTTTGGTTTTGATCCCTCAAAGGTACAACTTTTACTGGGTTATTATTGAGTTTATTTTAAGGCTTAGTATGCTTTTCCCTTTTTTTGTTGTCTAATGTGATATCTCTCTGTATTGTGCTCGTCTTCAAGCTGTGCACTTAAGTTTGATGAGGAGTAGGTCTCCTTGATTGATATTTTGTGGACCCATAATTTTTTAATAATTAGTTACTTTTCAAGAAATACATGGACTGGACTTAACATTCTTGGGCTTTTTCATGCATATAACTTAAGTATAGTGTAAAGGTAGTAGTATACCCACCACAAACAGAAGAGATTGACTATGTAAGAAATTATTGGTTACACGCTAGTTTATAGCTGAATGGCTGTTGACGATATTAACTTTGTTAGGTTTATTTGGGAGGATTCTTTGTAATAGAGCAAGTCTCTTCAGAATGATGCCCTAGGGCATTGAGTGTTACTGTAAACTTGTGGAATCTTGCAGCAAGTAGTATGTACTTCTCTATGGAGAAGTTTTGAACCACTGCAGGGGTGGGCTTCTATTTTCTACTTCAGCTTATGCAAGAGCTTTATATCATATAATAAGCGGTTAATCGTATTTCTGAGACTGATTTACAAGCTCTTGTTCCGCTTATTCTCAACAGTGGAATTGGTGTAGGGTATCAAATGCTGTTATGTTTTTTTTTTCCTTTTGTTTGGTTGTGCCCCCAATCACTGTCAACTGATGAAACAAACAATTAATGTGGGTCAATTGCCTTTTGTTAGTCAACTATAGTATTTTATGATGTTGTTCTTCCCCTATGCACCTCATAACAGTTTTCTTGTTTCAGGTGGTACAGTTAGCAAAACAATTAATTTAAGATTATATTGAGGCAGGGCTTCTTTGATTGAAATGGGTTTTCAGATCTGTCTTAGAATTGTAGTAGCCATGAAGCATAGAAGTTCCTTGTTATGTTTAACAGGCCATTAATAAGATCATGCCAACTAAGCATTTGACTTTATAATATCAACTTTTTTGGGGAAGCATTTGCCATGAATGTGAGCTCCAAGTGTAGGGAGATGCTGGGAAAGGTGAGGCCTTATGTAGGAAAAGTGACTCCCTGAGGAGGAAATTTATGCTTTTGACTGTTCAAGCAGTCATCCTGTGAAAAGCGTAAAAGGCCTCTTGGCCAAGGAAATGGGGAGGTAGAGGCTGCTACTTGCTCACACAGTCCACTTGTTGTTGGGCCCTAGGGTTGCCAGTTCAGTAGTTGAGCTTTGTTTTTGAGAGATATAGGGGTCTAATATTGACCCGTGGATACAGGCTTGCTGATTAAGTTGTTTGGTGTTTAAAGTGCATGTTGTTTAAATATAAGCGAATATTGTAAAAAAGAGGCACAAAGAAATAGAATTGACATTATCAATGTGGGTTCATTAGAAGCTGAATCATGTATCTCTCTTGCCCATGTACATGCATAGTAACACACATTCACACACAAAAGTGCTTGGACATATATGCATTCACTCGGGTGCCTCTATTTTCTAACTGTATTAAAGACACCAACTTTATGTCATATTGTAATTGCCTAGCTATGGCCATAACTCCTCTTAACTGCCTGGTGAACAACATGGTTTCCTTCTAAGCAACTAATCATAGCTTATCCTCTATCATGTGTTCAACTTGATCGCTTAAGAAGTTCTTCATGCTTTGGAATTTTTATGTTCAGCTGTATCTTAATGGGGTCTCTGCTGATACTTTTCCATAGTTCTGACTGCTATTCTCCTGTTTTTATTTGATTGGGTAATACTCTGGAAATTGGGCATTCGACAGATGTGAATGTAACATTCTTTTAGAGGGGAAATCAATTGTGGGATGATTAAGCATGGATCTGATTGTTTATAAATTACACTGAACTTAGATACGTTGGATGGGAATATTTATTGGCATTGACTTGATTGTCATTTGGTATTTTGAGAACATAACAAAAAAGAAACTTGAATTTGAGAACTTGTTTGTCAGCTTATTTCATAGAATTATCTGCAAGTTGTTATTCCGCACCATGAATATCTCCTAAACCATGGGTGTTTTTTTTTTTTTCCCCTTGTCAGAGCTTGGGTGCTGAGAAAGACGGTCTTGACATCCTTCAGCATGAATGGGCTCTACCGAAATTTGAGCAGCGTGCTGAAACAGTTTTGAGAAATCTTGTTAGATGAACAGTCCTGAGTGGTCCTCAAATGAATTTTAATCCATTATCAATGGATCTATAGCAGTAGCTGTGGAGTCAGGCAAGACCTGATGCTTATAGTTACTGAAAGAAACCATTGTTGTAATTCTAAACTTACTTTCAAGTTTAATTAATATCACTGAAGAAATTTTCCAGATTGCTAGTTGTATCATCATGTTTTGTGAAATCGTACATCTTTTTATTTTTCCAGATTCCTCTGCAGTAAGTTTCTGATATACTTTAAGAGAAAAATTCTATTATACATGATGTTTTTTAAGATCATCGGACGATGATGAAAGGGCTATCGAAGATTCTATTTTGTTCAAATTCAATAGTAAGGACTTCCTGGACGAGATGTTGAATCCAGAATGAGTGAATGATTAATGAATTCGAAAGGTCGAATCCACTAGTATTGACTTTCTCGATTAGATATTGTATCAGAATCATAAAATGAAGTTCATCATATTTTTTCTTCTCTTAAAGGTAAATTCTTATGAAAGATTCAAAAGATGATAAGATTGATTGAATCATAGCTTTAGTTGGAATATATCAAACATTGATTGATGAGAGCGAGACCCCACTCCATGAGCAGTGTTTTAGAATTGAAATTGATTGCTAAATTCAAGCAGAAAAAAGAAAAAGTAAGCTGCCTTGCCTACCAAAAGAAAGAAAAATCATACAAGAAAGAAAGTGATTTGCCGAGTGGTCGCAGTACTTATACAACAAAAGCAAAATTGCCGCCATAAAAGCTTAAAATTTTCCATATAATTCATAGCAGACCAGACCAAACATTGATTATGACTTCTTTGTCTTGTGCTTAATGCTATTTAAAACCCTACCCTCTCATTTCAATCTCATTAATTTTCTCTCTTTTCTTTAGCTGTCTAAGTAGCATAATATTTTATATCATTAGAAATTTTATTTGTCACGTCAATTTAATAAACTGTTATGGTATATATATGTTATAGAACTTTCTACTCTCTTGAGCTAACTTTTGAGGATGAATTCTACCAAAACCTGTTTATTGTCACGTTTTCCTTGCTTTAATTTTGAATGAAAATAAATAATGTTTTTTATTTTTTTATGATTGGGGATATTCGGGTTAATTTGTGCGCATCTAAACTAATCCCTCAGGACCAATGTTTTAAAACTCGGCCCGGCTTGGCCAATTTAACCTGTTCAATTGGGATCGAAAGCTTCAACGAATCGGGTTTATATTTTTCCTATTCACCCAAAATCCTAGGATTTGGGAGGATGATCAGCAAACAATTGGTGGCCGGGATGTTGGGGCTTTTGAAGAGAAAGTGCCGATGAATGCAATAGTGGTGACGGAGTTGATTTTCGATGAGTAAATTGATCGAAAATCGATCGACTTTTGCCAACGATTGGCGAGGCTAACGGGGGTGGGGTGAGGTGGGTTTTGTTCGGGAGGAAGAGGGAAGTAATTTCTGGGTGATGGGGAGGATTGTCAACGCCGGTGTCAATGAGATCTGGCTTGGAATGCCAACACCGGCGTCGATGAGATCTGGCCTAGAATGCTAACACCGACATCGGTGAGATCTGGCCGAAATCGAACCTATTTGGCTAGATCTTGGGTATATTTTAAGGGGAATGGGCTCAAGGGACGATTAGGGTTGCATTTGGGGTGTTGCCGTCACCGACCGATTTGTATTTGAGGTGTGTTTGTCAAATTTCAAACCTATAGGGACTTAACTATAACTTTTAAAGATGTATTTGCTAAATTTTAGAAGTTGTTGTCAACGGGTCAACCCATGACCCAACCCTGGGTTGGGTTTTAAAACATTATTCAGGATCCTAAAACTATCGGCCAGATAAGAGCTTCAATGACTACCCTTATTAACAGTTAAGGTAAATTAAATTCATGACCTTTTGAATAATACACCTAAGAATCATAATTGATCACTCGATCACCCAGTAATGGTTATTGAGACTAGATGAGATGCATTCCTTGACAACACCGATGACCGCATGACGTCGTCCAGCACATAAGCTACAACAGGATCAAGACGACCGCAACAGTCGAAAAAATAAATAATGTTACCAACACAATTGCCCCCTTGAAAGAGTAATTACAACGAACCTGTCCCATGAATAAGACCATAAATCAACAAAACATTCCACCTCATCATCAGTGGATGCAGTTGATGGGCCAGGCAGGCCCAAGCTTTATCAACTTTTCCTAATAAAGAAAAAGTTATAAACTGTAAGCCATCTCCATCAGTAGCAATGTGCCCTAAACCTAAAAAATAATAAGTGTTAAAACTATTATAAGGACATGTCCTTGTCCCTGTTTTAGGGCATTCCACGTTCCATGTGTTAGCGTATCAAATCGACAATCCATTTGAGGAATGCACAGCTCAGCTAGACCAATCAAATATTGGGCCCATCTCACCGTCCAGTCTTTCCATCAACCTTTTAACTTTACAGACAGTATTAAGGTGCGGTAAAGTTTTTGATGGACACGCATGGCCAATTCTAGGATTAATTGTACAATTTTAAGTATAATAAATTATCTTAACACCTAATCATGATTAGTGCATACTTAATACTTTAATCTAAAAAAAACTATAAATTTGATTCTCTTCAATCCCACAAAATATAATATACATGGTATATATTCGCACCGGTTTGAATAGCAAATATAAAACAATTTACTCGGGAAAAAAATTTCATCGTCCCTTAAAAAATCAGCTTTTTTTTTTTATTTATGAAGAGTTTTTGATATTTTCAAGAATTTTTTTTTTTAAATTGTTCATTGGTGATTCTAATTTTTTATATAATTTAAGATTTTTTTTAATAAAAATAGAATTGAAAATAGTATAAATAGGCGTACAATTATAGTAAAGTGAGGATAATATGGATAAGCGTATGGTTTCATTTTTACTTCTGAGTATCCGAGATTTAAGTGAAGATTGTAATGATGAGTTGTTATACTAATTTTTTTTTTTTAGATACGTATAAACTGATCCGACGTTTGATTATTAAAAAAAAATTATTTTTTTCTTCTTAAAAATGACAAGATTAGTACATGAAGACACATAAATCTATAAATCATCATTTAAGTCCAAAATTTCAAGTTAACCTATGTATTATAATATTAATCCTGCTACCATAATGCCAACATCATCCTCGGATCTCTAATCCTAGTAAGTAAAATGACAAAGATGCCATTGTTATTTTGCATGAGTATGGAATTGCCTTAAGGGTAATTTTGTACATGCGTTTTGAGATTTTTTCTTTTTCGGTGGGCTGGGCTGGTAGTGAGTGAGGATATGATCAGAGAGACGACTAAGATCAAGCGTGGCAAATCAGACGGCTGGAAGTGGGTCCGGTGTCACGAGAGTCCTACCTGGAAATCATCTGAGGTGGGACCTACAAAAGGTGAATCTTTTAGAAAGGTGCGGTTTTCAAAGCATAGAGAGGCTGCCTGATTGATTTGGACTAAATCAAGGGTGGAAAGTCGTGCCACGTTCGCAATTTTCAAAATAGAGTGGGGCCTGATCAGTGTATTTTTGTGGTAATGATCGCAACTGGTGAGGCATGGGCCCCATTTTGCCACCGTCCTAGTACCGTTGTTACCTTTTGTTTGGCTGATAATCACCTCCATTAGTTGTTAATTAATTAATATATTATTTTGAAATTTAAAAAAAAAAAGTGAAAGGTCAAAAAAAACCTTAAAAATACAAAACGTATGATTTTGACCACAATAGTAAAAGTAACCCCTTTCATATAATTTTTGGGCTAAATTAATTTCTAATTTTTATTGTTAAATGAGGTGTTAGCCAACTGATGCGTATCTTAACTATTTTTCAAAAAAAGTTATCTTATAACAATTAATCGTCGTAGCTTTTTAAGTAAATCATAAATAATGGTATTATCTTTGTGTCGAAAAAGAAGTCAAATTTAGGTATTCGGGTTAGCTGATACACATATTAACTATTCCTTAGAGGAAGTCATCCCATAAAAATCCATTACCGCGTGGCTCTCCAGATAAATCATAGTTAAATATACTATTTTTGCGTCAAACAGGAAATCAAACTTGGTTCACCCTTACTGTTGGGCTACCCATAGGTGGGTTAATTTTTAATTTATTGGCTCTTTGAAACCGAAGAAATTGAATGAATAGGGGTTTTCAAATACACAATTAATTAGAGCAAGAAATTGAATAAATGTAATTAATTTCTTTGACTATAGAAACTCTCAAAAGGGTTTAATTAAAGTGAATTAATACATGACATTATATTTATAATTACTTGTAGGAGTTACAAAAAAAAAAAAAAAAAATTAATTGTTTATTTATTTAAATTATGAGAAATTAAGGTAAAATGGGAAATCAAATCGAAATTGAAGAACATGAACGCATGATAATAACAACTCAAAAGAAAGATATGATGGTGATACGAGAAATGGGCACAACCATATAATATAAATTAAATTAAAATTTCCGTAGATTAAAAAAGCACTAATAATATTTAATGATAATGTAAATCAAATAATAATGCAATAATAATAATTTAAGAGTAATACTATATTTATAAATAAATTTTACAAAGATCTTCGTACGAAGTGGTATGATGGTATGATAAAATATAAATGGAAAAGTGAATTTAATGACTTTGATTTTTTATTTCACTATTCTATTTATTTTTTGTCACATTACTTTGTATAGAAATTTTTGTAAGATTTTATTGTATAAATATAGTATTATTGATAATTTAATTGACAAATGAAGTTACAACTAGACAGAGCGCAATTGCCTATGTTTTCTTCAAAGTGCTTCGCACACCATTCTTTTACACGTCTATATAACCCTCTCTTGTTCACATCCTCCTCACTACACACTCACAGAAGCCCTAGCGCCCTTCCCTTTGCTTTTTCATCTATATTTCTTTCTGTTAATTTTACCCTTTTCTTTGCTTTCCAAATGGCCAGCGTTGAGGTATATATCTTATATATAATCGTATATCTGTAGCTGATCATGGAGCAGCGAAATTCTTTTGTATAATATTCCGTTTTGTGTCAACTTAATGTTATCAGGATCGGTCTTCAATATATAAGTTCAAGTTTTTTTTTATTAAGTTACTTTGATCGATCCTTTTAATGGTTTGTTTTGTTTCTGTAATATTTTTAGAAACTCATCCAGATCTATCTCTAATATGATAGATCAGTTCTCTTTTTTGTATTTGTGACATATCTGATCATCAAGATTATGTCATGGGCATGCATGGTGATCCTGATAAGTTTTTCTAATGTTTAACTTGGTAAAAATGATCTTATATAATAAAAGAAAATAGGAAACTGATTAAAAAATTGAACTAAAGGCGATCTAGCCAGCAACAGTGATCGATCAATCCATCTTCCAAGCTACCTAGATTTCAATAATTCTTGTGTATGCTCTTCTTGAATCTTCAGTCTTTTATTGCTTATATATATGTATAATCTAGTGCGATTTGGCTGATAATCTTGCTGTAAGTGTCATATGAGGGTTTTGATTATTTTCATACGTTAAAATGTTTTGGATCTTGCAGGTTCAACAAGCTGCTACAACATTGCCCGAGAATGAAACACCTGAGGTGACCAAGACTGTTGAGAAAACCCCAGAAGAGCCAGTGGCAGCACCACCAGCCTCGGAAAAAGTAACTGAAAAACCGGTGGAAGCAACTCCTGAGGCCCCAGTTGCCGAGGAATCCACTGTTACAAAGCCTGAAGCTGCTCCAGTTGAGGTTAAAACCAAGGAAGTTGTAGAAGAAGCTAAGGTTGAGGCTGAGCCAGCAGTGGAAGAGAAAGCAGAAGAGACTCAAGAAGTGAAACCTGAGGAGCCTGTTGTTGAGGAGACTAAAGAAGAGACCGCTAAAGCCGTGGTGGAAGAAAAGCCTGCAGCTCCGGTGGAGGAAGAAAAGCCAGCTGAGAAGGAGGAGAAGCCAGTTGAAGCCCCAAAGGAAGCAGCAACCACAGAAGTTCCAGTTGAGAAGACTGAAGAGTGAAGAATAGGTGGCAGTTTTAGCAAAGTTGGTGGGGGGCTTTATGCAAAGTTGGGAAGTTTTAATTAGCTTCAGATTCATCTTAGTCTTGTTTATTATGATTATTATTAATATTTACTATTATTAAGGTAAGGGTTTGAATGAGGTTTGGAGTATTATGGAATTGGGACTAGAGATAGTATTAAGAAATTATTGGTCCACATCAGCCAGTAGACATGCCACGTGGCTAATTATATGATCAAGCTACATGGGATTGCTATTGCAAATGTGGGTTCCAAGAGGGTCATTGTTTTGATATTTTGAAATGGTGTGATGAGCTGTGTGCATGTGAATCTCTAGGTTTGAATAATAATATTTTTATTTTTATTTTATGATATAAGTTGGCATTATTCTATGTTGAAAGCTATTGTTCTTAAACCTAGAAGGAATGTTTTTCATATTCTATATAAAATTGGTAAAAATATTATATATATTTTTTTGGGTGATTGTAATGGCTAGGCCAACTTGCAACCTTCCAGTTGCCACTCTTATTAATAACCGAGGATATCAAACTCAAGAGCTCTAGAATAATATATCCAAGAATTCCTATCACCCCACCTGACGGTGGTTAAATATGATAAAATTTTTTAAAGATTCTATAAAACTAACAGGGAGACGAACATTTTTCCACCCAAGGTTTGGCAAAACGACACTTTCTCACCCGTCAAAGTTTATTATATCATTCCAGGGAATCCATACTAAGCAAGAGTCAGATTTTATTGGCCAATCTGTACTTCTTAGCCCTAGTGAGGATCTGAGTTCAAGTAGAGCAGCTCGCTTGTTGGGTCAACTCAAGGTCTCAAGTTGCTAAAATGTAGACTCAAATAATAGCAACAATATAAAAATAACCGCTACTGCACTTTGCTGATCGACCATGGCTCATAATATAAATTTCCTCATATTCTTTCTCTCATACTTGAGTGCAATCTTTCAAGTACATTTGACAGAAAATGAAAATGAAATCTAACAAAATACAAAACACCCAAATGACAAAAACACATTTTTCACATACAATTAAAGACTCTCAATTCCTTTCTCTTAGAAAACAGAACTAAAAACTCTTACCTGAATGACAAGCTTTTTTTTGTTTCCGCGTGCTGTTTATTGTATCTCGTCCTAAATTTTCTTCTTCCTTGAAAAACACTTGTTTCTGACCAGTCTATGTGCTATCGTTTGCTTCTGTTCTCTCTTTTCTCTGTTTCTCTCTACCTCTGCTCTGCTCTCTCTCTCTCTCTCTCTCTCTCTCTTAATCCTTCGGTTTCTTTTGGTTGACGAAAAGAGAGAAACAATGATCTGCAAATAAAATAATATTTTAAAGAGATCAATTAAAAAAAGGTGGTCAAGACTCAAGAACAAAGAACAACTCTGAGTGGATTATCACTCTTTCCTCTCCTAACTCTTAACACAAACTTCTTATTCTAATTCTAAAATAGAGGCTTGATTTTTAAACACTAACTATTCTTTGTCTTCCTTAAAAAAAAAAAAAAAAAAACTTTTTGATCCTCAAAGTGGGTTTGGTTTGTTGATAAGAGCAAAAAGCAGTGGCTCGGTTATTGGTCTGAAAAAAGTGAGGGTGGTCCGACCCTGCCGATTTGGGTTTGACCTCTAGTAATCCCGCCCAAGCCAGCTAACTTCTTACTTTTATTATATATAATAAAACTTCCCTCTCTTTCCCTTATAATATTTAGCGATATTTTTGTCTTTTAATCAAATATTGACAAAAAACACTAACAGGGGTGGAAAAGTGTCATTTTGAAACTTGACGGGTGGAAAAGTGTTGTTTTGCCAAACCTTGAGTGGGAAAATGTTGTTCTCCCAAACTAATATTACATTTTGAATATGTGTCCTTTCGTGACACTAATCAAGGAGAAATAGACAAATAATTAAACAGGCTATCATCTTATTATATTCAATACACTATCTTAGACAGATTCCAATTTTTGCTTCAAAGCTACTTCTGCTGAGCCTATAAATATT
The DNA here is from genome assembly GCF_008641045.1 of Pistacia vera. Taxonomy (NCBI): domain Eukaryota; kingdom Viridiplantae; phylum Streptophyta; class Magnoliopsida; order Sapindales; family Anacardiaceae; genus Pistacia; species Pistacia vera. The sequence continues at coordinate 43,048 of NW_022196148.1, read as the reverse complement.
TGCTTCTGCATGTTGATAAAGATTGAATCAATTTCTTCCATAGAAATTGCGGTGCTGAATTTAGTGGGTTTGGGATAGAGCGAGGAAAAGACTAAGGAGGTGTCAAATATGGAATATATAATAGCCACAACATATCATGAAAATGGTGCTAAAAACTAACGAGACAGGCAGAAACACACAAAACTCTTCGGTAGAAGCCCACAGCCACATCATTATAATTGCACGGCAAGTTTACATTAAGATAAAAGAAAAAGGGTGATCGAAGCTACAAAATTGGAAGTTTTTAGGGTCCTACATAGGAATGGAAGGTGATATGTACATAACATAACAGAACTGGGTCAAGCTTTGCATCATTTGTCCTGACATTGTCAACACCAGCTACTTGTTACAAGTATATGCGACATAATATTTATAGATACAAACATGCTTGATGGTCTGCAGTGCATTTTCGGATCCTATGTTGAGGAGTAAGTATTCGAAATATTGTAAACAGTTTAACATTTCAAACTCTAAGTGCAATAAAATATTTACAGTAGAGAGAAGAGGATCTTCAAGAAGAAATAAAAATGGAGGAAAATAGAGATCGAAAGCGTTACATCCGAGTAACAATTACACGAGAAGAGCAATTCGACCAAATCTACTGAGAAAATTAGCATAAGAAAGTTAAAAGAGTAGTGTGTGCAAGAGAAAGGAGAGAGAGGGAGAGAGAAAATGAAGCAATAATTTTTCTATGGATTTGGATGTCATTGCATACTGTGTACTTACAAGGCAATGGCTAGAAAAACCAACAGCTATTACTAGTAAAGGAAGTTCATAAAAGAAGAAAAATTAATTTTCCTTCTTTCGTTGCCTGCTGCTTTATTTAATACTATGCTATACCTATGCTTATGAACAGTTGACGACAAAAAAAAAAAAAAAAAAAAAGCAATGACATCACGAGCTTCACAACAGAAACACAATTTAACTAGACCAGCTTCTTACATAGTTTAATGACAAAACAGATGATGGTATCCTATAACTCTGTACAACCTCAATAGAAATCTATGTGCAGTGAGAGAAAACCTTTTTACCCCAGTGCAGATAAATACCAGTTAAGTGTTTCACCAAGTGCCAAAGCTGCAGCCCACATGGTCTTGCGTGATGATTCGAAGCCGATCTTGCATCATAACCATGGAGGGGTATGGTGGGAAACACAACCGGTAGAAGCAGGTGTGAGATGATGGAAGGCGATCACTGGGCTCTCCTGACTTGTAAATATGAAGCCGAGAAGCCAAACCACGGAAACCCTCAATTGGAAGATACTTCACCGAGGTCCAAAAGAAGAGTAGAACCTTTCTTTGGTCTGCTGACATTCCTCCAACAATCTGAAACATGTTTGAGCACATAATATCAAATTAATACATAATAATAATAAACACTGTTTTAGATCCATGGAAAACTGTCATCAAGTGGGAACAGACACTGCCATAAATATTACTACTCAAATCAGAATTTCCTCAGAGCAAAGTCAAGTCAAAGTCAACGCTCTAACTAGACTATTCAAAGTTTTGAGTTTCTGCCTTCAGTATGCTAATCAAAAGTAATATTTTGAGTTTTTGATTTTGCTGTGTTTCTTTTCTCATCTAGATATTAATAATTCAAGAATTGATTCATTTTCCCCTGCCCACTCATCAGCCAGGTCAAGCAACAGATTCATTATTATGGACTCTCCCAGATGGAGATCAATCAGTTGCCTACTCAAACCACATCCTTTATTAGAAATCTCATTTTCAAGTAGACCTTAAATATCCTATTTAGATACTTCACTTTTATCTGTGCTACAACACCAATTAAAATTTCCAATATAAAAAGGAAACAGGCATGCCATTGATCTAGTAATATAATATCCTAAATCGGTGCAGTAGTCCCATGTATGATAATGTTAGCTTCAAAGCAAAGAAAAACAAACATTAGTCTAAAGCATCTCAGCACAATTTGTAAACAATAACAATCATGTAATAGTAAAAATAGTGGAATTCATAAGAGGAACAAAAAACCATGAATAAATGGTCCAACCAAATTTCAAAATCCCAAACTTCATTATAGATCTAGTAAGAGACTTCATCAACACTCTTCATAGAAGTTTACTTAATTCTAATAAGAGCTTCATTCATATTTTCACAAGCAGCAGAAGATAAAAAAAAACCAAAAGAATTATTCTATAAAACCAACTTCTCATCTTCACCTGACCCCAAGTGCTTGGATACCAAGAATGAAAAACATTCTCCATAACTATAGAATGAAGCCATGCCACATAATGAATCAACAAAGCAAAGGGCATTAGAACCAAGGCAATCTTTGATACCAGGTTATAGGAATACAAAACAGATTAATCAGGTACTGTATGGGATGAGATAATCGACCTTAAAGAGCACCAACCAACATGAAAAATCAAACCAGAAAAGTGGCTTTTAAGGAAATTTTTTAAAAGTGAAGGCCAACTGAACTTAAAGCTCCTCATATCACAGAGGTTGAGAAATTGTAGACACACCTGAAAGAAAAGTGACCACATAAGTTGAAAAAAACAGCGGAACTCAGGTTTTTCTATTGATTGAGTTGAAACCTGGTCTACATATTAATATAGCATGGTTCCCTATGCAAAAACAAAAAGTAAGAAAAATAGCACAAAGAAGATAAAGAGTACATGATAGACCTCTGTGAAGTACATTTGCTTGTTCTTATAGAGCATATCCAATTCAAATGAACTTTGCATGAATAGTATAAATTTATCCCTAAAACATCTTGTCAATCACATAAAACAGGCTTCCAAGTTCTGTCTGTGATAAATGCCTTTGAAGGTTTCCCCAAGAGATAAATTCCCTTTGTATGAAGTTATCAAAAGAAAATATGGTCTTTAACAAAATAGAGGGATTCCAAAGAAGCTTCATATAATATTTCATTTGTTTTATTTAGTTTTTTTGATGGGAAAAATTAAAGCACCCTATTAAAAAGAAGAAAGAAAGTACAAAGGTGGATCTTTCCTCGGGTAATCATTTCTAAGGAATACCCTGCATTCAACTTTTTCACTCCATTAAAGGTGGAAAATGACAAGGAAATGCGTTTTTGGGAGGACAAAAGCCTTGGGGATTTTAGCTTTAATCAACTCTGCCCTCCTCATTACAGATTGACCCTCAGTAGAAGAGCCGCTGTTTATGACTCTTTTGACTCTACTTCCCACATGGAAGCTCTAACTTAAACTTCAGAAGGAATTTTTGGCAGAGAGAGATTGAAGAATTTAGTGATTTTACGGGGTTGCTTGACCATGTTGCATTAATAAGTCAAGAGAAAACAAAAGAAAATGGAAGCTCAACTCCTCAGGTTATACTTGCAAACCCCACTTACATGTTCTGTGATAAAATAAAAATTGTCCTGTTGATTTCTAACAGTATAATTCAGTTTGGAAAACAGAAGTTCCTCCAACGTTCAAGAGTTAGCATGGACTTTGGCTGAAGGAAAACTCACCACAGCAGAAACTATCCAATTAAAGTACCATTAAAATGTACTCCACTGACATGCTATGAACGAAAATGATGCAGAATCCTCTGACCATTTGTTACTGCATTGTCTGGTGGTTTATTTGTTATGGGCTAAACTTAATAGGGAAACTAATGTTGAGTGGATTACTCCTAAATCTTGCTCCAAATTAGTTACAGAAATTTTTTCTTTCTTTTGGAAAGAAGAAAAGGCCAAGACTCAGCGTATGTGCTTCTTGCTCTTTTGTGGGTGATTTGGAAAAAATAGAAGGACATTTGAAGACAAAGGAGGAGAAGAAATGAAGCTTTCTCAGACAAAATCAAGTTATTAGCATCTCTCCCAGCTTGTCTTAAAGATTTTGAAGAGACCTCTTTTTTCTTTATTCATCTAAATTGGCCAGGGGTTGTTAGTGGGTTCTGGTTGTGTTTTTGGGGCTATCCGAGCTATATTAATCATTCTTTTGTGTTTGTTCTTTTTGCACAGATTACACAAATTCATGAAAGTATATGTAAAACTTTAGACTCTAGATGGATGGATTCTTTTGTAGTGGTGGATACCTTACCACTATTTGCCTACTACAATAATGCATATCTTCATGCTCCCTATCAAAAACAAGGTCCCATGGTAAAGCACACCAAATTAGCTACCTCTAAACATTTATTAACAAATCTACACACAAATTTGCAATAAACTCATATTCTGTATAAAAATAATTCTTTTAATAGAAAAAGTAGGTTAACAAGAATAACACAGCACTCTGGATTTAATCCAATATTCATTTCTGTCAATAATGCAACTCTTTTTCTGTGCACCTTAAATTAGATTTTGTTGCTAATATCTAGTGGACAGTAAATCTTGGTTAATTCCCTTAATCAGAAATACTCTCAAACCCTACATGTATTGCCCTAAGCTTCTCAAACAAAATACACTCTAGATTTTTCCCTGCAGAAAAAGTTGATATTTCTAATCTTGCAGAAATTCCACTAACCATGTAAAAACTGCATGTTGTCCACGAAGGATGACCTGAACTTTCATGATATCCATCAAAATGATACAATAGCATCCAAGAAAACAACTAAACAAAAAGCATAATCATCCACATTTTACGAAGTTCCGAATGTTCATCGTGGAAGACACTATGATGTCATTAGAAAATATAACAGGTAACTAATGATATCCAGCATCTATAAGAAGATACCACTCATAACAACACCTGAAACCATAAAACTGGAGAAACATAAGTAATAAAAACTTCAACATTTTAGTTTCAGGAAGGGGCAGAAAACACTGTGTACAGGCTATTTACTAACAAAGCAGATTCAACCAAAAAACAGCTAGTGTATGCTATAATGCAGTATCCAAGTCGAGTTTTCAAAGAAATTAAGAATGGGAATGGAGGGTGTGGTGCAGATTTTAAATGAAGCCACATAAAGAGATTACCAATTATGAGGATAAAATCCTACAAGCATGTACCTTCCAGAACCAGACGATCTGAGGATCAGTTTCTTTGTAGCCATTGTATTCGGTATGAGCTTTCCAATCATCAACACATATGGCACTTTCACTTCCACACAGCATCCAATCAAGATCTTCAAGCTCCAAACTTTGAAAAAAGAACTTCTGGAGTCTCGGATTACAAAGAATGTCAGCAAAACCTTTTGCAAAATGAGTTGCCTGCTCAGAGATAGATGTGACAAATTGATGCCGAATAAGAAGATTAACATATTCCTCCCTGTTTTTGCTATTTACAACCATACATTTCCCACCGGGGCAAAGCTCCACTATTTTCCTGGATCCTAACTCCTCCACGTCTCTAACAAATGTCAGTCCTAAGGCATCTGAATCAATAAACTCGGCATCCATCTCCAAGATCTGCTTGCAGCTATCATACAAGCGTGGATCAGCATCCCGTATATCTTCCAAAGAAATATACTTCCCAGCCAATTGCAGAAAAAACACACGATCAAAGACAACACCCACTTGCACCTTATGCATCAATGCTAATGCAATTATTTATCCGACCTAGAGCTGAAATATCGAGGTGCATGGTCCACCTTAGATGCTGAATATAAAAAGCATAAGACAATATTTATGTTTTAGAGGAAATGTTTCTTCAAGTTATAATATTTGTGCAAATTCATATAATGCACATCAACTAAAAAATAGAAACTTGCAAATTTTGAATCGAAATGGCAGCCTGTCTGTGAAAAGGAAGTGTATTCAGAGTCAAAATGCTATCCAAAAATACATATGGTTTAGGCATGAGACCATTTAATTACTCTTACATGTACTGAATATGATTGTCTTTCAGTTTCGCATATCATAGTCATTGAACACAAATGCAGGTTGAGCTATACATCCTAAAACAAATATAAAATAACTGAAATATGCTTGATAGAAGCAAATACACTTATACTGCTGAACTTCCATTAGCTGATCCTGACTGTTTATATATATTTGATGCTTCACAATGTTCTCAAAAAAGCCTTCTCCGATCAACAAATTAAATACGTTTCAAAGCTTTCTTTGCTGAGATGTGCTTTGAGGGTCATAGATCAACATTAACAAAAGAAATCCAGCCTTCCTTGTCCAAAGACAACAGCTGAAGACAGACTTCAAAGACTCCAGATGAGTACTCATCAAGTTCATAAGGCCGCTCATTCCAAGCTGTACTTTTATTAGTACCTAATAATCTCAAATTACCCTCTAGTATTTCAGTACTATACAGCTGGCGACACCACCATCCACTGCAGTAGAGAAATGAAAAGACCCAAAAGAACTTCTGGAGCTCGGTACAGCAGGGTTAATACTATGAGTAACTTCTTAACTGGAAGGGTAAGGTTAAGGCTCAATTTAGCACAATATATGCTATTTTAAGCATCAAAGGCTTTTGGTCTGCCAAGAGATTGTGAGGCTCAAGGTTCCTATGCAAGATTCCATGCCCAAGCAGAAGCTGGAAAATCAAGGGTCTTAATATTTTTAAAACAACGGAGAGAGATTGAGAGAGCGAGGATTACTGATTGCATTCTAGAAGGATCCTGGAGCCCCTTTTACTATACTTCTACCCTGTCAGCCCTATACTATATTTTTCTTAACTTATGTAACTACTCAGTAAGATATGTTCATCTTGTTTTATCCTTGAAACAAGATTTGTTCTGTTTTATCTCCAAATTTTCTCTTTGACATTTACTATCAAATAAGGTACTTACTATGAGCAATGGCTTACCTCAAAAATTATAATTGGACATGGAAGATATATTTTGCAAAATCACTAGAAATTTTAGTAGACTTTACGTGTATAGTCATGATTGTGATTTTGCGGTTAAAATGTTCAACACTCGTTCCAGTGTTCAAAACTCAGTCATCATTAAAAGCAGTCAGTTGCTTTATTAAGATATTATACACATATCTGTCACACTAAACATTGTAATTTAAGATTTATTCCTCCTTCATTCAGTTTTTTTCTTCTGTGTTAAGATTCTGATGCATTACTTACTAGCTCTGCATTTAGTCATGCAGAGCATTTAGATTTGAGAGCTATGCTAATTTTAAAAAGGACAATTTCTTTGTGCATTCCTAACCTCTGTTAAATACTACACACTGTAGCCAGCTAAATATCAGTAATGATACAGGACTTAGTATACTTTCTCTTTTAACAAAACAACATTACTCCCCCTGAAGCCACCCACAGCCAACACCCCTCCCCTCCCCCCAGAAAAAAATAAAAAGAAAAAAACAATTTCCCCCCATCTCTATCCTGTCAACTATAAATACTTGCATCTTTTACATCCATCTGTGATATATCAATGTGAAATTTAATATCCATTGCCAAAGACAATTGGATTATGGTATAGATAATGAAATGTAGTTCTAATGGCAGGGATTCTATTTGAGAGCTAAAAAGGAAAAAAAATTAAAGAAAAAAAATGAAAGAAAATTCCATCATAGATTTTAGGTTCTCTCTTAGTCTAAATGTCAAGCACTCGCTCCAAATGGAGAAGGTGCTTGTGTTCATTCCTAATCAGGTGAAAGAAAAAATAGTATTTCTATATAACATTTGATACTATTAAAAGTTTAGCTAACAAATCACGGCAAGCCATTTGCACTTAAAAATTTTTGCTTGCAATGTCATATAATGACATCATCTATTAAATGGTTTGGGAACCCTGTAATGGATGCCTTAAAGGGGAAGGGTCCACTGTAATTTCCACACAAAGTGGGTATTGTGTGTCTACAGCGAAACTGATGTCATACAGCGAAAACTTGAGTGTCATTCAGCCGCAAAAGCATTATAAAGCTAAATAATAGCACCATCACTCCGACAAACACTCCTACACTTGCAATGTTGACATGTAACCCTAACCATGATGTAAAGCAAACAAGTTGTCCTTGATCTACATATACATACTGTCACAAAAATTACGTCACCTGAAAAACATTCCTAAACTCAAAGGTTGACATGTAACCCAAACCTTAATGTAAAGCAAAACTATGTCCTTGACCATTGTCATCAATACCATTATGCCTATGTACTATAGAAAATAGGCTCATAACATTTTGCCAGCAACTGAAACAGGCAAAAATAGTAAATCTGTTCAAGGAAACATGCATCAAAAGCCAACGGAAGCTACCAGGATAGGTAGAACCTTCTGCGATCATTAGGGCATGCCACAAAAAGAGCATTTTGTTGATTAAATAAGGCTTGGCATACCAAGAAAAACCATTCTCGCAGTACACCAGGACCAGTAGCTTCCTCATTTTGAATTCCATGAATAAACCACCGTGTAGTGCTTCAGGGTCTGCGTGCCTATGTACTCAAATGACTCAGCTACAAGTGAGACCTATCAATGAGCATCTCAAACAGTTCCTCATAGTCTCTTTTACCTCAGGAGCACATCATGATCAGATGCCTCCTAGATTCAAAATTCGTCACATCCTTATGCTCAAGAGCCACCGTGATCATCACTCCGCTTTGCATATCTAAGAACAGAGCACACAAAGGTGACTTTCTACGTCTCAAAACCTTCCAAAATTGCTCTTCAGTGCCCTGAAAGTTTAGATATGGCATATAATTCCTTCAATAGGTAAGATACTGCGACCATCCTGAGTAGTTAATTTCACCATCCCCACTACCTCTCACATTTAAACGCCTCCACTTTACCAAGCATTTATCCATTCTCATCAGTAGGTCGCGAAATATACCATGAAGATACTCAATCTCATCCCCATGAGACGGATGGTATATCCCCTCTTCGGCAATGGCACTGCAATAGACAGTAATTCCCACCTGCCCCAAGATCGCTTTACGTAAAGGACCAAAAACGCAGTAAAATCACGAACATCACTCCCCATGCCCCCACCTCAACACCATCCCTACTTGAAGTCAATCCCTGGACACCCTACCAGCCAATTCACTAACAAGGAAAAATATCTTGAATCACAACCAACCCCTTAACATCATCTCCATACTTTTTTCCTGCAAGACACCAATCTTTTCCCACAATGACCCACCAAATTCTCCAACAATGATCCCAATGTACTCCGGCATGCTAAATACAACGTATCCTCAGGAGTAAACTTCCTAAGCAATTTACAGAACTCTAGAACTATGGGTGCACATTGCGTTGTAAATTCTTGGGTAATGCATTTCTACAGGAATTCAGAAAATGCCTAATTGAACTATCAGCACATTCTTTGTTACCACTCATTGGTGACTATAAAGCATTACCAACGCAGCCGGAGCAGAAGAATACATAAATATTTGAAGATAACCATTGCTAATCATTATCATCTTTGGTGTCATTGCAAAAAACTCAGTCATTCGAGATTTTATGAGTTTTAATGAGGACTGTACCATTTCACCTTTACAAAGCCGACAAATACACCTACCATATCATCATCACTTGCCAAGCTTGTGGATGTTCCGTGCTTCGCATACGCCCTACCAGCTGTAACCCGGCGTCGTTTTGTATCGAACACTCCGCTAACGACTGTTCCCACTGCAACTGCTTTCCCCGGTAAATTAACCGTTCTCCATGACCGGGATCCCTCATCCTTGAATCCTCTCGTGAATTGACTTAACGGTGTCGTTTGAGTTAGCTTGAATAACTATAGTATTACCCTCCGATACATCCGAATAAAAAATTGAAGTCTAGACCTAGTTGTCGTTCTTGACTCAGCGGAACTGGTCTCGGCTGCATCCGACACGATTGGGCCACTCAAGTCGGAGGACTGATGGACGGCGTTAGGTTCGTCTTTTCGCATTCTCACGGATACGAGGTCAGATGTTTCCGCGTCGTCATCGCCACCGTCTAAGTTAGGGGCATAATCGTCCAACTTACGCTTCGGACGTGAGTGGACGGCGTGATCAAACGTTCAACGGAGACATTGAAGTGTGGGCCCCGCCGCCGCGTTCGGTGGCGGTGTGAGCATGAGATCGTATCTCTCACAGCCGCAGCTCAATCACAATAAAACCGAAAACCAAAACCAAAACCCTAGCAAGTATTTAATATGTTTATCACTCTCTCTTAATGGTTAAAGAAACATAGATGGAGTGAGGAGATTTTGTGCTCTCATACTTATACACATACAAATAAACAGCCGTCATCACCTAAGACTGTCATCTTACCTATTAATGAGTTTATTTTTTTAATTATTTATTTACATATACTGTGAATTTACCAAAATGGGGCTTCTGGTGCACGGCCTCGCGGGGTGAGCACATGAATTTTCATGACCTATTTCATATTAATCAAGCGAAACTGCGTGCTTATTTACACGTGTTTATGACAGCTTTCAGTAAGTACACAGAGATGACTTTGTCTATAGCCGGAAAAAATATATAGAGGTAAAGCTATTGTTATAAATTCTCCCACCATAGATTTTGTATAAATTGACTTCACACAGTATCACGCGATATAAGACTCATATAATATTCGTGACGTTAAATATATATTTTCAATACCATATAGTATTCATGTAACTTATCACACAGTTTGTACAAACTCTTTTTATACGGAGTTTATATAAATAACATTACCCATATATAAATTAATTAAAAATAGAGAAAAAAAATGAAAGAAAACTATGTTCTAACCTTAAATTAGAGTAAAATAGGAAAATATTTTGTATTATAATATTAAAGAAAAAAATTTATACAGATAACTATTGTTTCATAATATATTGCATTTTAATTTCTTTTAATTATCATAATTAATAAAAGATTATATTGAAATCTCTTAATTAAGTTTATTTTACTTTGAAAGTCATAGATTTTAATTAGAGACAAAAGGGTTTTGAATTGTTCAAAGAGGGATTAATTTTCACAAGTTCCAAATCATATTTTACAGGAGAAAAAAAAAAAAAAAAGAATATAAGAAGCTTAAGGATTGTTAAGTGAGAGAATAGTATAGACTAGACATATGGTCTCAGATTCGATTCCCTATCAGCATTTGCAACTTAAACGGGGGATTGTAATGATGGGTTGCTGGGACTCTCAATTTTTGATAAAAAATATGGAAAATATTTTTAACCAAATATGGTTTTTTAATTCAGTCTCAATTTTATTGGTTTAAATATGTTTTAATTGCGTATAAAGACCTCTTTTAATTACATATATATTGAATATTAGATATTTAAATAATAGATTGTTTTAAATAGTATTGAATATTGAACACCAAATGAGTGTCACTTGACACACCAAATGAATACCACGTGATATAAAGGTCCATATGACATTAATGTGATATTAAGTTATGTGGTCTCAATGTCACTTGGGATGTCATGTGACCAGTGGCAGACCCAGGATTTTTGCCAAGGGGGGGCCCCTCGCTCCGCCACTGTTTGCCAATCAACTAGTGAAAACATAAGAAAATAATATCCAATACACAAGGAAACACATGAAAATTATTACGTGTAAAAACCCTTTCAATGTGAAGAGATAAAAAAACCACAGGAATCTAACGATCCACTTAAATCCAATATAATCAAAAGAGTTTTGACAAACATGCAAATGTAGCAAGTGCACTAGTCGCAAAAAGTAATAAAGTGATAAGTAGAGTATCATTCCTACGAGGATAGTGCTACTAAGTACCAATTTCTCTAGTTTAAGTCATAATTGAAGCAACAATAAATTGGATTGATGGAAAATTAACGAACCAAATACAATTTAAGAAAATATAAATGAATTATAATAAAATTAAAGCAAAACCCAACAACTTAACTAATTTAAAAAAATGCTAGGGTGTTGATTTCACCTAGATACGCTAACTCAAATCATATAATCTATTACCCAAGTTCTAATTCCTTGATTGAAAATCGAATTCTCTAAGTTGTAAAACATACATTCTCAGACTATATTTTCCTACTTATCCCTATTAAGCTTCCGCACCCAACAAAATAAAAATTAATAATTCAAAATCTTTTAAGTTTTATGGAATTCTATCTAGATTTCATAAATCGCTAAATCTATCTCTAGCATTTGCTTAATCTACGATATTTATGCCAAGAGGCACAATCACAAATCACTTCTCAGTCTCATTGTGAACAACATACATTTGAATAGTGATCAAGCATCCAAAAGTCATTAAGCAAAGAGATAAACACTCAATCATGAAATTAAAACTCAAAGTAAATCAATTCATATAATTTTGAATCATTGTATCAAGGTTACATCAAACCCTAGCTAAACAACTTAGTTCATACTCAAAAACAAAATAAAATAACAAAAACAAATTGAATCAAGATTCATCATTGAAAAACAAGGAAAAGATGGAGAAATCTTCTCTAATTTGAAGCCCAAACCTTCAATAATCTTCTCATTCCAAGAGTTGTCTTCCAAATGACGAACCAAGACCCTTTTTCTTTCATTTTCATGCTAATTTATACCTTTTTCACTTAAGGACCAAGCCCTAGCAAGCCAAAATGCATCATTTTATTTTTCACATCTGACGCAGTTTCGCCGCAGTGAAGCTTTTTCCTTACCACAGAGAGAATTTTTCGGGCCAAATTTGAGCATGAAAGAGTCTGAATCTGGAAAAGTGTTAAACATATAAATTGTAACCCTTTAAATTATGTTTCTAATCATTCAAGAATCAGCACAATCCGAAGTCTAAAGCTCAAGTTATGATAGAAATACTGAAGCACGTCCAAAGACGTTTTTCTTCAGTTTCCAACATACTGTTCATGACTTCAAGCCAAGTTTTCATCGTTGTCCAGTTGGAATTAGGAAAAACCCAAAACATGAAAGTTGTAGCTCTACTTCTTAGTTTTTAAAGCTTCTAAAATCAGGTCATTCTGAGTTTCCAAGCTCAAGTTACGCAATTTATGCTCAAAATCATCGTTTAGGCCTGCAAATGCAAATTAATAGAATTAGGTAGCAATTATGACCCAAATTGTATGAGAAGTATCCTATATCCTATCGAAATTCAATGCAAAATCATAAGGAAAAATATGATTATCATTTACAATAACCACAAATCTACCAAAAATATTCTACATAAATTTAGAGCTCAATCACAACTCTAACAAAAATAAAATAAACAAGGGTTTACAAAAAGATGGATTACAATCACTCCAAATCCAGATCCGCATGTAAAAGGGAAGTTGGGAATTGGGGAAGAAAAACTTGAATATAAAAAAGATAAAACCTAACTTTTAAATTTTTTAACTTTTAACTTTTTTTTTTTTTACCTTTTAAAAAAACTTTTCAAATTTTTTTTAAAATTGATGCCAAGCCTGGGCCTACCCTCAAGGGGTCTGGGTCCGCCCCTGCATGTGACGTGCCACGTTAGTTTGTACAAACTCTCGTAGTTTGTACAAATAATATTACCCTAATATAAAATTAATTAAAAAATGAGAGAAAAAAAAAAATGAAAGGAAACTATGTTCTAAAAACTTAAATTATGAGTATAAATAGGGGAAATATTTTGATTATAATAATATTAAAGAAAAAAATTTATACGAGATAACTATGGTTTGCATAATATATTGCATTTTAATTTTCTTATTAATTACCATAATTAATAAAAGATTATTGTTGAAATCTTTTTAATTAAGTTTATTTTACTTTGAAAGTCATAGATTTTAATTGAGAGACAAAAGGGTTTTGAATTGTTCAAAGAGGGATTAGATTTTCACAAGTTACAACAAACATATTTTAAAGGAAAAAACAAAAAAAAGAATATAAGAACTTTCAAGGATTGTTAAGTTAGAGAACAGTGTAGATTAGACATACGGTCTGATCATTTGCATTTTAAGTGGGAGATTGTAGTGATGGGTTGTTGCAGACTCTCAATTTTCGTAAAAAATATGAAAAATATTTTTAACCAAATATGGTTTTCTAATTCAATCTCAATTTTATTGGTTTAAATATGTTTTAATTGCGTATAAAGACCTCTTTTAATTACATATATATTGAACATTAGATATTTAAATAATAGGTTGTTTTAACGTGTGTTTTTTATTTATATAAATATTTAAAAAATAATAATTTTCAAAACATTAAAAAAAAATAAAAACAATTTGTTTTAATTAAAACATAATGATTAAATAATTATCATCTAATCAAACTTATCTTTGACCCTTACAGAAGCTAACTTCCACGACTTTTTCTAAGCCCCTTTATTACCATCTTTATTTAACTTTTTCTCTCCTATTCAAACAAGCCTTTTGCTTCTTTTTTATGAGATGGGCTGAGATATTTTATATACAGTATATGATGTTCTTTGAGTGTACGAAATCGTGTAGGATTCAAAGTCTTAAGGGGGGAGAAATCCTCAGGCGACCCAAAGTCTAGAGGAGTGAGTGCCTGAGTGGTGAGTCTGACTCATAGATGCCTTTAGTCAAACAGCGGCCTAGATCATAGAGGCCTGACTCATGGAATAGTCTAGTGAGCTGACTCGTAGAGCGGACCAACTTATAGGATGAGTCGCCTCGGAGGGTGGATCTTTTATGGTTTGCACTTTGATGTAGAGCCAATTAGGGTTGGGTCATGGTATAGAGCCAATTGTTTGTGGGTCATGGCGTAAAGACAACTACAATTGGGCTTGACTTGGGCCCAATATGATTTTTTATCCAAATAATAAGGATGTGTTTGTTTTCCTATTTTTGTCTTATCATATTCCTATCATTTCTAAAATACACATTTGTTTCTCTATTATGAAAATATTATTATATTTTATTCAATTATTTCTAAACCCTCTAAGTTTGTTAATTTAACTAAACAGAAAAAAAGTTTAGAAATTAACAAAAACACCCCCACCCACCCATATTTGCCAGATTCCAGCCACCACCCCTGGAAGGTGACCAGAATCTGGTATAATGGTGCACTACCAACTGGATTTGGTCGGTAGTGTATCGATCTAGCATTTTCTGGCTAGATCCACCATGGATCTGGTCGAAAAAGGCCAGATCTACTGCCAAAGATCTGGCTGTTAATGACTAGATCCTTGACGTAGCTAGTCATCAAAGAAGGCCATATCTTTGGCCGTCGTTGATGATCAAACGCGACCAGATCTGGCCGTTAATGGCTGAATCTAGTTATAGATCTAGTTGAAAAAGGTCATATCGGCGTATGAATGACTAGTTCTAACCGGTCTTGCACCGATAAGACATCTCCGATCACCCTCCGGTGGTGGTGGTCGACTGTCGGTATTTAATGGGTGGGTGGGGGTGTTTTTGTTAATTTTTAATATTTTATTATAGGGGTGTTTAGTAAATTAACAAACCTAAGGGGTGTTTTTGTTAATTTTTAAATCCTATTTCATAATAATCACCCAACTCTTATTTTTTTAAAAATACTAAAACAAAATTGTTGGATAATTTTGATGTGATAAATAGGTAATTATCGAGATCTCTTAAATTAAGTTTATTTTACTTTAAAATTCATAGATTTTAATTGAGAGAAAAAGTGTTTTGATAATTTTAAATTATTCATATTTTTTCCCTTTAAATATGTTTTTTGTAACTTGTGAAAATCTAATCCCTCTTTGAACAAGGGGGAATGACAATTTCCCACCCAAGGTTTGCTGTAATTACATTTTCCCACCCATAAACTTTGAGAAAAATAATTTTCCACTCGTTGTCAATCTCCGTTAATGGAATTTATTATTTGACAGAATTAAAACTACAAAAAGACTATAAGACCTTTTACTATTTGACTTTACAATTTTTAACGAGGTTCAATAACATTTTCCCACGCAAACTTCATTAAATGGTTTGGTTTATATTAATTTTAGGGTTACTAAATTTAATCTTTAAAACAATAAAATAATATTAATTTTGGTTTGTATTATATTTTAATTAATTTTTTTTCCCAACAATTTTTTATTATAATCCATTCATTGCAATTCTATTATTCGCAATCAAATTTGTGTTTATAGTCTTCAATTGAATTCATGGAGACATATTGAAGATTATCCTAATGGCGATCGTAATTATGAGTTTACGGATAATTATAGTCAAGGGTGCTTTGTAAATGGTGCATCACATGGGCTAGTGTATCCTTTGATACTAAATGATTATGGATTTCGGGTTCAAGGATGAGAGTGGTCAATTGTTGCTTTTAATTTTGAAGCTGAAAAATTTAGTACAATACCACATCCAAATGCCAATAGGAATGGGAAAAGTTTCCAAATTGATAATCTAGGAGGATTCATGTATTTCTGAGGAGGTTTGTGAGACTTGTTATGTATGCGATATGAAACAATATGGAGTTGGGGAGTCTTGGATTAAATTGTTTTTGCTTGATTTGCATTCGTTTAAATTGGAATATCCCATTGTTGATCTTGATAAATATGTACAACCTGTTGCATATTATTCCAAGAATGGAGAAAAACTTTTAATGAAAACAAATTTCAACACTCTTACCTAGAATAACTTGAAGGAGGCGACATCTACCATAATTAGATTCTCAATCAAAATGGGATTTTACAATGTTTATGTTGTGCCCCAGGAAATAAAGGGCTGACGTGGGAAAGTCACGTGAAGGGCGACCTGCTCCCGTCAGAGCAGCACGCACACGTCAGACCTGCCAAGTGATGCACCATAATTTTACAGAGGCGAAAAAAAAAAAAAAAGAATATAAGACTTAAGGATTGTTAAGTGAGAGAATAGTATAGACTAGACATATGTCTCAGATTCGATTCCCATCACATTTGCAACTTAAACGGGGATTGTAATGATGGGTTGCTGGGACTCTCATTTTTTGATAAAAAATATGGAAAATATTTTAACCAAATATGGTTTTTTATTCAGTCTCAATTTTATTGGTTAATATGTTTTAATTGCGTATAAAGACCTCTTTTAATTACATAATATTGAAATTAGATATTTAAATAATAGATTGTTAAATATTATTGAATATTGAACACCAAATGAGTGTCACTGCACACCACACAATGAATACCACGTGATATAAGGTCCATATGACATTAAGTGTATATTAATTTATGTGGTCTCAATGTCACTTGGGATGTCATGTGACCAGTGGCACCCAGGATTTTTGCCAGGGGGGCCCCTCGCTCCGCCACTGTTTGCCAATCAACTAGTGAAAACATAAAAATAATATCCAATACACAAGAAACACTAAAAATTATTACGTGTAAAAACCCTTTCAATGTGAAGATAAAAAACCACAGAATACTAACGATCCACTTAAATCCAATATAATCAAAGAGTTTTGACAAACATGCAAATGTAGCAGTGCACTAGTCGCAAAAGTAATAAAGTGATAAGTAGAGTATCATTCCTACGAGGATAGTGCTACTAAGTACCAATTTCTCTAGTTTAAGTCATAATTGAAGCAACATAAATTGGTTGATGAAAATTAACGAACCAAATACAATTAAGAAATATAAATGATTATAATAAATTAAAGCAAAACCCAACAACTTAACTAATTTAAAAAAATGCTAGTGGTTGATTTCACCTAGATACGCTAACTCAAATCAATAATCTATTACCCAAGTTCTATTCCTTGATTGAAAATCGAATTCTCTAAGTTGTAAAACATCATTCTCAGACTATATTTCCTACTTATCCCTATTAAGCTTCCGCACCCAACAAATAAAAATTAATAATTCAAAATCTTTTAAGTTTTATGGAATCTATCTAGATTTCATAATCGCTAAATCTATCTCTAGCATTTGCTTAATCTACAGTATTTATGCCGAGGCACAATCACAAATCACTTCGCATCTCATTGTGAACAACATACATTGAATAGTGATCAACATCCAAAAGTCATTAAGCAAAGAGATAAACACTCAATCATGAAATTAAAACTCAAAAAATCAATTCATATAATTTGAATCATTGTATCAAGGTTACATCAAACCCTAGCTAAACAACTTAGTTCATACCAAAAACAAAATAAAATAACAAAAACAAATTAATCAAGATTCATCATTGAAAACAAGGAAAAGATGGAGAAATCTTCTCTAATTTGAAGCCCAAACCTTCAATATCTTCTCATTCCAAGAGTTGTCTTCCAAATGACGAACCCAAGACCCTTTTTCTTTCTCATTTTCATGCTAATTTATACCTTTTTCACTTAAGGACCAAGCCCTAGCAAGCCAAAATGCATCATTTTATTTTTCAATCTGACGCAGTTTCGCCGCAGTGAAGCTTTTTCCTTACCACAGAGAGAATTTTTCGGGCCAAATTTGAGCATGAAAGAGTCTGAATCTGGAAAAGTGTTAAACATATAAATTGTAACCCTTAAATTATGTTTCTAATCTTCAAGAATCAGCACAATCCGAAGTCTAAAGCTCAAGTTATATAGAATACGAAGCACGTCCAAAGACGTTTTTCTTCAGTTTCCAACATACTGTTCATGACTTCAAGCCAAGTTTTCATCGTTGTCCAGTTGGAATTAGAAAAACCCACATGAAAGTTGTAGCTCTACTTCTTAGTTTTTAAAGCTTCTAAATCAGTCATTCTGAGTTTCCAAGCTCAAGTTACCAATTTATGCTCAAAATCATCGTTTAGGCCTGCAAATGCAAATTAATAGAATTAGGTAGCAATTATGACCCAAATTGTATGAGAAGTATCCTATACCTACGAAATTCAATGCAATATAAAGAAAAATAGATTTATCATTTACAATAACCACAAACTACCAAATATTCTACATAAATTTAGAGCTCAATCACAACTCTAACAAAATAAATAAACAAGGGTTTACAAAAAGATGGATTACAATCACTCCAAATCCAGATCCGCATGTAAAAGGGAAGTTGGGAATTGGGGAAGAAAAACTTAATATAAAAAGATAAAACCTAACTTTTAAATTTTTTAACTTTTAACTTTTTTTTTTTTTACCTTTTAAAAAAACTTTTCAAATTTTTTTAAAATTGATGCCAAGCCTGGGCCAACCCTCAGGGGTCTGGGTCCGCCCCTGCATGTGACGTGCCACGTTAGTTTGTACAAACTCTCGTAGTTTGTACAAATAATATTACCCTAATATAAATTAATTAAAATGAGGAAAAAAAAAAAATGAAAGGAAACATGTTCTAAAAACTTAAATTGAGTTAATAGGGGAAATATTTTGATTATATAATATTAAGAAAAAATTTATACGAGATACTATGGTTGCATAATATATGCATTTTAATTTTCTTATTAATACCATAATTAATAAAGATTAGTTGAAATCTTTTAATTAAGTTTATTTTACTTTGAAGTCATAGATTTTAATTGAGAACAAAAGGGTTTTGAATTGTTCAAAGGGATTAGATTTTCACAAGTTACAACACATATTTAAGAAAAAAACAAAAAAAGAATTAAGAACTTCAAGGATTGTTAAGTTAGAGAACAGTGTAGATTAGACATACGGTCTGATCATTGCATTTTAAGTGGGAGATTGTAGTGATGGGTTGTTGCAGACTCTCAATTTCGTAAAAAATATGAAAATATTTTAACCAATATGGTTTCTAATTCAATCTCAATTTTATTGGTTTAAATATGTTTTAATTGCGTATAAGACCCTTTTAATTACATAAATATTGAACATTAGATATTTAAAAATAGTTTGTTTTAACGTGGTTTTTATTTATATAATATAAAAAATAATAATTTTCAAAACATTAAAAACAATAAAAACATTTGTTTTTAATTAAAACATATGATACATAAATTGTAGTTAATTTCACCATCCCCACTACCTCTCACATTTAAACGTTCCTCCACTTTACCAAGGCATTTATCCATTCTCATCAGTAGGTCGCGAAATATACCATGAAGATACTCAATCTCATCCCCATGAGACGGATGGTTATATCCCCTCTTCGGCAATGGCACTGCAATAGGACATGTAATTCCCACCTGCCCCAAGATCGCTTTACGTAAAGGGACCAAAAACGCAGTAAAATCACGAACATCACTCACCAATGGCCCCACGCTCAACACCATCTCCATACTTGAAGTCAAATCCCTGGACAACCTACCAGCCAATTCACTAACAAAGGGAAAAATATCTTGAATCACAACCAACCCCTTAACATCATCTCCATACTTTGTAGCCTGCAAGACACCAATCTTTTCCCACAATGACCCACCAAAATTCTCCAACAATGATCCCAATGTACTCCGGCATGCTAAATACAACGTATCCTCAGGAGTAAACTTCCTAAGCAATTTACAGAACTCTAGAACTATGGGTGCACATTGCGTATGTAAATTCTTGGGTAATGCATTTCTACAGGAATTCAGAAAATGCCTAATTGAACTATCAGCACATTCTTTGTTACCACTCATTGGTGACATATAAAGCATTACCAACGCAGCCGGAGCAGAAGAATACATAAATATTTGAAGATAACCAATTGCTAAATCATTATCATCTTTTGGTGTCATTGCAAAAAACTCAGTCATTCGAGATTTTATGAGTTTTAATGAGGACTGTACCAGTTCACCTTTACAAAGCCGACAAATTACACCTACCATATCATCAATCACTTGCCAAGCTTGTGGATGTTCCGTGCTTCGCATACGCCCTACCAGCTGTAACCCGGCGTCGTTTTGTATCGAACACTCCGCTAACGACTGTTCCCACTGCAACTGCTTTCCCCGGTAAATTAACCGTTGCTCCATGACCGGGATCCCCGTCATCACTTGAATCCTCTCGTGAATTGACTTAACGGTGTCGTTTGAGTTAGCTTGAATAACTATAGTATTACCCTCCGATAACATCCGAATAAAAAATTGAAGTCTAGACCTAGTTGTCGTTCTTGACTCAGCGGAACTGGTCTCGGCTGCATCCGACACGATTGGGCCACTCAAGTCGGAGGACTGATGGACGGCGTTAGGTTCGTCTTTTCGCATTCTCACGGATACGAGGTCAGATGTTTCCGCGTCGTCATCGTCACCGTCTAAGTTAGGGGCATAATCGTCCAACTTACGCTTCGGACGTGAGTGGACGGCGTGATCAAACGATTCAACGGGAGACATTGAAGTGTGGGCCCCCGCCGCCGGTTACGGTGGCGGTGTGAGCATGAGATCGTATCTCTCACAGCCGCAGCTCAATCACAAATAAAAACCGAAAACCAAAACCAAAACCAAAACCCTAAGCAAGTATTTAATATGTTTATCACTCTCTCTTAGATGGCTAAAGAAACAGAGATGGAGCGATTAGAATTTTGTGCTCTCACACTTATACACATACAAATAAACAGCCGTCATCACCTAAGACTGTCATCTTACGCTATTAATTGAGTTTATTCTTTTTTAATTTATTTATTTACATATACTGTGAATTTACCAAAATGGTGCTTCTGGTGCACGGCCTCGCTGTGGGTGAGCACATGAGATTTTCATGACCTATTTCATATTAATCAAGCGAAACTGCGTGCTTATTTACACGTGTTTATGACAGCTTTCAGTAAGTACACTAGATGAGACTTGTTCTATAGCCGGAAAATAAAATAATATAGAGGTAAAGCTATTTGTATAAATTCTCCCACCATAGAGTTTGTATAAATTGACTTCACACAGTATCACGCGATATAAGAGCTCATATAATATTAACGTGACGTTAAATTATATAATTTCAATACCATATAGTATGTCATGTAACGTATCACATCAGTTTGTACAAACTCTTTTTATACGAGAGTTTATATAAATAACATTACCCATATATAAAATTAATTAAAAAATAGAGAAAAAAAATGAAAGAAAACTATGTTCTAACAACTTAAATTATGAGTAAAATAGGGAAAATATTTTGATTATAATAATATTAAAGAAAAAAATTTATACGAGATAACTATTGTTTGCATAATATATTGCATTTTAATTTTCTTATTAATTATCATAATTAATAAAAGATTATTATTGAAATCTCTTTAATTAAGTTTATTTTACTTTGAAAGTCATAGATTTTAATTGAGAGACAAAAGGGTTTTGAATTGTTCAAAGAGGGATTAGATTTTCACAAGTTACAACAAACATATTTTAAAGGAGAAAANTAAACTATTAAACCAAATCTCACTTAAACTATTAAACTTAATTTGATAAGGCCAAAAAATCATATTTCTTTCTTGATAGGGATTATCTCCCAAAAAAGAGGACTCAGTATCCTACTAGGATTCCAGCCCCTTGGATTCACTATAAAAACAGAGGTTTGCCCTCTCATTAGGCATGCAATCTCTCATAGTCAATCTACACTACTCGAAACCATTTATTTGTTACTAAGTTCTTGCTCTCAAGAACCCGACACATTCGACAAGACTCCTGATAATTCTTCATCTCCTTAATTCTTATCAAATAATCTCTTTCAACCTTGCTGACTTGAGCGTCGAAGTGCATATGGCAAACACCACCCCGGTATTTTCTGAAAGCTTCACGCTTGCCCTTTCATTTGTACAGGTCTAGTGGATTGTAAGTGGCCTCAACCTCGCGGGATCAGAACCTATTATCATGACGATAGATTTTTTGTATCTACAAAATTGCATTTTAATTTTCTTATTAATTATCATAATTAATAAAAGATTATTGTTGAAATCTCTTTAATTAAGTTTATTTTACTTTGAAAGTCATAGATTTTAATTGGGAGACAAAAGAGTTTTATATTGTTCCAAGAGGGATTAAATTTTCACAAGTTACAACAAACATATTTTAAAGGAAAAAAACAAAAAAAAGAATATAAGAAGTTTAAAGGATTGTTAAGTGAGGGAATAGTGGGGACTAGACATACCGTCTGATCATTCGCATCATCTGCATCTTAAGTAGGAGATTGTAGTGATGGGTTGCTGCAGACTCTCAATTTTTGTAAAAAATATGGAAAATATTTTTAACCAATTATGGTTTTCTAATTCAATCTCAATTTTATTGGTTTAAATATGTTTTGATTGCGAATAAAGACCTCTTTTAATTACATATATATTGAACATTGATTGCGAATAAAGACCTCTTTTAATTACATATATATTGAACATTAGATATTTAAATAATAGATTGTTTTAACGTGTGTTTTTTATTTATATAAATATTTAAAAAATAATAATTTTCAAAACATTAAAAAAAAATAAAAACAATTTGTTTTAATTAAAACATAATGATTAAATAATTATCATCTAATCAAACTTATCTTTGACCCTTACAGAAGCTAACTTCCACGACTTTTTCTAAGCCCCTTTATTACCATCTTTATTTAACTTTTTCTCTCCTATTCAAACAAGCCTTTTGCTTCTTTTTTATGAGATGGGCTGAGATATATATATATATATATATATATATAATGTTCACTGAGTGTACGAAATCGTGTAGGATTCAAAGTCTTAAGGGGGGAGAAATCCTCAGGCGACCCAAAGTCTAGAGGAGTGAGTGCCTGAGTGGTGAGTGAGTCTGACTCATAGATGCCTTTAGTCAAATAGCGGCCTAGATCATAGAGGCCTGACTCATGGAATAGTCTAGTGAGCTGACTCGTAGAGTGGACCAACTTATAGGATGAGTCGCCTCGGAGGGTGGATCTTTTATGATTTGGACTTTGATGTAGGGCCAATTAGGGTTGGGTTATGGTATAGAGCCAATTGTTTGTGGGTCATGGCGTAAAGACAACTATAATTGGGCTTGATTTGGGCCCAATATGATTTTTTACCCAAATAATAAGGGTGTGTTTGTTTTCCTATTTGTCTTATCATATTCTTATCATTTCTAAAATACACATTTGTTTCTCTATTATGAAAATATTATTATATTTTATTCAATTATTTTTAAACCCTCTAAGTTTGTTAATTTAACTAAACAGAAAAAAAAAATTTAGAAATTAACAAAAACACCCCCACCCACCCATATGTCAATTGTTTGTGGGTCATGGCGTAAAGACAACTACAATTGGGCTTGATTTGGGCCCAATATGATTTTTTACCCAAAAAATAAGGGTGTGTTTGTTTTCCTATTTGTCTTATCATATTCTTATCATTTCTAAAATACACATTTGTTTCTCTATTATGAAAATATTATTATATTTTATTCAATTATTTTTAAACCCTCTAAGTTTTTTAATTTAACTAAACAGAAAAAAAAGTTTAGAAATTAACAAAAACACCCCCACCCACCCATATTTGCAAGATTCCAGCCACCATCCCTGGAAGGTGGCCAGAATCTGGTATAATGGTGCACTACCAGCTGGATTTGGTCTGCAGTGCACCGATCTAGTATTTTCTAGATAGATCCACCATGGATTTGGTCGGAAAAGGCCAGATCTACAGCCAAAGATTTGGCTGTTAATGACCAGATCCTTGACGTAGCTAGTCATCAAAGAAGACCATATCTTTGGCCGTCGTTGACGACCAAACGCGACCAGATCTGACCGTTAATGGCTGAATCTAACCATAGATCTAGTTGGAAAAGGTCATATCGGTGCATGAATGACTAGTTTTAACCGGTCTTGCACCGATAAGACATCTCCGATCACCCTCCGGTGGTGGTGGTCGACTACCGGTATTTAATGGATGGGTGGGGGTGTTTTTGTTAATTTTTAATATTTTATTATAGGGGTGTTTAGTAAATTAACAAACCTAAGGGGTGTTTTTGTTAATTTTCAAATCCTACATCATAATAATCACCCAACTCTTACTTTTTTAAAAATACTAAAACAAAATTGTTGGATAATTTTGATTTGATAAATAGGTAATTATCGAGATCTCTTAAATTAAGTTTATTTTACTTTAAAATTCATAGATTTTAATTGAGAGAAAAAGTGTTTTGATAATTTTAAATTATTCATATTTTTTCCCTTTAAATATGTTTGTTGTAACTTGTGAAAATCTAATCCCTCTTTGAACAAGGGGGCATGACAATTTCCCACCCAAGGTTTGCTGTAATTACATTTTCCCACCATAAACTTTGAGAAAAATAATTTTCCACTCGTTGTCAATCTCCGTTAATGGAATTCATTATTTGACAGAATTAAAACTACAAAAAGACTATAATACCTTTTACTATTTGACTTTACAATTTTTAACTGAGGTTGAATAACATTTTCCCACGCAAACTTCATTGAATGGTTTGGTTTATATTAATTTTAGGGTTGCTAAATTTAATCTTTAAAATAATAAAATTATATTAATTTTGGTTTATATTATATTTTAATTATTTTTTTTCCCAACAATTTTTTATTATAATCCATTTATTGCAATTCAAACATTTAAGAATTGATATAATGTAACCGGAATGATGATTCTATTAGTTAAATGTAACAATCTAACAATAATAAAAATTATTGACAAAATTAAAATTTAAAAATTATTAAAAAATTTATGGGTTTGTATTGCCTTTGTTTCTTTTTTACTTTCTGAAAATGAAGCTGCAGAGTAATTTCATTAATAAGTGAAGAGAGAGCAATTGAGGCCATTAAAGGCAGATAAATATTCGAAAAGTGATACAAAATTATTAATAATTAATTATTTTAACAAGTTTAGTAGAAATCGTAAGTGGTCTTGTTTAGTAGTAGGTTCAGGAATTAGATTTTGAGTAGGATAAGGAATAAGATATTAAGAAATCTTAATTAGTTGAGTATTATTTATTTCCGATATCAATTAGGATTTTACTTTGTTTATTAGATTACAAAGTAGAATTAGGATTTCTATTCTATATATATGCTTTTTTATTTCAGGTTTTAACAATAATATTTCAGAATTTTCCAGGGTAGTTATTGTGGTGGAATCGTAGGGTTCTGCTAACTGGTGTTGAATCAATTGGTAAGTGGTTTGTTAATTTGATTCGTGTTTAGAATGTTAGAACTCTATGAAGAATTAATAGTAGATATACTTTTGAGGCTACCGGTAAAGTCTCTTCTTCGTTTTAGATGTGTGTCAAAGTTTTGGCGTGATTTGATCGATAGCAAGTATTTCATTAATATGCATCGTCAACAATCCATCAATTCCAACACCAATTTTCATCTAATGTTTCAAATTAGTTCCAATAAACTCTGCTCGTGTTCAAAATATTTTGATAATGTTGGGCTCAAGAGTAGACATCCCAATGAGCTGTCAAACGATTGGCTCACGTACACAGTGTTTTTGTACATAAATAATTGGATGTTGTAATGGGGTTTCTTTGCCCTCAATTTCTTGATTTTGATTATGCTTTATGGAATCCATTTACAAGGTGGTACAAGAAGTTACCTCAGGCACCTAAACTTGAATTTGATCTTTTAAAGAATTTGAAGGCTCTCCACGGATTTGGATATGATCATGTACATGATGACTATAAGGTACTGAGAATATTTCAGATTTTTTACCCAGATGATGTTAATCGCAAAAATTCTATTATTCGCAATCAAATTTGTGTTTATAGTCTTCAATTGAATTCATGGAGACATATTGAAGATTATCCTTATGGTGATCGTAATTATGAGTTTACAGATAATTATAGTCAAGGGTGCTTTGTAAATGGTGCATCACATTGGTTAGCGTATCCTTTGATACTAAATGAATATGGATTTTGGGTTCAAGGATTAGAGTGGTCAATTGTTGCTTTTAATTTTGAAGCTGAAAAATTTACTACAATTCCACATCCAAATGCTAATAGGAATGGGAAGAGTTTTCAAATTGAAAATCTGGGAGGATTCCTACGTATTTTTGAGGAGGTTTGTGAGACTTGTTATGTATGGGTTATGAAACAATATGGAGTTGGGGAGTCTTGGATTAAATTGTTTTTGTTTGATTTGCATTCGTTTAAATTGGAATATCCCATTGTTGATCTTGATAGATATGTAAACCTGTTGCATATTATTCCAAGAACGGAGAAAAACTTACAATGAAAGAAAATTTTAACGCTCTTACCTGGTATAACTTGAAGGAGACGACATCTAACATAATTATATTCCCAATCAAAATGGGATATTACAATGCTTATATGTGTCTTGAAAGTCTCGTTTCGCCATATAATGTTGATGATAAGGAGATAACCGCTCAAATTCAATAGTAAGTCTTTTGGAGTTCTTTTTTAGTTTAATGGAAATTTAGTTAATGACTTATTTATTTATTTATTTTAATTTACTCTCAAGCTCACATATTTGTGATTTGGCATTTTTAGGTAAGAAAAGCTTGACTATATCAAGATTCATGCAAGAGGAATCAAGGAGTTGTCAACAATTAGAGAGGTGAAGGCAGGAGATGACGAGTTTATTATTATGTACTATTTCTTTTAGCATTTGGGTAAATTAACTATAATGTAACTTATAAATCAAATTTATTAGATTATTTTATTATAAATAAAGGTTGTTTAGCTCATTTGATTTAATCTTATGAAACATTTGAACAACTTTTTAAATATACTTTCTTCTCTTATCTTTTACATAAGTTTCTATAGACTCACAATCACAAAATTTAAATGGTAGTAAATGATCATTTAAATCTTCTTTATCAATATGTTTTTATCATTCTAATTATATATCAGAAGAATTATGAATTAGATTATGTAACGATTAATATGTTTTGTGTTTAAAACACCATTCTAATTTTATATCAGATTGTGTGACCACGTGAAGGGAAAATTAATTAAACCTAGAGTTTTAAACATAATCTGATGTATAATTAGAATGATGTTTTAAACATAATATGATACTGAAAACTGTAAGTTGGTATTTGAAAACAATAAACTAATATCTTGTTCCGAAATAGTAAACTGATACTAAAGGTTCTTACCACAACTAGCACTCTAGGGAAAAATCTCGATACCTGGTGGGCGTCCCACACACAGACAAAGCTGGGAAAAAAACATTTCTCAATATCCGACAAGATCTATCATCGCGTGGGTAGAGCTTGAAGAAAACCATCTCAATACCTGGCAGACAAACTCGACCCCAAAGTAGAGCACTAAAATATCTCTATACGCATGCATAGACCCTGAAGATCGAATATCTCAATACCTAGCGAATCCTGCATCGCATGGGTAGAGCTTGAAATTGAGGGATGGGTACTTCGCCGGGTGGTTTGATAACCACTCTTATCTCATTTTTCTATCTCAAACCAACATTTTCATAACATATATGCCACATTTCATATAAGGAGAAATCATGCCAACACATGGGATTTCATGGAAAATAAGGGGTAAAATGCAAGTTTTTAAAACATACTATCAAAATTTATAGAATGCACCCCATTTGCCCGTTTTACCGAGAAAACCATTTACCACATCACAAATCTCAACCCATATACAATTCAATCAATTCTCAACTCCCAACAGCAGCATTTTATTTATATAGCATGAATATACGTATATCAATTTCTATACCACATTTTTCATCCATAGACCATAGTCACATTAAAATTCCAAGTAAACTTAACTCGTCACTGTCCATGAAAAATACACATTTTTAATTAAAACTATCAGTCTAATTTAAAAGCAATTCCATCAATAACACCCTTATAAATATATATACCTAATTAAACAACAACGTTAAAGTTGATATGCATTTTAAAAGTCATACTCAATGAAATTAAACAATAATGTTTCTTATACAATTACATAAAACCTCCTATAAATTTTGAAATAAACATAAATTATAGAGGTTAAAAGGAAATTTTATATAAAAAAAAAAAATTTACCATGAGCAACTGGTCTCATTTGGGACCAGTCCTGGGCCTGCTTGGGACTGGTCCTTGACTAGCTGTTATAAATATATATATACCTAGTTAAACAACAATGTTAAAGTTGATATGCATTTTAAAAGTCATACTCAATGAAATTATCCTACCAAATTTTTAACATGCCAACATTAACACTAAACATCACTAAAACCCTGCACATATATAAGCCCTTCTTCAATTTTTTATAAATCAACGCCAACCCATTCATTTCTATGGTACAACAACATTCCAAAAGAACCAATTAAAAACATAACCACCACACATTTGAAAAGCCCGTAACTATTAAAGTACATGCAACTTGAAAACTCATTCTTTTTTTTAGAAAGTTACTGCATGTTTCACTCATGTTTAGATCAGCGGAAGACAAAAGGAAAACTTTTATCAAACACCACACTTAAGTCAAGATCAACATCCAACAATGAATTATCAAACCAAGGCTCAACATGCAAAACTTGAAACTTAAGTTTGTAAGAGGATTTTCGCTTAATCCACTCACAAAAATTTCAGCTCAACCCAAAATGCCCAGCTGCCTCAAGCATCATCCCTCTCTTCTCCACCTAACAACCCAAATTGACAAAATTGAATTAGAATTATACAAATTGAAGAAAATGGTGAGATGAATCACTCTAAAAACTACATGCATGCATATAGAAACAAACATGCCATACAAAACAATGCATCAACTTTAAATTTTACTTGACTTAACACAGAATTGAAAATGTATTACTCCTAAGGATGTTTTTATATCTTTACCTTTCACACATCAGCTTTGCTATCGACACTGAGTGACACCAAACTTTCAATGCATGTCGTAGCTTCAAAACCAGTTGTGTAACGAGGTAAGGGAAATTTTTTGTCTTCTTTATCCCTCAAATCATACAAGAGAAAAGTCTTGAACCTGACAACTAGGAGAAGTTTTTACCCTTATCCGTATATGCCAAGGTTCTAATATTGTAGTATGAGCCTTCGTCAGAGTCGTCAAACACAACTAAATGCTGTTTAATCCAAGTACAGGGTTCCTTGTTTTTTGCCACTCATATGATAGCAGTGGAGAATTCCTCATTTGATGCACAGACACTCAAGCAATCTCCTAAAACACCCAAACGGAGTTCATCAACGCTATCAACATTAGGAGCTTGCAACAGATCAAATTTTTCCTCCCGTAGCTTAAACCTAACAACTAAGGGTTTTGCAGTTGAGTCATTTTTTTATAATTGGCAACCAATGTAAAGCACCATTTATGAAATAACCATTCTTGGGAAAATCATACCCACCGAATGGAAAATCTTCAACCTTTGTCCACAAATTTGATGTTAAGCTGTAAACCTTCACATCAGTTACCAACAGCTTACCATTCTTGAATCACTGGAAGATCTGGACTACCTTGTAGTCATCTGTCACCTCATCATGTCCAAATCCATGGCTAAAATGTTCATCCCCTCCCAGAATATTGCTGACCCTAGCCTTGGGTAACATTTTATACCTTCTGATGAACGCATTCCAAAGAGCAAGTCTAAATCGCCCTTCACGATAAAGGCATATGACCTCATTGTAACAACCCACAGTTTCATAATGCTTGTTAAACCATTCACTGTAAACTTGTGTTAGTTCTTGATTACGACAAGCATCAACAGAAACTAATGTGCCAATCATCTTTGGGCCATGAAGCCTACGACTCGACATAAACAAATGGAGGTTGTCGCTGTTTATCTTGCTATGTTGAAGATATAACCTTCTAAATTCTTTACTGTTGATCAAGTGAAACTAGTGCTTTGATACACATTTAAAAAGCATCAGCATCTCGATTGGAAGTTTTAGAATGGCTAACTTGATTATCAATTCCTTATAATCTTCTGACATTTTTTGAATTCTGAAACGATATTGTGTAAGTTTGACCTTCTTGTTACTAACAAACAAGTAGTCATTATTAGTTAGCTGGAGAATTAGCAAATTATATGCACAATAATGTATTTGTTCTATAAGCTTAGAAAACCAACTCACAAGGAATGATGTCCTCATGCTATACTCGAATAACTATAGGAGCGACACTAGTCTTTACAATGATAACTAGAATAACAGATGCTAGCAATATGTCCACATGGTTCCATAGAAAATATACAAGCATTCCAATACTAGAAACGAAGAGAGTTGCAAACAAGTTATGAATTGGTTCTAACTACAGTTAGACCTGGCAAATGGGCGGGTACGGGCCGGGTATCAATGGGTCATGGGTGAAACGGGTATGGGTTCACAGGTAGATTTTTCATATGGGTCAGTATGTGCATGACACGTACCCTTCTCGTGCGAATACGGGTCAACCTGCGGGGCACCCACGGAAAATGGCATTTTTTGTAAATTTTTTTTTCCAGATTTTTGTTATTTTTTTAATGTTTTTTGTTATTCAAATTACATGCCTGAAGATATAAATTGTATTGATTTAAAAACTTGATATAAAATTCATTTATTAAGCTTGTTAGTTATTAACTTATTATATTAAATAAATGGATGATTAAATTAAATTTGATTAGATTTTCACCAAACATCATTAATTCAATATTAATATTTTTCATATTTATATCAAACTTCATCATATAGAATTAGTAAACACTAAACACTAAACATACATAGTAATTACTAATTAGTAAACACTAAACACTAAACATACAACATATAAAATTGTTCAGCATTCAACATACGTAGTAAACACTAAACAATTAAACATATAAAATTGTTTAACCAAACACACTAAACAAAGAAAGTCTATTACACATTGCCGGCATTAGAAGCCGCCCCTGATTTTGTAATCTCCTTCTCCGTTGGCACTTGGCTTAATGGCACAGCAAGCTGAGCATCATCAATTTCCTCATCTACAATTAACAAAATATAAGTTAACTATCGTAATATATTAACAAACTAAAATATTAAAACATGTAAAATATAAGTTAAAATATTACCTTTAACTTCATATCCAGAAATCCATGTCCTGGTACATATCAAAGACTCTGCATTCTCTGGTAAAAATGAAATTTGATATTTACCGAGCACTTTGCTACCAACACTGAAACTAGACTCCGAAGCAACAATTGTTATTGGTATACTCATCACATCACGGGCCATCATGGAAAGTATTGGGTATCGATCACTATTTTTCTTCCAATGGTCCAGGATATCCAGATTGCAAAATTTGATGCGATCAAACCTTGCCTCTCCCAAATAAGTATCCAATTCAGACTTCTTAATAGCACTAAAGTCACTCTTGTAGTAGTCAAATTCTTGCACCATTTAAATATTTAAATTTAATAAAGCAAAATTACAAAATAAACGAAACCTTATTAATCACAAGAATATAAAAATATTTAGGGAGAATTGACTTACACAAATATCATCTCCAATGATATTAGGACTACTAGTTTGTACCCAAGGATCACTGGGAACCTCATTGCAACTTAGACCCTCATAAGCAGCAAAAAGCTTATACAACTCCTGCTTGACCAACTCCAACTTTCTTGATGTAACTATTGGGCCATCAATTTTTTTTGTAACAAAACTCAACAACTCAAACCTGAAACATGGGCCTAGAATTGTTGTAATTGCTAACACAACGCTATAAGAATCCCAATATTTGTCAAACTTTACTTTCATTTGACTTGCCATGGTACTAAGAACTTCATCCTCATTTTCCATCTCTTCGTATAAACGCACTTGAACTCTCTACATATTTCTGAGGAAAGTTTGCTGTGGGGTATTGGGAACCCGAAAAAAGAGTAGTGATGTCATAAAATGGTTGTAAGAACTTGCAAATCCTCACCCCCCCATCCCATTCTTCATCTGAAGGACAACTTTTATAATTGGGATCTATTAGTGACAAATGAATAAACACACGACGGTATATTAACGCACTTTCAAGCATTAAATAAGTGGAATTCCATCTTGTGGGAACATCCATTCGTAATCCTTTTGAGCTTATCACACCAATTTTTTTAACAAGTTCTCCAAACTTGATTCTTTCAGCCTCATTTCCTTTAACATATTTCACACTTTCACGAATCTTATGTAAAGCCACGCTACTAACCTTTAACCTTTCTTGGACTATGAGATTCAAGATATGTGCACAACATCGCATATGAAAAAAAGAACCACCACATAATAAAGCATTTTGCACACAAAGTTGATTCCTTAAAATGTCTTCCATTTTATCATTATTACTTGCATTTCTAATGTAAGAGAGAAGACTTTCTTTCAATCTCCCAATCTTTTAAGAAATCATACACTATTTCTGACAAAAGAGCCCTTGAGTGTGGAGGAGGAATATGGCAAAAATTCAGAATTCTACTTTGTAACTCCCAGTTCTCATCAACATAGTGAGCCGTTAAAGAAATATACCTATCAGTAGTACAAGAACTCCAAATATCAGAAGTCAAGCATATTCTACCCGAAATCCTCTCTAAAGCAAGCTTAATCTTTTCCTTCTCCCTATAATATATCTTTAAGCAATCTGCCTTAGCGGTGTTCCTAGTATAAGGCTTAACTTCATGATTCAAATACATGTGGACATCCCTAATTCCTTCATGCTCCACTATTGAATATAGGTAATTATGTTTTATGACTCCTATTGCCATCTTCTCACGATAAATTTCTTGAGAAATCCTCAAACGTCTCAATTTAGTATCACAATCCATCATCATTTGATCTACACTAGTAATGGTACGTTTAGGACAACCTTCCATATGGCGCCTCAAATTCTTAGTCCTATAAGTGGAACTATCATATGCATAAGACTTACTACAAATCAAACATGTTGCCCTCACATCCCCATTGTCTTCCATATATGTTGTAAATTGACCTCAAACATCTGAAACTTTACGTCTTTTTGGACGAACAGTACTACCACTAGAAGGAGGTTGACTTACGGCTACATTATGACCCGTTTCTATTGCCTCATTAAACAAATCTGTAGAGTCCTCCATAACAAGCCAATCTAAAGGACATAACAAAGTATTTACATTTAAATTAATTAACCAATCATAACAATTCATCCAAAAAAAAAAACACTCCCATATATTTTACAAGCAAACCAGCCCTACCAAATGATTGGATTTTTCCAACTCAACAGTCAACACTCCTCAACTCCAATAACTCAATGCTCACAAATCATAATGCAAATAATGATTCTAACATTGATAGAACTTCAAAATCATACAAAAAACTCAATGCTTACAAGAAGGGGGGTGAATTTCAAAATTTGTAACCAATTAGTTTTGTATAACAAATTTGCTCTTGATTATATATTTAAATAAGAATAGCAGATGGAACATGTTTCATTCTATAATATGAGCTTTCAATATATTTAATATCAACATTATTAATGACCTTTCAAATTGAGTAAACTGATAGAGAAGTGTCAACCACTTTAATTAATGAAGCAGTCACCAACTCACAATGCAAAAGTTGCCGTTCGTCGGCGTGACAGAGTTGAGACTGATTTGAGAGTCATTGGAGTAGAATGACAGTGATGTAACACCTACTGAAAACTAGTATAATGCATGCAATTAACAATGGAAAATTGGGCCCAAAAAGTTTCTTTTCATTACAATTCCTGGAAGGTGGCCGAATCTGGTATAATGGTGCACTACCGCTGGATTTGGTCTGCAGTGCACCGATCTAGTATTTTCTAGATAGATCCACCATGGATTGGTCGAAAAAGGCCAGATCTACAGCCAAGATTTGGCTGTTAATGACCAATCCTTGACGTAGCTGTCATCAAAGAAGACCATATCTTTGGCCGTCGTTGACGACCAAACGCGACCAGATCTGACCGTAATGGCTGAATCTAACCATAGATCTAGTTGAAAGGTCATATCGGTGCATGAATGACTAGTTTTAACCGTCTTGCACCGATAAGACATCTCCGATCACCCTCCGGTGGTGGTGGTCGACTACCGGTATTTAATGGATGGGTGGGGGTGTTTTTGTTAATTTTTAATATTTTATTATAGGGGTGTTTAGTAAATTACACAACCTAAGGGTGTTTTTTGTTAATTTTCAAATCCTACCTCATAATAATCACCCAACTCTTACTTTTTTAAAATACTAAACAAAATTGTTGGATAATTTTGATTTGATAAATAGGAATTATCGAGATCTCTTAATTAAGTTTATTTTACTTTAAAATTCATAGATTAATTGGAGAAAAAGTTTTTGATAATTTTAAATTATTCATATTTTTTCCCTTTAAATATGTTTGTTGTAACTTGTGAAATCTAATCCCTCTTTGAACAAGGGGCATGACAATCCCACCCAAGGTTTGCTGTAATTACATTTTCCCACCATAAACTTTGAGAAAAATAATTTTCCACTCGTTGTCAATCTCCGTTATGGAATTCTTTTTGACAGAATTAAACTACAAAAGACTATATACCTTTTACTATTTGACTTTACAATTTTTAACTGAGGTTGAATACATTTTCCCACGCAAACTTCATTGAATGGTTTGGTTTATATTAATTTTAGGGTTGCTAAATTTAATCTTTAAAATAATAAAATTATATTAATTTTGGTTTATATTATATTAATTATTTTTTTTTCCAACATTTTTTATTAATCCATTTATTGCAATTCAAACATTTAAGAATTGATAATGTAACCGGAATGATGATTCTATTAGTTAAATGTAACATATCTACCAATAATAAAAATTATTGACAAAATTAAAATTTAAAAATTATTAAAAAATTTATGGGTTTGTATTGCCTTTGTTTCTTTTTTACTTTCTGAAAATGAAGCTGCAGAGTAATTTCATTAATAAGTGAAGAGAGAGCAATTGAGGCCATTAAAGGCAGATAATATTCGAAAGTGATACAAAATTTTAATAATTAATTATTTTAACATTTAGTAGAATCGTAAGTGGTCTTGTTTAGTATTAGGTTCAGATTAGATTTTAGTAGATAGGAATAAGATATTAGAAATCTTAATTAGTTGAGTATTATTTTTCCGATATCAATTAGATTTACTTTGTTTATTAGATTACAAAGAATTAGGATTTCTATTCTATATATATGCTTTTTTATTTCAGGTTTTAACAATAATATTTCAGAATTTTCCAGGGTAGTTATTGTGGTGGAATCGTAGGGTTCTGCTAACTGGTGTTGAATCAATTGGTAAGTGGTTTGTTAATTTGATTCGTGTTTAGAATGTTAGAACTCTATGAAGAATTAATAGTAGATATACTTTTGAGGCTACCGGTAAAGTCTCTTCTTCGTTTTAGATGTGTGTCAAAGTTTTGGCGTGATTTGATCGATAGCAGTATTTCATTAATATGCATCGTCAACAATCCATCAATTCCAACACCAATTTTCATCTAATGTTTCAAATTAGTTCCAATAAACTCTGCTCGTGTTCAAAATATTTTGATAATTTGGCTCAAGAGTAGACACCCAATGAGCTGTCAAACGATTGGCTCACGTACACAGTGTTTTTGTACATAAATAATTGGATGTTGTAATGGGGTTTCTTTGCCCTCATTTCTTGATTTTGATTATGCTTTATGGAATCCATTTACAAGGTGTACAAGAAGTTACCTCAGGCACCTAAACTTGAATTTGATCTTTTAAAGAATTTGAAGGCTCTCCACGGATTTGGATATGATCATACATGATGACTATAAGGTACTGAGAATATTTCAGATTTTTTACCCAGATGATGTTAATCGCAAAAATTCTATTATTCGCAATCAAATTTGTGTTTTAAGTCTTCAATTGAATTCATGGAGACATATTGAAGATTATCCTTATGGTGATCGTAATTATGAGTTTACAGATAATTATAGTCAAGGGTGCTTGTAAATGGTGCATCACATTGGTTACGTATCCTTTGATACTAAATGAATATGGATTTTGGGTTCAAGGATTAGAGTGGTCAATTGTTGCTTTTAATTTTGAAGCTGAAAAATTTACTACAATTCCACATCCAAATGCTAATAGGAATGGAAGAGTTTTCAAATTGAAAACTGGGAGGATTCTACGTATTTTTGAGGAGTTTGTGAGACTTTTTATGTATGGGTTATGAAACAATATGGAGTTGGGAGTCTTGGATTAAATTGTTTTTGTTTGATTTGCATTCGTTTAAATTGGAATATCCCATTGTTGATCTTGATAGATATGTAAACCTGTTGCATATTATTCCAAGAACGGAGAAAACTTACAATGAAAGAAAATTTTAACGCTCTTACCTGGTATAACTTGAAGGAGACACATCTAACATAATTAATTCCCATCAAAATGGGATATTACAATGCTTATATGTGTCTTGAAAGTCTCGTTTCGCCATATAATGTTGATGATAAGAGATAACCGCTCAAATTCAATAGTAATTCTTTTGGAGTTCTTTTTAGTTTAATGGAAATTTAGTTAATGACTTATTTATTTATTTATTTTAATTTACTCTCAAGCTCACATATTTGTGATTTGGCATTTTTAGGTAAGAAAAGCTTGACTATATCAAGATTCATGCAAGAGGAATCAAGGAGTTGCCAACAATTAGAGAGGTGAAGGCAGGAGATGACGAGTTTATTATTATGTTCATTCTTTTTAGCATTTGGGTAAATTAACTATAATGTAACTTATAAATCAAATTTATTAGATTATTTTATTATAATAAAGGTTGTTTAGCTCATTTGATTTAATCTTATGAACATTTGAACAACTTTTTAAATTACTTTCTTCTCTTTATCTTTACATAAGTTTCTATAGACTCACAATCACAAATTTAAATGTAGTAAATGATCATTTAAATCTTCTTTATCAATATGTTTTTATCATTCTAATTATATATCAGAAGAATTATGATTAGATTATGTAACGTTAATAGTTTTTGTGTTTAAACACCATTCTAATTTTATATCAGATTGTGTGACCACGTGAAGGGAAAATTAATTAAACCTGAGTTTTAAACATAATCTGATGTATAATAGAATGATGTTTTAAACATAATATGATACTGAAAACTGTAAGTTGGTATTTGAAAACAATAACTAATATCTTGTTCCGAAATAGTAAACTGATACTAAAGGTTCTTACCACAACTAGCACTCTAGGGAAAAATCTCGATACCTGGTGGGCGTCCCACCACACAGACAAAGCTGGGAAAAAACATTTCTCAATATCCGACAAGATCTATCATCGCGTGGGTAGAGCTTGAAGAAACCATCTCAATACCGGCAGACAAACTCGACCCCAAAGTAGAGCACTAAAATATCTCTATACGCATGCATAGACCCTGAAGATCGAATATCTCAAACCTAGCGAATCCTGCATCGCATGGGTAAAGCTTGAAATTGAGGGATGGGTACTTCGCCGGTGGTTTTATACCACTCTTATCTCATTTTTCTATCTCAAACCAACATTTCATAACATATATGCCACATTTCATATAAGAAAATCATGCCAACACATGGATTTCATGGAAAATAGGGTAAATGCAAGTTTTTAAAACATACTATCAAAATTTATAGAATGCACCCCATTTCCCGTTTTACCGAGAAAACCATTTACCACATCACAAATCTCAACCCATATACAATTCAATCAATTCTCAACTCCCAACACATCATTTTATTTATATAGCATGAATATACTTATATCAATTTCTATACCACATTTTTCATCCATAGACCATAGTCACATTAAATTCCAAGTAAACTTAACTCGTCACTGTCCATGAAAAATACACATTTTAATTAAAACTATCAGTCTAATTTAAAAGCATTCCATCAATCACCCCCTATAATATATATACCTAATTAAACAACAACGTTAAAGTTGATATGCTTTTAAAAGTCATACTCAATGAAATTAAACAATAATGTTTCTTATACAATTACATAAAACCTCCTATAATTTTGAATAACATAAATTATAGAGGTTAAAAGGAAATTTTATATAAAAAAAAAAATTTACCA
This sequence comes from Pistacia vera, assembly GCF_008641045.1. NCBI lineage: Eukaryota > Viridiplantae > Streptophyta > Magnoliopsida > Sapindales > Anacardiaceae > Pistacia > Pistacia vera. The sequence goes on along the minus strand of NW_022196148.1, from coordinate 4,483 downwards.
TGAGCAACTGGTCTCATTTGGGACCAGTCCTGGGCCTGCTTGGGACTGGTCCTTGACTAGCTGTTTAAATAAATATATACCTAGTTAACAACAATGTTAAAGTTGATATGCATTTAAAAGTCATACTCAATGAAATTACCTACCAAATTTTACATGCCAACATTAACACTAAACATCACTAAAACCCTGCACATATATAGCCCTTCTTCAATTTTTTATAAATCAACGCCAACCCATTCATTTCTATGGTACAACATTCCAAAAGAACCAATTAAAACATAACCACCACACATTTGAAAAGCCCGTAACTATTAAAGTACATGCAACTTGAAACCTCATTCTTTTTTTTAGAAGTTACTGCATGTTTCACTCATGTTTAGATCGCGGAAGACAAAAGGAAAATTTTTATCAAACACCACACTTAAGTCAAGATCAACATCCAACAATGAATTATCAACCAAGGCTCAACATGCAAAACTTGAAACTTAAGTTTGTAAGAGGATTTTCGCTTAATCCACTCACAAAAATTTCAGCTCAACCCAAATGCCCAGCTGCCTCAAGCATCATCCCTCTCTTCTCCACCTAACAACCCAAATTGACAAAATTGAATTAGAATTATACAAATTGAAGAAAATGGTGAGATGAATCACTCTAAAAACTACATGCATGCATAGAAACAAACATGCCATACAAAACAATGCATCAACTTTAAATTTTACTTGACTTAACACAGAATTGAAAATGTATTACTCCTAAGGATGTTTTTATATCTTTACCTTTCCACATCGCTTTGCTATCGACACTGAGTGACACCAAACTTTCAATGCATGTCGTGCTTCAAAACCAGTTGTGTAACGGAGGTAAGGGAAATTTTTTGTCTCTTTATCCCTCAAATCATACAAGAGAAAAGTCTTGAACCTGACAACTAGAGAAGTTTTTACCCTTATCCGTATATGCCAAGTTCTAATATTGTAGTTGACCTCGTCAGAGTCGTCAAACACAACTAAATGCTGTTTAATCCAAGTACAGGTTCCTTGTTTTTTGCCACTCATATGATAGCAGTGGAGAATTCCTCATTTGATGCACAGACACTCAAGCAATCTCCTAAACACCAAACGAGTTCATCAACGCTACACCATTAGAGCTTGCAACAGATCAAATTTTTCCTCCCGTACTTAAACCTACAACTAAGGTTTTTTGCAGTTGAGTCTTTTTTTTATAATTGGCAACCATGTAAAGCACCATTATGAAATAACCATTCTTGGGAAAATCATACCCACCGAATGGAAAATCTTCAACCTTTGTCCACAAATTTGATGTTAAGCTGTAAACCTTCACATCAGTTACCAACAGCTTACCATTCTTGAATCACTGGAAGCTGGACTACCTTGTTCATCTGTCACCTCATCATGTCAAATCCATGGCTAAATGTTCATCCCCTCCCAGAATATTGCTACCCTAGCCTTGGGTAACATTTAATACCTTCTGATGAACGATTCCAAAGAGCAAGTCTAAATCGCCCTTCCGATAAAGGCATATGACCTCATTGTAACAACCCACAGTTTCATAATGCTTGTTAAACCATTCACTGTAAACTTGTGTTAGTTCTTGATTACGACAAGCATCAACAGAAACTAATGTGCCAATCATCTTTGGGCCATGAACCTACGACTCGACATAAACAAATGGAGGTTGTCGCTGTTTATCTTGCTATGTTGAAGATAAACCTTCTAAATTCTTTACTGTTGATCAAGTGAAACTAGTGCTTTGATACACATTTAAAAAGCATCAGCATCTCGATTGAAGTTTTAGAATGGCTAACTTGATTATCAATTCCTTATAATCTTCTGACATTTTTTGAATTCTGAAACGATATTGTGTAAGTTTGACCTTCTGTTACTAACAAACAAGTAGTCATTATTAGTTCTGGAGAATTAGCAAATTATATGCACAATAATGTATTTGTTCTATAAGCTTAGAAAACCAACTCACAAGGAATGATGTCCTCATGATACTCGATAACTATAGGAGCGACACTAGTCTTTACAATGATAACTAGAATAACAGATGCTAGCAATAGTCCACATGTTTCCATAGAAAATATACAAGCATTCCAATACTAGAAACGAAGAGAGTTGCAAACAAGTTATGAATTGGTTCTAACTACAGTTAGACCTGGCAAATGGGCGGTACGGGCCGGTATCAATGGTCTTGGGTGAAACGGGTATGGTTCACAGGTAGATTTTTCATATGGGTCTATGTGCATGACACGTACCCTTCTCGTGCGAATACGGTCACCTGCGGCACCCCACGGAAAATGGCATTTTTTGTAAATTTTTTTTTCCAGATTTTTGTTATTTTTTTAATGTTTTTTGTTATTCAATTACATGCCTGAAGATATAAATTGTATGATTAAAAACTTGATATAAAATTCATTTATAAGCTTGAATAACTTGGTTAATTATATTAAATAAAAGGATGATTAAATTAAATCTGATTAGATTTCACCAAACATCATTAATTCAATATTAATATTTTTCATATTTATATCAAACTTCATCATATAGAATTAGTAAACACTAACACTAAACATACATAGTAATTACAATTAGTAAACACTAAACACTAAACATACAACATATAAAATTGTTCAGCATCAACATACGTAGTAACACTAAACAATTAAACATATAAAATTGTTTAACCAACACACATAAACAAGAAAGTCTATTACACTTGCCGGCATTAGAAGCCGCCCCTGATTTTGTAATCTCCTTCTCCGTTGGCACTTGGCTTATGGACAGCAAGCTGAGCATCATCAATTTCCTCATCTACAATTAACAAATATAATTTAACTATCGTATATATTAACAAACTAAAATATTAAACATGTAAAATATAAGTTAAATATTACCTTTAACTTCAATCCAAATCCTGTCCTGGTACTATCAAAGACTCTGCATTCCTGTAAAAATGAAATTTGTATTTACCGAGCACTTTGCTACCAACACTGAAACTAGACTCCGAAGCAACAATTGTTATGGGTATAACTCACAATCACGAAAAAAAGTTTAAAAAATTAACAAAAACACCCCTACCAAACCATACTTGCTAGATTCCGGTAACCACCGTCAGTGACTCAGTGGTAGCCGGAATCTGTCACAAGCCTACACCACGACCGGAACTGGCCAGTAATTCATCGATCTGGCATTTTCCGGCCAGATCCATAGTGGATCTGGCCGGAAAAGACCAGATTTGGCCTTCAGCAATGACCAAAGAAATGGCCGCTGTTGACGGTCAACAACAGCCAAATCTTGGCCATTGTTGACCGAAAACGATTTTAATCTTATAGGTTGGCAGGCTTGGGCTTGGGTCTGGGCTTGATTTTAAGGACCGACCTCGGGTACGGGCCAGGCATGAGTATATCTTTAGGTCCGACCCAACCCGTCCTCAAAATTTTTAGTATTAATTTTACTAATTTACCCTTATACTATATATTTAATTACAATATTATCGTGTATATTTTTTCCAAACCCTAACCTCAATTTTTATCCCATATTGAAGGTTTAACATGTTAAAATTGCCTTTAAATAAGTTAGATGAGTTTAGTTCAACTTATAAAAGTGGATTTCACCATAACATATTATGCACAGCTGAAAAGTTAGTACAATAAAATATTATGGAGTTTTAATTGCTCACTTATTGCTTAAATTATTTGCGGAAATAGCTTCAATTAATATTTAAAAACTATTTCTAAAATTAAAAATATAAAAAAAATTTGAAATTTATTAATATTTAAAAATAAACATGATTAAAAAAGGCGGGCTTGCGCCGGGCCTGCGGTTATAAAAAACCTGTTGGGCCGGGCATGGGCTTTGCCTATCATCCCCGTAACGGGCTTGGGTCGGGCTTGGGCCTGTGTCATGAGGTCGGGCTTGGGCCTGGGCTAAGGGGTACCCGGTCCCGGCCCGGCCCATTGCCATCACTATTGTTGAGTTGTAAACGAAAGGCTTAGGATGCTAAGTTTCTGGTTTTTGCAAAAGGCTTTGATACCATTTGTAGGTTTTTAGCCAGAGAATACAAAAAAACGAAGATGAAAACAGAGCATTTAATATGAATTTTTTTGAAAAAATCACAGTTTTGTATTCAAACTGATCAATATATACAACATGGTTTACAACTTAACCACTCTCTGCTGATTCAACAACTACAGCAGGTATACAATTCAAATTTAAAATCTTAACAACTAATATTGTTTTTACAAATTACACCGAAAATATTAACTTAATTACACTTAAACCATTCTACTGCAAAACACAAAAACCATGCAGACATGCACGTTGGACCACTGCTGCATGAAGCCTTCTGCATCTTCCAAAAACAATCCTACAGACTTGAGTATTGATCCATTTCCAGCAAGGCATCACTACATCAACATATTTCTCGCCATCAAAAAGGACTAATATAGTTCAAAAAATGTTAA